>NC_000068.7:159634349-159957682 GCF_000001635.26 Mus musculus
TTACATAGGTACGAATATTTAGTGCTTAGTGCACAGCCTGGAGCTTGACCAGGCCAGAAGAGAGGCTGAGACCTGTGACAAGATCAGCAAAAACATACCAGTAACTCTAAGAGACAACTGTGGCTGTCCTGACAAGATCAGGCAAAAGCGCTTGCTGCCAAGTCTGACAACCAGAGTTCAGTTCCTGGGATCCACAGGCCAGAAGAAGAGAATTGACCCCTCAGGTTGGACTCTGACTTCCACATGTGGATTGTACCATGTGTGCACATCCTCCCAAACAATTCAATCTTGTATAAAGTAGATAAACTATGGCAGCCAGGCCTGGGTCTCTGTGATATAAGAAGGACTCTCCTAGTGGCGATAAATCTTATCAAAACATGATTGCCAAGGTTGCCTTGGGCATCTAGATCCACCTGATGGGTGGATATGAGTGAGAGGAAGGACCCTGAGATGGGGTAGTTAACAAACTCAACCTATAAATGACATATATCATGTCTCCAATGTGCTATTGGTACATTTTAATCATGTTAACCAACCTCAGGACAAGCAGTCTTATAGTCTAGTTTCAGGCTATGTAAGCTAGCCATATCCCATCAGTTTATATGTGGGTGGTGTATTTTAAAAATAAATGTGTCTTTAAATTGATACCTATAAAGATATCATTTGTACATATCAATTGTGTCTAAGATAATGTTCTGATCCCTGTACATACACATTGTGCAACGTGACAGTTTTCTATCATAAGAAGGAAGCATGAACTTTTAGTGTGGACAGCTGTGCGGAGCCCCAACCAAAGGAGAACACAGGCAGACAGTGATTGAGGTAAGAACACACAATATAAGTCAATCTGAAACCATACCACTTTCACATAAAGCTGGCATAAGGCGTTGGGAAGTAAAATACCAAATACATGTGAAGCTTAAGACAGAAAATATAAAGCCAGTGTGGCTTCATCGTTAGCAAGAAGGCTGGTAAGCAGCCAATGAGCGAGTGTACTCCTCCATGTGAACTGCTGGGGGACATAAACACAAACTCTGGGAACAAAAAGCCCAGGGTACAAATTCTAGCTTATTGGGGACCTAAAACTTATTTCACTGTATCCAAGACTTTTATTTTGTTGTTTTATTTTATTTTTGGCTTAATTTGGAAACAGGAGAGTTTGTACAGGTTGTTCCAACCATGGGATATACTATAATGTAGAAAAAATTACACCAACACAGCACAACATACAACCATCCATACACTCTAAGTAACCCCACAACCACACACATACACATGCCATTTATATTCTGCACAGGTATAACACACACACACACACACACACACACACACACACACACACACAAATAGCCCTAAGGATATAATGTCATATAAAAACAGGAAATGTTGGTAAATAATGTTCAGGGTTATAAAAAACATTATATAGGGAAAATGTCCTATTAAATAGATGTATTTTAAGAGGGACAAATGGTACTTATGGAAAAGACCAGAGAACTTCAACCTTTTAGAACCTCAGTGAACACATGCAACAACACAAGAGCTGACACAGCTGAAGAGAGAGTCTCCACGACATGGAAAGCAAAGTGACTGTGGGCTGATGGCAGGCTCACACCCTAGCAGACAGCCAATGCCAGTGAAAAGCATTCTGCTACAGAGCCAGAGAAAATCCCCAGGGTGCAATGTGGCACCAAATCTAGGACCAGGTTCTCAGAAGCAGGCCTAGGACCGAGGCTCAGAGCTGTAGCTTTTTGGGTGATCTTCTTCCTCCTGGTGGGTCCCGTAGTCAGGTGCCATTCTTCTGCATAACACGGCCTCTCACACAATTGCTTCAACTTGTGGATGCCACTGAAAGTTGACAAGAAACTGTTCAGCAGCAGTACACTTTTTATTTAGTTTTTGCTGAAAAAGAGATTAATAGTAATAATAAACTTAGATCTGCATCCCCTTCCCTACTCGTGACTTGAAATGATAGCTAGCTAGCTAGCTAGGTAGATAGGTAGGTAGATAGATAGATAGATAGATAGATAGATAGATAGATAGATAGATAGGTAGGTAGGTAGGAGGATAGATAGATAGATAGATAGATAGATAGATAGATAGATAGATAGATAGATAGATAGATAGATAGGTAGGTAGGTGGATGGATAGATAGATAGATAGATAGATAGATAGATAGATAGATAGATAGATAGGGTTTGGATAACCTGGGGATCCATTCAGTATCCAATCGCCAAACCCGAACGCTATTGTGGATGCCGGCAAGTGCTTGGGGAAGGAAGCCTGATATGGCTGTCTCCTGAGAGGTTCTACCAGACTCTGACAAATACAGAGGCAGATGCTCAGAGCCAACCACTGGACTGAGTGTAGGGTTCCCTATGGAGAAGTTGGAGAAGGGACTGAAGGAGCTGAGGGGGTTTGCAGCCCCATGTGGGGAGCAACAGTGTCAACTAGCCAGACCCTCTGGAGGTCCCGGGGACTGGACTACCAACTAAAGAGTACACATGTGGTGACCTATGGCTCTGGCCTTATATGAGGCAGAGGATGGCCTTGTTGGACATAAGCGGGAGGAGCGGCCCTTGGGCCTGAGGGCTTCGATGCCCCAGTGTAGGGGAATGCCAGGACAAAAAGGTGGAAGTGGGTGGATGGGGGATTGGGGATGGGATAGGGGTTCCGGAAGGGAGACCTGAAAAGGGGATAATAGTTGAAATGTACATAAAGAAAATATCCAATAAAAAAATCTTAAAAAAAATAAGATTGAGTTGTGACTGAGTGAAAAAAACAGTACCCACGATTTCACTGGAAGCTCGTAAACCCTGCCCTTTCTCACTCACTCCAGCAACTGGAAAAGCCTCTTGGGAGGCTCTGCATGGGTGGGGAAATTGCTTAGATCAATCAAGTAAGTGTGTCTCTAGGAACAAGACCCAAGATGAGAAGACAAAGATCCTGTCCAACTCACCTCAGCATGGGCTTCATTCCCTCCACATCAAAAGGTCAACGTGCGAAAAGAAAGGTCTTGGCTTTCAAGCTTGAAACCATCCACTTGGTCAGAAATTTTAGAAGGCCCCTCTTCCCACAGCATCTTACTGGGGCTGGTATCTAAGCTTCTGCTGACCACCTTTAAAAGGAAGAAATCTATTAAAATGGAGGAAGTAAATTTACTTCTATGGAGAAAGAGCTGTTTCCATTTCATTGTATATGTTTTCCACAGCTACAGTTGAAAACATGTATGTCACATGAAACCTTCTGAAAGGCCATTGATCAGTGCTATGGAAAGTGCTTTCCAGAGCAGCAGGGAAACCAAGATATGACTGAATGCGAATGGCTGTTTGATGAGACAGTTTTGAGACAGTTTTAATACTTGATAAAGCATTTGGGTATGCAGCCATCATCCCACAAATGTTAACTGAACTGATGGAGAGTGAGAAAAGAGTTGAAAAATGTCCGTTCTATTTACAGAATTGTTAGCCTTTCTCAGAAGTGCCAAGAGGTGAGCTGAAAAGATGGGCATGTCAAATGGGGAAAATGGGGAAAGCCAAATTTGGTGTGTTTGGAGAAGGAAACATGGCTTTAGAAATGGATAGATTTTGCCCTTCCGCTCGACTCGAGACTCGAGCCCCGGGCTACCTTGCCAGCAGAGTCTTGCCCAACACCCGCAAGGGCCCACACGGGACTCCCCACGGGACCCTAAGACCTCTGGTGAGTGGACCACAGTGCCTGCCCCAATCCAATCGCGCGGAACTTGAGACTGCGGTACATAGGGAAGCAGGCTACCCGGGCCTGATCTGGGGCACAAGTCCCTTCCGCTCGACTCGAGACTCGAGCCCCGGGCTACCTTGCCAGCAGAGTCTTGCCCAACACCCGCAAGGGTCCACACGGGACTCCCCACGGGACCCTAAGACCTCTGGTGAGTGGATCACAGTGCCTGCCCCAATCCAATCGCGCGGAACTTGAGACTGCGGTACATAGGGAAGCAGGCTACCCGGGCCTGATCTGGGGCACAAGTCCCTTCCGCTCGACTCGAGACTCGAGCCCCGGGCTACCTTGCCAGCAGAGTCTTGCCCAACACCCGCAAGGGTCCACACGGGACTCCCCACGGGACCCTAAGACCTCTGGTGAGTGGATCACAGTGCCTGCCCCAATCCAATCGCGCGGAACTTGAGACTGCGGTACATAGGGAAGCAGGCTACCCGGGCCTGATCTGGGGCACAAGTCCCTTCCCCTCGACTCGAGACTCGAGCCCCGGGCTACCTTGCCAGCAGAGTCTTGCCCAACACCCGCAAGGGTCCACACGGGACTCCCCACGGGACCCTAAGACCTCTGGTGAGTGGATCACAGTGCCTGCCCCAATCCAATCGCGCGGAACTTGAGACTGCGGTACATAGGGAAGCAGGCTACCCGGGCCTGATCTGGGGCACAAGTCCCTTCCGCTCGACTCGAGACTCGAGCCCCGGGCTACCTTGACAGCAGAGTCTTGCCCAACACCTGCAAGGGCCCACACGGGACTCCCCACGGGACCCTAAGACCTCTGGTGAGTGGAACACAGCGCCTACCCCAATCCAATCGCGTGGAACTTGAGACTGCGGTACATAGGGAAGCAGGCTACCCGGGCTTGATCTGGGGCACAAACCCCTTCCACTCCACTCGAGCCCTGGCTACCTTGCCAGCTGAGTCGCCTGACACCCGCAAGGGCCCACACAGGATTCCACACGTGATCCTAAGACCTCTAGTGAGTGGAACACAACTTCTGCCAGGAGTCTGGTTCGAACACCAGATATCTGGGTACCTGCCTTGCAAGAAGAGAGCTTGCCTGCAGAGAATACTCTGCCCACTGAAACTAAGGAGAGTGCTACCCTCCAGGTCTGCTCATAGAGGCTAACAGAGTCACCTGAAGAACAAGCTCTTAACAGTGACAACTAAAACAGCTAGCTTCAGAGATTACCAGATGGCGAAAGGCAAACGTAAGAATCCTACTAACAGAAATCAAGACCACTCACCATCATCAGAACGCAGCACTCCCACCCCACCTAGTCCTGGGCACCCCAACACAACCGAAAATCTAGACCCAGATTTAAAAACATTTCTCATGATGATGATAGAGGACATCAAGAAGGACTTTCATAAGTCACTTAAAGATTTACAGGAGAGCACTGCTAAAGAGTTACAGGCTCTTAAAGAAAAGCAGGAAAACACAGCCAAACAGGTGATGGAAATGAACAAAACCATACTAGAACTAAAAGGGGAAGTAGACACAATAAAGAAAACCCAAAGCGAGGCAACGCTGGAGATAGAAACCCTAGGAAAGAGATCTGGAACCATAGATGCGAGCATCAGCAACAGAATACAAGAAATGGAAGAGAGAATCTCAGGTGCAGAAGATTCCATAGAGAACATCGACACAACAGTCAAAGAAAATACAAAATGCAAAAGGATCCTAACTCAAAACATCCAGGTAATCCAGGACACAATGAGAAGACCAAACCTACGGATAATAGGAATTGATGAGAATGAAGATTTTCAACTTAAAGGGCCAGCTAATATCTTCAACAAAATAATAGAAGAAAACTTCCCAAACATAAAAAAAGAGATGCCCATGATCATACAAGAAGCATACAGAACTCCAAATAGACTGGACCAGAAAAGAAATTCCTCCCGACACATAATAATCAGAACAACAAATGCACTAAATAAAGATAGAATATTAAAAGCAGTAAGGGAGAAAGGTCAAGTAACATATAAAGGAAGGCCTATCAGAATTACACCAGACTTTTCACCAGAGACTATGAAAGCCAGAAGAGCCTGGACAGATGTTATACAGACACTAAGAGAACACAAATGCCAGCCCAGGCTACTATACCCGGCCAAACTCTCAATTACCATAGATGGAGAAACCAAAGTATTCCACGACAAAACCAAGTTCACACAATATCTTTCCACGAATCCAGCCCTTCAAAGGATAATAACAGAAAAGAAGCAATACAAGGACGGAAATCACGCCCTAGAACAACCAAGAAAGTAATCATTCAACAAACCAAAAAGAAGACAGCCACAAGAACAGAATGCCAACTCTAACAACAAAAATAAAAGGGAGCAACAATTACTTTTCCTTAATATCTCTTAATATCAATGGACTCAATTCCCCAATAAAAAGACATAGACTAACAGACTGGCTACACAAACAGGACCCAACATTCTGCTGCATACAGGAAACCC
Organism: Mus musculus; assembly: GCF_000001635.26. Taxonomy (NCBI): domain Eukaryota; kingdom Metazoa; phylum Chordata; class Mammalia; order Rodentia; family Muridae; genus Mus; species Mus musculus. The sequence goes on from NC_000068.7 coordinate 159,640,560, forward strand.
ATCTCAGGGAAAAAGACAGACACTACCTCAGAGTGAAAGGCTGGAAAACAATTTTCCAAGCAAATGGACTGAAGAAACAAGCTGGAGTAGCCATTTTAATATCGGATAAAATCGACTTCCAACCCAAAGTTATCAAAAAAGACAAGGAGGGACACTTCATACTCATCAAAGGTAAAATCCTCCAAGAGGAACTCTCAATTCTGAATATCTACGCACCAAATGCAAGGGCAGCCACATTCATTAGAGACACTTTAGTAAAGCTCAAAGCATACATTGCACCTCACACAATAATAGTGGGAGACTTCAACACACCACTTTCTTCAAAGGACAGATCGTGGAAACAGAAACTAAACAGGGACACAGTGAAACTAACAGAAGTTATGAAACAAATGGACCTGACAGATATCTACAGAACATTTTATCCTAAAACAAAAGGATATACCTTCTTCTCAGCACCTCACGGGACCTTCTCCAAAATTGACCATATAATTGGTCACAAAACAGGCCTCAATAGATACAAAAATATTGAAATTGTCCCATGTATCCTATCAGACCACCATGGCCTAAGACTGATCTTCAATAACAACATAAATAATGGAAAGCCAACATTCACGTGGAAACTGAATAACACTCTTCTCAATGATACCTTGGTCAAGGAAGGAATAAAGAAAGAAATTAAAGACTTTTTAGAGTTTAATGAAAATGAAGCCACAACGTACCCAAACCTATGGGACACAATGAAAGCATTTCTAAGAGGGAAACTCATAGCGCTGAGTGCCTCCAAGAAGAAACGGGAGACAGCACATACTAGCAGCTTGACAACACATCTAAAAGCCCTAGAAAAAAAGGAAGCAAATTCACCCAAGAGGAGTAGACGGCAGGAAATAATCAAACTCAGGGGTGAAATCAACCAAGTGGAAACAAGAAGAACTATTCAAAGAATTAACCAAACGAGGAGTTGGTTCTTTGAGAAAATCAACAAGATAGATAAACCCTTAGCTAGACTCACTAAAGGGCACAGGGACAAAATCCTAATTAACAAAATCAGAAATGAAAAGGGAGACATAACAACAGATCCTGAAGAAATCCAAAACACCATCAGATCCTTCTACAAAAGGCTATACTCAACAAAACTGGAAAACCTGGACGAAATGGACAAATTTCTGGACAGATACCAGGTACCAAAGTTGAATCAGGATCAAGTTGACCATCTAAACAGTCCCATATCACCTAAAGAAATAGAAGCAGTTATTAATAGTCTCCCAACCAAAAAAAGCCCAGGACCAGATGGGTTTAGTGCAGAGTTCTATCAGACCTTCAAAGAAGATCTAATTCCAATTCTGCACAAACTATTTCACAAAATAGAAGTAGAAGGTACTCTACCCAACTCATTTTATGAAGCCACTATTACTCTGATACCTAAACCACAGAAAGATCCAACAAAGATAGAGAACTTCAGACCAATTTCTCTTATGAATATCGATGCAAAAATCCTCAATAAAATTCTCGCTAACCGAATCCAAGAACACATTAAAGCAATCATCCATCCTGACCAAGTAGGTTTTATTCCAGGGATGCAGGGATGGTTTAATATACGAAAATCCATCAATGTAATCCATTATATAAACAAACTCAAAGACAAAAACCACATGATCATCTCGTTAGATGCAGAAAAAGCATTTGACAAGATCCAACACCCATTCATGATAAAAGTTTTGGAAAGATCAGGAATTCAAGGCCCATACCTAAACATGATAAAAGCAATCTACAGCAAACCAGTAGCCAACATCAAAGTAAATGGAGAGAAGCTGGAAGCAATCCCACTAAAATCAGGGACTAGACAAGGCTGCCCACTTTCTCCCTACCTTTTCAACATAGTACTTGAAGTATTAGCCAGAGCAATTCGACAACAAAAGGAGATCAAGGGGATACAAATTGGAAAAGAGGAAGTCAAAATATCACTTTTTGCAGATGATATGATAGTATATATAAGTGACCCTAAAAATTCTACCAGAGAACTCCTAAATCTGATAAACAGCTTCGGTGAAGTAGCTGGATATAAAATAAACTCAAACAAGTCAATGGCCTTTCTCTATACAAAGAATAAACAGGCTGAGAAAGAAATTAGGGAAACAACACCCTTCTCAATAGTCACAAATAATATAAAATATCTTGGCGTGACTCTAACTAAGGAGGTGAAAGATCTGTATGATAAAAACTTCAAATCTCTGAAGAAAGAAATTAAAGAAGATCTCAGAAGATGGAAAGATCTCCCATGCTCATGGATTGGCAGGATCAACATTGTAAAAATGGCTATCTTGCCAAAAGCAATCTACAGATTCAATGCAATCCCCATCAAAATTCCAACTCAATTCTTCAACGAATTGGAAGGAGCAATTTGCAAATTTGTCTGGAATAACAAAAAACCTAGGATAGCAAAAAGTCTTCTCAAGGATAAAAGAACTTCTGGCGGAATCACCATGCCAGACCTAAAGCTTTACTACAGAGCAATTGTGATAAAAACTGCATGGTACTGGTATAGAGACAGACAAGTAGACCAATGGAATAGAATTGAAGATCCAGAAATGAACCCACACACCTATGGTCACTTGATCTTCGACAAGGGAGCTAAAACCATCCAGTGGAAGAAAGACAGCATTTTCAACAATTGGTGCTGGCACAACTGGTTGTTATCATGTAGAAGAATGCGAATCGATCCATACTTATCTCCTTGTACTAAGGTCAAATCTAAGTGGATCAAGGAACTTCACATAAAACCAGAGACACTGAAACTTATAGAGGAGAAAGTGGGGAAAAGCCTTGAAGATATGGGCACAGGGGAAAAATTCCTGAACAGAACAGCAATGGCTTGTGCTGTAAGATCGAGAATCGACAAATGGGACCTAATGAAACTCCAAAGTTTCTGCAAGGCAAAAGACACTGTCAATAAGACAAAAAGACCACCAACAGATTGGGAAAGGATCTTTACCTATCCCAAATCGGATAGGGGACTAATATCCAATATATATAAAGAACTCAAGAAGGTGGGCTCCAGAAAATCGAATAACCCCATTAAAAAATGGGGCTCAGAGCTGAACAAAGAATTCTCACCTGAGGAATACCGAATGGCAGAGAAGCACCTGAAAAAATGTTCAACATCCTTAATCATCAGGGAAATGCAAATCAAAACAACCCTGAGATTCCACCTCACACCAGTCAGAATGGCTAAGATCAAAAATTCAGGTGACGGCAGATGCTGGCGAGGATGTGGAGAAAGAGGAACACTCCTCCATTGTTGGTGGGAGTGCAGGCTTGTACAACCACTCTGGAAATCAGTCTGGCGGTTCCTCAGAAAACTGGACATAGTACTACCGGAGGATCCAGCAATACCTCTCCTGGGCATATATCCAGAAGATGCCCCAACTGGTAAGAAGGACACATGCTCCACTATGTTCATAGCAGCCTTATTTATAATAGCCAGAAGCTGGAAAGAACCTAGATGCCCCTCAACAGAGGAATGGATACAGAAAATGTGGTACATCTACACAATGGAGTACTACTCAGCTATTAAAAAGAATGAATTTATGAAATTCCTAGCCAAATGGATGGACCTGGAGGGCATCATCCTGAGTGAGGTAACACATTCACAAAGAAACTCACACAATATGTATTCACTGATAAGTGGATATTAGCCCCAAACCTAGGATACCCAAGATATAAGATATAATTTGCTAAACACATGAAACTCAAGGAGAATGAAGACTGAAGTGTGGACACTATGCCCCTCCTTAGATTTGGGAACAAAACACCCATGGAAGGAGTTACAGAGACGGAGTTTGGAGCTGAGATGAAAGGATGGACCATGTAGAGACTGCCATAGCCAGGGATCCACCCCATAATCAGCATCCAAACGCTGACACCATTGCATACACTAGCAAGATTTTATTGAAAGGACGCAGATGTAGCTGTCTCTTGTGAGACTATGCCGGGGCCCAGCAAACACAGAAGTGGATGCTCACAGTCAGCTAATGGATGGATCATAGGGCTCCCAATGGAGGAGCTAGAGAAAGTAGCCAAGGAGCTAAAGGGATCTGCAACCCTATAGGTGGAACAACATTATGAGCTAACCAGTACCCCGGAGCTCTTGACTCTAGCTGCATATATATCAAAAGATGGCCTAGTCGGCCATCACTGGAAAGAGAGGCCCATTGGACTTGCAAACTTTATATGCCCCAGTACAGGGGAATACCAGGGCCAAAAAGGGGGAGTGGGTGGGCAGGGGAGTGGGGGTGGGTGGATATGGGGGACTTTTGGTATAGCATTGGAAATGTAAATGAGTTAAATACCTAATAAAAAATGGGAAAAAAAAAAGAAATGGATAGATTTGTACTGATATGGGTTTTTTTGTTGTTGTTGTTTTTTTTTTTTTTTTGGATAGTTTCAGTAAATATAGGAAGCAGAGCAAAAAGAATTGGGAGCATAAAGGCCTTTTTGGAATGAGAGGTTTCTACAGATGACATTCTAGAAGCATCTATCTACACAGAGATGAAGGTACCTGGGATGAAGGGAAAGTAGTGGGCCATGCAGAGAAATGGGAACATTCTCGATAGTGTTCTTCATCTGGGTTGGGAAGTGTCCGTGTGAGCATGTGGACCAGTGTGTGGACAAGTATATGACCTCAATTGCAATGAGTCCTACTTTGAGATGCTATGGGGACATGAGAGGAAAAATGAATTCTATTACTTCTCCAACCCCCTTCTACGTTTTCCTCTGTTCCTGTGTAAGAGTCAGGTGCCTTACAGACAGCACATTCACCTCTCTCATAAACCTTCAATATAAAATATATTACCAGGAAAAATGCACCCAAAATAGTAGGTCCCTTGGGCTTTGGTTTGTATGTTCTCCTTTGTTAGCAATTTCACAGGCTGAGGGTAGCATCTTAACTTCTGTTCAAAGATGCTACTACTCTCACAAGATAATCCAAATGTCACCATTTTTATGTTGTGGGATATACTTAAGGAAAATTAAAGGTGCGACTTGAGGCAGGGAGGACAAAACTTTCTCTAAGTGTAAAGGAAAGATAAATCCCCTGCTGCTCTAGGCACTTGTGATGAAGCTGGCTGCTCTCATCACTGCTGCTGACCCTGTAACCAGGATTTAAAATTACAGCATTGACACAGGCATGATGGTGTGCATCTTGACAGGCAGAAGCAGGTGGATGTCTGTGTGTTCAAGTCCAGCTGAGTTCCAGTCCAGCCAAGACTGCCTAGTGGGACCCTGTCTCAAAAATAATGTAAAAATCTTTACATGTGACTGTTGATGGGGTGTGATTGGGGGTAGGTGGCAGTTTGACAAAAGGCAGCATTTCTATCTCGCACATTTCTTCTGCTTGTTACAGGAGACACACAGCTTCTCTGTCAGTTCTATGCGAACACAATTCCTTAGAATGCCTTAAACATCAGTGTTCATCAGAGCATGGCACTTAGTAGGTGCTCAGCAGGGGGCAGTGTGACACAATGGTTAAAAGCAGAGACAATAAGATGTCCCCGAGCCTCCTCTTCCTCTGCAACACAAGAGTGATCAGTCACTTACATAAATCCGAGATGAGTTACATAACTCATACTTATCCTACACACAAAAGTAGCCAATGAATAATAACTTTGAAATTTACTATTATAAAATATCTCTCTCCAACCTAGATCTCTCATCCCAACTCCAGACCTGGCTATGTTTGTCTAGAAGGTCAGGAAAGGAATCTAACTTAAAATACCTACCTCTTAAATCCAACTAGTGGCTGTTCTGAGCTATCTGGTATCTGCCCACTGTGTCTTCCAGTAATCTAGAATCCAGTTCCAGGGAGTTTTGTGAGTTATTCAGAATTCTCCCCACCTCTGTCCACTGAGTTAATCAGAGTTCTTCCCATAAGACCACCTAAAAATGTCTCCTGAAGCTTCCCATCTTCCTTGATACCCACCACCTCCACAGGTGGTCTGCACTGCCTATCACTACTGACACCCCTGTCTGGTTCCACGTTGCTAAGACCATTCTTATAGGACACACATTTTGGTTCTGCCGCACTTTGCTTGAAACCCATCACTATGTTCCAAGACTCTTGGGATAAAAAAAAACAAATTATTCTTCACCGGCAATTCTGCTCCACCCCCCTGTACTGCCCTTCCCTGCACCCCCTCCACCACCCTTCCCTTGCAACTCCCACTTATTGCAGGGCTGTTTCAGTTCCTTAATTAATAGTCATAAAAAGCTACTGATTCTCTGGGTCACAAAGCTTTAGCACCAGCTGTGTCCCTTCCCTGTCACACCCAGCTTGGCCTAGCTAACTCCACCCATCCTTCAAATTTGTTGTTTCCCTGGGAGACTATTTCTGAATGGACTCATGCCCCTTCTCATAGCTCTTGTACCTATCTTTTGTGGTTGTTCATCACAACATGATGCTGTATGTATTTTAAAAGATCCACAGGACAAGAAGAGAGGAGAAGACTCACTTCGGTTCTCCTTTGAATTCATACTGTCATTTATATCTCCTCTCTCTCTCTCTCTCTCTCTCTCTCTCTCTCTCTCTCTCTCTCTCTCTGTGTGTGTGTGTGTGTGTGTGTGTGTGTGTGTGTGTGAAATGGGGGTTAAAATATTATTAAAAAAAAAGGCTGGCCAGTAGTGTAGAAATGGGACAGATGATGGCAAGCTGATATTTGGATGTCTTGATTCAGTGGGATGCTGCAGAGCACCATATAAGCATCGCTCCAACTGGATGCCATTCCATGAACTTTGGTATGACTTCCTCTCATTACTGATGATGACCAAAGTTTTCCACATTCAGTGTAGAAATAGATCTCCTGGGAATCCGGTGAACACTGTCTGGAGAACATCTCTCCCAATCGTGGAGCAGGTGTTCCAGGGACTTTCCAGGGCCAGATGATCCCACTGATGATCTAAAACACAACTCAGATCCACAAGTTGGCTTGCAACTCTCCTAACTGCTCTGCCACTGGCACTTGCACCTCTTCCTACATATCCTGTGATGGAAAAATCGATCTTACTTAGCAGAAAAGAAAACTGGACCACGGTCCACTTTAAATATACTTGCAATGCCTAAGGGGCTTCTTGGAGCTTCTGATGTACAGAACCAAGAACTGCCCCTGCATGTGAGGGTGTGTACAGCACCCTTGGGTACCCACTAACAAGCTGAAGCCAAGTTGAGGTGGGAAGAAAGTAAACATAAGAGGTGCCAGTTAGAACGAAGAATCAAGAAGACCAAGTTGCTGCTCCCTCATCAACAGATGCAGAGTCAAACACCATGACAGCGTCATCAAGATGGCATTTTCCATTTTTATCTCCTTTCACATTTGCAAAAACCAGGACCCAAATAGATGAAGAAACTGAACCTAAGTTGAGAAGCTGGTGAGGATTTGAGGGAACCCCGAATTAAAAAACACACAGACCCTATGCTATTTAATCTGGCCACACTGCATAGCTCCCAAGGGAGATTCTGTAACATGACCATTTTTCTCCATTCCCCAGTAATGTAGACTTCATTTTTTCCTTTTTTTTTCAATGAAAGAAAACTCTTGAGTGAGTCTAAGGTGTATTCAGAGTAGAGAACTATTTTCTAGTTTCTATATTTACCTCTAGAAGTAAGTCAAAATATTCAAACTGAGACCTATCAATGCTTTAAAGATAAGGCTGCAGTTTAGGGAAACATGGTAGACAGAACCAACAATATCCATATTCTTTGCACTGGAATGCTGGGTAACAAAAAGTTTGTAGTGTTTATAAACCCTGCCTCTGGTAACCTCTTAAGATTGTCCCCCCAAATGGGGAGCAATAACATGCCCTGTTGTATAGGTGAGAAATGAAGATTCTGGGTGCTTGGGTGCCTTGTCTTGTCACATGGGGATAGCATTAAATTCGGGAACGTGTGAGCTAAGCACTTTGTTTCCTTGGGTACCCTTGCACAGGTCACAGATTTTCTTCACCAGTTCAGATCTATGCAATCCTCTCCCATGCTGCAAGGGTTGGAAACAGCAAAGGCAGAAGGATGCTCATTGTCCATATTAGACAGGGATGCTCAATGAGTGGGAGTTTGGGAAACATACCCCTGCAGCTAATGTAATGAATGGATTTTCACATAGTACATAGCAAAAATGTTCAACAAAATAAAAGATACTATGGGCAACCAAGTGTCCCTCCATGACTGATTCTCTAGGTGCATCCTGGGTATCTGCATGTCATTGATATTGAAGGTCTAGAGCATATGAACTGGGATCGAGGCTGCCATCTAAGTATGAGTCTCTGTGATTCTCTGATCAGACTTCAATCCTCAAACACTCAAACAGCAAGTGAGGGACTGATCATTTACAGTTACACAGTGAGGAATTTCCAGGAATGATTTCCCTGTAGCATTTTAATAAGTAATCTATAAATAATAATTTATCGAAGTTGCCCACCGTGTTAGAAAAAGGAATATATTAAAGAAGCCTGGCTAATTGAAGCTGGCAGTTAAGTTCCCTGAATCGAAACCAATCAGTTTATCTACATGGCTTTAAAGAGTTGGGATGAAAATTGCTCATTATGTTCCAACATCCTGATATCCAAAGATCCAGATGTTTCACAAAATATTGACATGGCCTTCCAGGAAACCTACGTGCAACACTGAGTTTAAAACATTCGGATCCAATTAAAAATAAATTGGATCAGAAAGTGTCTTACTTCTCTTTCACTGGGAGCTGAAGAGTCTTGGAAACTGACAGCTGCGTGGCCCACGTCAGCTAGATTGCTGGTTCTAAGTTGGATGGACACACAGCTTGAGTTGTCAGTGACTGCACCCACTCCTTCCTAAAACTTCCTTTCTGTGGACAATCAATCACTTAGGCACCATAGTGATCAGCCCAATGAGGCTTCCATGGGAGCAGAAGAGACTTCAGCAGACAAGGCTGGGTTTCTGGTGGTGGGAGAACTTGGTCCACAAGGCTTAATGGTGGCTCAAGGAAAAACTTTTTCAAGACATTCTTTGGGCACCCCTTTCTCTTGGGGTTTAATAATTTCTCAAGGTTTGTTTTAACCTCAACCTAACTTTTCTATGTGCGTGTGCCTGTGCCCATGCATGTGTGTCTCTGCCTGTGCCTTCGAGGCATAAAACTCTCTCATTATCCGTTTCCTACCTAAGTGTCCTGCAACTTCCCAAACTGCACTATTATGGCGTAGTTGAGGGCAAAGCCTGAGAATGAAACATCTGACTTATGAAACCCTCTGAAGGCATTTGCCTCAGCTGGATTGACAGCTCAGAGTAGCCTCTAATCCTTCCATGGGATTTTAAAACAAATAACATTTTGGAGGGTTGGATGAGTAAATCATAAGAGTTGCTTTGAATGCTCATGGGGTTTCTGTGAGGTCACTATTACAAGGAACCTGTTTCACAGTTGAACAAAATTACAAGATTCTGCAATTTCCCCAAGACACCACATTGAACACAGCCAGTGCTAATATCTTTACACCTAGGAAATCAGGCGCAGGCACCTTTTGACCAGTACTATATTCACGGCAGACTGCTGGGCACAGTTTACCAGAAAATCTCCGCTGAGTTGTGTGGGAGAAGAGAGGAGGTAGAAGGCACCTCTTGTGAGGGGTGCATGATATATGACCAGGCAGAGGCGTGTGGCTCGAAAGAACATAGAAGTGTTCTAAGAGGTATACAGATGATGTGACCAATAAAAATCAAGATTTTTTTTTTAAAGAAAAGCTTTAATGGGCTTTTAAAGAAAGGGAATAGTTTTGAGGTATGATACTTAGAAAGACAGGAATTAGAAAAGAATTATCTGGCAAAATTAGGAACTTAACAAAGGGTTCTGACCTGTGGACTAAGTGGTGACTTTTGGTTCTCAAGTGATCCTCTAGGACAGACTGCTGGGAAGTCCATGTGCATTAATGGGGTGCACGTGGGTTCTCCATCTTGGCTGTCTATTCACTACTTCCCCACTATGCTCTATCCTCAGCCACGACATTGTCAGGACTTCTCTTCTTCTATAACATTTCAACTCAACGATACTGTCTACGATTTTATTTCATATTTTATCTATGTTTTGTTCCAATTGCTGTGGTAGAAATACACTGGCAAAAGCAACTTAAGAGAGAAAGTGTTTACTTATGCTCACAGCATTGGGTTACCATGACCAGGGAGCCAGGACAGCAAGAGCCCAAAGCAAGTAGCCTCCTCAAAGAAAAGAACAATGAATTGTTTAGCTCACTTTCCCCTGGCCCCACCCACAATCAACAGGAGTCTTCCTACTTCAGTTAATTCAATCAATATCCCATGGCAAGTACAGAGGCCTATCTGCCAAGTGACTCCGGGCTTTTTCCAGTTGACAGTTAGCACTAACTACCACATTCTGGTGTAGAATTGATGCTTTCTTCTCATGTTTCAATCGTTTCCCACAAATCTTGCTTCTTCATGGGAGTCTTCTCTCCTACCCTGAGAGAATCAGTTCTCCCCACCATGGAGGTTAACAATACACATATATAATCCCACTCTCTGTAAAATCTTTAGCACACAGAAGGTCTCCACAAAATAGACCATCAGGAAAGAGCTGTCTAGGTTAGAAAGAAGCTGTTCTGAGGTCATGGTCAGGACCAAAGATTGTCTCATTAGTCCCAGTCAAGGCTAGAGTGTATCAATGAGGATGGCACGAAGAAGTCCAGGAAGAAGGACCACTGAGATGCAGTCACAGTCCTGGTGTGGCGATCAGAGCACCCCTTCAAAAACTCAGAAAGACATGGAATGTCAGACTTGAAACAATAGCAAAGGCTTGGCATTTTTTTTTTTTTTTGATGTTGTTGTTAGGCCTTCCTTGCAAGGGTTTTAACATTTATCTTTCCTAATACCTGGAAATTAATGGAATGAATTCCATGTGCCTATTTTATCTATTGAATAAGCACCTACAACATTGCTCAAATATGACTGCCTGGCTCCCCAGGATGCTGAGCGGCTGAGCGACTAAGAGAAAGAGCTGATGCTTGAAACAAACTCGTCCTTTCTTGTGGAAGCATCTACTGTATCTTCCCACTGACTTGTCTACACAGTCTTCTGATATGAGGTAATTATTTTGTATTTGTTGAATTAGCTGAGGACACTGATAGTCTCAGGAAGATCTATTAAATGTCAGCTTGTTCTTTTCCAATGCACTTAACTAGCAGATGCTGTCCTTAGATCTACATGTGGTTGGGGTGGCTATGGAAGAGGTTTGCAATAAACAGATGCAAGGAGAAATTTGTTAAGAACATACAGAACCGCTCATGTTTCTCAATGAGAAGTTAAAAGGCACAGCCTTGGGAGCTGGCTTTTCTTCACTTGGGGGAAAGTGTGACGTAATAATCCCCCATTCTTAAGAAATGAAGAGAAATGAGTGCTTTGCTCCGTACTTGATATATGAAAAAAGCCAACTTTAAAGCAACATTTTATTAGAACCATAAGTAAGTTTTGTTTAAGAAATTTAAAAATCCGGAGTTTATTTTCCTTTGGTGTTGCTGCAGAGAGTCAATAGAAATCAAGATTTTTTCCCCTGTATTTTTGCCACTTATTAAACACACTTGCGAACCAGACTTCTCATATAGGTGCATAATGGACTGGGGACGTAAAGGTGCAGTCTGCTCCATTGACCTGTTTTTTCCCCCTCGGGACTCTCCCAAACAGCTGTGAGAAAAAGAAGGAGGGTGGGGGAGAGGTAATTCTGTAGCTCACAGCCAGATGTTCATTTCAAACACACCCTGAACAACTTTTGCATGGTTTATTACATTTTCTGAAACCATTTTTCACAAGCCTGTTTTCTCAGCTGGGAAACTTCTGGTGTAGTCTTTTCAAAAAATATTGCATTTGGCATTACAAGAAAAAAAAATCTTTTGAGGCATTCAAAGGGCAATCTGTTTGCCTTGGTCTTCAGAAGCCAGCTATAGGAATTTACGAATCCCGTGCCACCAGAATGTAGGTTCTACTTTCCATCCCCTTTGCAGAGGACCTCCAGAGCTCCACCCACTTACTTATTTTAGTGTTCTGCCCTCTTAGATTGGCATAAAGTGCCTGAGACAGGAAATCTGGCTGGAAATAAACAGGACCAGTGGAAGAATCCACCAGAACTCAAGCCAAGGGAGAACTCTCCACGTTAATCTATAAATACAGCAATCTGTTTTTGTAGGCCCCAGACCTTTCTAGTTGCATCCACCTTCTGAGATGAAAATGAGAAAAACGGGCTTTAAGTGCCAAGGAGGCTCATAGAATTCCATCAGCACCACTGGGGCCATCTGCCCTAAAATCCCATCCTGGCTGGCAAAGGGAGCTGGGAGAGCAAGGCAGTCCCATCTCATTCTTAGAGTGGCACAGGTCTCCTGGCCACTTGTAGGAGCTGAAATCACTGTTTTGTATAGATCCTCCATGAAGAATCAAGCCTGCAAATGATCTCAGGAAAGAATGGATGACCCGGGAGGGGAAGGCTGAGTCTGAATGGAAACTACATTTTGTCTCTGGAACGAATCAAGCCATACAGCTAAAATAAACCAGAAGAAATTGTAAAGCACTTTTAATTTGGATGAGCTAGAAAGCTAAAGATCAAATCTTATGCATGAGTCTTCACATTTCCAAGGCTCATTCCTTCCCATTTTCATAATATAAGTTTTAGTTAGCTTATCAAACAATGGATTTCTTCATAATGTTTGCCCAACCTCACCTACTTTCAGAATTGGGCAGTCTTTTCTTGTTGTTTTCTATTTTATTTTATTTTCCTTTTTTTGTTGTTTGTTGTTGTTGTTGTTGTTGTTGTTTTTACTTTTTTTTTTTGAGACAGGGTTTTTCTGTGTAGCCCTGGCTGTCCTGGAACTCACTCTGTAGACCAGGCTGGCCTCGAACTTAGAAATCCACCTGCCTCTGCCTCCCAAGTGCTGGGATTAAAGGCATGGGCCACTACTGCCTGGCAGAATTGGGCAGCTTATTCTTTCCAAATGCAGCTTGTGATTTACAAGTGGGCCAAAATATTACATTGCACCCCATAATTCATGTGGTTGTTGTGTATCAATTCAGAAGCTTTGTAACATCCCCACCAAGGCTCAAAAACTGCTGCAGAAGAAGTGGTGGAAGGAATGTGAGAGCAGAAGATGGGGAGAAGGGCTGGAAAGTGTTATCTACTGGGAAAGACACAGCCACTGCAATCAAGAATTCACAGCAGTTGTGGATGCCTGCTCTGGGTCTGCTCATTAACAGTCACACTTGGGTGGAATAGAGGCTCTTGGGTTTAGGAAGAGAGAAAAATGCCACCTTCAGTTGTGTATCCACAGGTGACCCTCTAGGATCCAAAGGATAGTTCCACTCCAATGTTCATAGATTGGCTATGGTTCAACTGACTGGGTCACAGAACAAAACTAAGAGTCTTGAATCTTAGAAATGTACCTGTACTCATGAGGGGAGGTTGATAGGCCTGGGGTAAGAGATGATGGAGAAAGAGGGTAATATGAATACTTTACACACATATGGGAAATGATCAGATACCAAAATTAACCCCTCCCCAATAAAAACAACCTTAAAACAACAAGAAAAACAGGTTGAGAGATGTGACATGTGCAAATGCCTCTAGAATGGGCCAGCATACTATGATGTTCATTGTTAGCTCTCTCTACCCCATGTCCTCTGTAACATCTTGAGACAATAAAATAATGCCCCTGTCCTACTCTGAAGATTCATCTCAGAGATGCTGAAGACGATATCCAACCCGCAGTTTGCTGAGCCAGTCTTGCTGTAAGGAGGGGAATGTGGGCTGAAGACACATTCAGAGATCACTGGTTCAGTGGTAATGAGCACACATAAGAGCCCCCAAGACAGGATAAGAAATCAGAGGTAAAGACACAGAGTCAGTGTCCCAGTTGACCACGTTGTAAGAGATACCCAAAGAAGGGGGAGTTACAGATGAATCAGAACAAAACGGAGTGAAAGATAGCAAGCATAGGGCCAAGAAATAAATAAGGGGGTGTGGGAAAATAACTGATAAACATAATGCAAAGTACAGAATTTAATGGGAAACCAACAATTCATAACACTGCACATTATCCCATGAAATGCTAAGAAGTGCGAGTGAAAAAGATGGTGCTGCACCTTTTTAAGAAAAATAAGACAGAGTCAGGATCCATTGTCTCTCTGTGACCTTAGTAATTAGAATATCAGATCAAGAATGTTATTTTGCAAATTTCAGTAAAAGTAAAAAACAGGCTGATTCCTCCCAAATTACTGCAAGAGGTTAAAGAAACCAAAGCAGAGTTCATCTAGCAAAAGGCAGGAAATAGAGGAAACAATGGGAAAACACACAAGCAACACAAATAAGACCTTAGCAGGAGTGACTCACTGCCACCCTTGACTGTTTAGAGAATGTCAGCCCAGGTGCAATCCAGAAAGACATCGCTTGGAAGATAGAATTTTAAAAAGTGTCTCAGAGAGTTTCAATGGAATTAATTAGATGATGTATATCAGAAACATTTAAGTCAGAACAACAGATGTGTCAGTCTGAGTATTAGAATGGAACCCTGAGTTGACAAAGGGTAGAAGCAGAACGGGAGTTAATTTATTAGGAGTTACAGTCTATTATGGATACATAATTGTGGTATATTCCACTATTCTTGGTAATAGAGAATTAAATAGGTATGTAAATTCATCTATTGGCAGTTCAAGGGAAATTATGTTTGTGATGCTTCTATACAGATTAGCCTCATCTAGACATGCCCAGTAGACAAAAATAAACGAGAATGGGCAAGGGTTTTATTATTCTGACAGGGCCATGTCAAATACATATCTACATGTAATAACTGTTCATTTAGATAGCCATGCTTCAGACTTTTTTCCTTTCGAACACAGTGAAGCCTTCTTACAATTTCATTTGCTTGTGGATATGTTTTCCACACAGATATAAATTTATTCCTGTTTCCTACACTACACATGGTCACATTTCTCTGGCAACATTCTGGAAGCCATACTGCAGAAGTGCCTTCTCATCTCACTAGTAACCTTTCTCCCAGAAGAATCTTCAGGGATTGAGTTACCGAGAGTCTTTTTGAGATTCTGTAGGGTCCCAGCTTCCAAGTAAATTTTTTTTTAAAAAATTATCAGTTTCTTCTGCTTTCAGAGAGAGCTAGGACACCTACCTTCATTTCCCTGTCCAGTGAACATATTTCCAAATCTTAACCTCTGTCCAAATGATCTACTTCATCTTTCCCACTCTATAAGTAGTGAGTAAGGGTGATATACACCATTGTTTCCTTTTCAGAACTTTTACGTTTGTGACAGATGAACTGGGTGTGGCATTGGGACACACACACACACACACACACACACACACACGCATGAAAACACCTTAACATTATATATAATTATAAATTTATCACATACCAGGGGATGACTAGGAGGGGGCAATGGGGCAGTGAGTAGGATGTAAAGTGAGTAAGTAAAAAACTGTAAGTAAAAAACTTAAATTTAAGAATATCTATCACACCCTGATTAAAACAGAGATTTTCTGGCAAGCTTTATACCATCTTCTCCTCCATCTGATATCATCTTCATCACCATCATGTATGCTGCAATTGCCACACATCGGCAGCCATGCAGAACATGTTGCATATTACAAATTTTGTCTTAAAACTACTCAAGTTGGGCTTGGTCCGGGACCCGCCGAACTTAGGAAATTAGTCTGAACAGGTGAGAGGGTGCGCCAGAGAACCTGACAGCCTCTGGAACAGGCAGAAGCACAGAGGGGCTGAGGCAGCACCCTGTGTGGGCCGGGGACAGCCGGCCACCTTCCGGACCGGAGGACAGGTGCCCGCCCGGCTGGGGAGGCGACCTAAGCCACAGCAGCAGCGGTCACCATCTTGGTCCGGGACCCGCCGAACTTAGGAAATTAGTCTGAACAGGTGAGAGGGTGCGCCAGAGAACCTGACAGCTTCTGGAACAGGCGGAAGCACAGAGGCGCTGAGGCAGCACCCTGTGTGGGCCGGGGACAGCCGGCCACCTTCCGGACCTGAGGACAGGTGCCCGCCCGGCTGGGGAGGCGACCTAAGCCACAGCAGCAGTGGTCGCCATCTTGGTCCCGGGACTCCAAGGAACTTAGGAATTTAGTCTGCTTAGGTGAGAGTCTGTACCACCTGGGAACTGCCAAAGCAACACAGTGTCTGAGAAAGGTCCTGTTTTGGGCCTTCTTCTTCGGCCAGGAGGAGGTCCAAATACAAGATATCTGCGCACCTTCCCTGTAAGAGAGCTTGCCAGCAGAGAGTGCTCTGAGCACTGAAACTCAGAGGAGAGAATCTGTCTCCCAGGTCTGCTGAGAGACGGTAACAGAATCACCAGAAGAACAATCTCTAAACAGAGTCAACTATAACTACTAACTCCAGAGATTACCAGATGGCGAAAGGTAAACGGAGGAATCTTACTAACAGGAACCAAGACCACTCACCATCACCAGAACCCAGCACACCCACTTCGCCCAGTCCAGGGAACCCCAACACACCTGAGAACCTAGACCTAGATTTAAAAGCATATCTCATGATGATGGTAGAGGACATCAAGAAGGACTTTAATAAATCACTTAAAGAAATACAGGAGAACACTGCTAAAGAGTTACAAGTCCTTAAAGAAAAACAGGAAAACACAATCAAACAGGTAGAAGTCCTTACAGAAAAAGAGGAAAAAACATACAAACAGGTGATGGAAATGAACAAAACCATACTAGACCTAAAAAGGGAAGTAGACACAATAAAGAAAACTCAAAGCGAGGCAACACTAGAGATAGAAACCCTAGGAAAGAAATCTGGAACCATAGATTTGAGCATCAGCAACAGAATACAAGAGATGGAAGAGAGAATCTCAGGTGCAGAAGATTCCATAGAGAACATCGGCACAACAATCAAAGAAAATGGAAAATGCAAAAAGATCCTAACTCAAAATATCCAGGAAATCCAGGACACAATGAGAAGACCAAACGTACGGATAATAGGAGTGGATGAGAATGAAGATTTTCAACTCAAAGGTCCAGCAAACATCTTCAACAAAATCATTGAAGAAAACTTCCCAAATCTAAAGAATGAGATGCATATGAACATACAAGAAGCCTACAGAACTCCAAATAGACTGGACCAGAAAAGAAATTCCTCCCGACACATAATAATCAGAACATCAAATGCATTAAATAAAGATAGAATACTAAAAGCAGTAAGGGAAAAAGGTCAAGTAACATATAAAGGCAAGCCTATCAGAATTACACCAGATTTTTCACCAGAGACTATGAAAGCCAGAAGAGCCTGGACAGATGTTATACAGACACTAAGAGAACACAAACTGCAGCCCAGGCTACTATACCCAGCCAAACTCTCAATTATCATAGAGGGAGAAACCAAAGTATTCCACGACAAAACCAAATTCACGCATTATCTCTCCACGAATCCAGCCCTTCAAAGGATAATAACAGAAAAAAACCAATACAAGAACGGGAACAACGCCCTAGAAAAAACAAGAAGGTAATCCCTCAACAAACCTAAAAGAAGACAGCCACAAGAACAGAATGCCACCTTTAACAACTAAAATAACAGGAAGCAACAATTACTTTTCCTTAATATCTCTTAACATCAATGGTCTCAACTCGCCAATAAAAAGACATAGACTAACAAACTGGCTACACAAACAAGACCCAACAGTTTGCTGCTTACAGGAAACTCATCTCAGAGAAAAAGATAGACACTACCTCAGAATGAAAGGCTGGAAAACAATTTTCCAAGCAAATGGTATGAAGAAACAAGCAGGAGTAGCCATCCTAATATCTGATAAGATTGACTTCCAACCCAAAGTCATCAAAAAAGACAAGGAGGGACACTTCATTCTCATCAAAGGTAAAATCCTCCAAGAGGAACTCTCAATTCTGAATATCTATGCTCCAAATACAAGAGCAGCCACATTCACTAAAGAAACTTTAGTAAAGCTCAAAGCACACATTGCGCCTCACACAATAATAGTGGGAGACTTCAACACACCACTTTCACCAATGGACAGATCATGGAAACAGAAACTAAACAGGGACACACTGAAACTAACAGAAGTGATGAAACAAATGGATCTGACAGATATCTACAGAACATTTTTCCCTAAAACAAAAGGATATACCTTCTTCTCAGCACCTCATGGTACCTTCTCCAAAATTGACCACATAATAGGTCACAAATCAGGCCTCAACAGATTCAAAAATATTGAAATTGTCCCATGTATCCTATCAGATCACCATGCACTAAGGCTGATCTTCAATAACAAAATAAATAACAGAAAGCCAACATTCACATGGAAACTGAACAACACTCTTCTCAATGATACCTTGGTCAAGGAAGGAATAAAGAAAGAAATTAAAGACTTTTTAGAGTTTAATGAAAATGAAGCCACAACGTACCCAAACCTTTGGGACACAATGAAAGCATTTCTAAGAGGGAAACTCATAGCTATGAGTGCCTTCAAGAAAAAACGGGAGAGAGCACATACTAGCAGCTTGACAACACATCTAAAAGCTCTAGAAAAAAAGGAAGCAAATTCACCCAAGAGGAGTAGACGGCAGGAAATAATCAAACTCAGGGGTGAAATCAACCAAGTGGAAACAAGAAGAACTATTCAAAGAATTAACCAAACGAGGAGTTGGTTCTTTGAGAAAATCAACAAGATAGATAAACCCTTAGCTAGACTCACTAAAGGGCACAGGGACAAAATCCTAATTAACAAAATCAGAAATGAAAAGGGAGACATAACAACAGATCCTGAAGAAATCCAAAACACCATCAGATCCTTCTACAAAAGGCTATACTCAACAAAACTGGAAAACCTGGACGAAATGGACAAATTTCTGGACAGATACCAGGTACCAAAGTTGAATCAGGATCAAGTTGACCTTCTAAACAGTCCCATATCCCCTAAAGAAATAGAAGCAGTTATTAATAGTCTCCCAGCCAAAAAAAGCCCAGGACCAGACGGGTTTAGTGCAGAGTTCTATCAGACCTTCAAAGAAGATCTAACTCCAGTTCTGCACAAACTTTTTCACAAGATAGAAGTAGAAGGTATTCTACCCAACTCATTTTATGAAGCCACTATTACTCTGATACCTAAACCACAGAAAGATCCAACAAAGATAGAGAACTTCAGACCAATTTCTCTTATGAACATCGATGCAAAAATCCTTAATAAAATTCTCGCTAACCGAATCCAAGAACACATTAAAGCAATCATCCATCCTGACCAAGTAGGTTTTATTCCAGGGATGCAGGGATGGTTTAATATACGAAAATCCATCAATGTAATCCATTATATAAACAAACTCAAAGACAAAAACCACATGATCATCTCGTTAGATGCAGAAAAAGCATTTGACAAGATCCAACACCCATTCATGATAAAAGTTCTGGAAAGATCAGGAATTCAAGGCCAATACCTAAACATGATAAAAGCAATCTACAGCAAACCAGTAGCCAACATCAAAGTAAATGGAGAGAAGCTGGAAGCAATCCCACTAAAATCAGGGACTAGACAAGGCTGCCCACTTTCTCCCTACCTTTTCAACATAGTACTTGAAGTATTAGCCAGAGCAATTCGACAACAAAAGGAGATCAAGGGGATACAAATTGGAAAAGAGGAAGTCAAAATATCACTTTTTGCAGATGATATGATAGTATATATAAGTGACCCTAAAAATTCCAACAGAGAACTCCTAAACCTGATAAACAGCTTCGGTGAAGTAGCTGGATATAAAATTAACTCAAACAAGTCAATGGCCTTTCTCTACACAAAGAATAAACAGGCTGAGAAAGAAATTAGGGAAACAACACCCTTCTCAATAGCCACAAATAATATAAAATATCTCGGCGTGACTCTAACGAAGGAAGTGAAAGATCTGTATGATAAAAACTTCAAGTCCCTGAAGAAAGAAATTAAAGAAGATCTCAGAAGATGGAAAGATCTCCCATGCTCATGGATTGGCAGGACCAACATTGTAAAAATGGCTATCTTGCCAAAAGCAATCTACAGATTCAATGCAATCCCCATTAAAATTCCAACTCAATTCTTCAACGAATTAGAAGGAGCAATTTGCAAATTCATCTGGAATAACAAAAAACCGAGGATAGCAAAAACTCTTCTCAAGGATAAAAGAACCTCTGGTGGAATCACCATGCCTGACCTAAAGCTTTACTACAGAGCAATTGTGATAAAAACTGCATGGTACTGGTATAGAGACAGACAAGTGGACCAATGGAATAGAATTGAAGACCCAGAAATGAACCCACACACCTATGGTCACTTGATCTTCGACAAGGGAGCCAAAACCATCCAGTGGAAGAAAGACAGCATTTTCAACAATTGGTGCTGGCACAACTGGTTGTTATCATGTAGAAGAATGCGAATCAATCCATACTTATCTCCTTGTACTAAGGTCAAATCTAAGTGGATCAAGGAACTTCACATAAAACCAGAGACACTGAAACTTATAGAGGAGAAAGTGGGGAAAAGCCTTGAAGATATGGGCACAGGGGAAAAATTCCTGAACAGAACAGCAATGGCTTGTGCTGTAAGATCGAGAATTGACAAATGGGACCTAATGAAACTCCAAAGTTTCTGCAAGGCAAAAGACACTGTCTATAAGACAAAAAGACCACCAACAGACTGGGAAAGGATCTTTACCTATCCTAAATCAGATAGGGGACTAATATCCAACATATATAAAGAACTCAAGAAGGTGGACCTCAGAAAATCAAATAACCCCCTTAAAAAATGGGGCTCAGAACTGAACAAGGAATTCTCACCTGAGGAATACCGAATGGCAGAGAAGCACCTGAAAAAATGTTCAACATCCTTAATCATCAGGGAAATGCAAATCAAAACAACCCTGAGATTCCACCTCACACCAGTGAGAATGGCTAAGATCAAAAATTCAGGTGACAGCAGATGCTGGCGAGGATGTGGAGAAAGAGGAACACTCCTCCATTGTTGGTGGAATTGCAGGCTTGTACAACCACTCTGGAAATCAGTCTGGCGGTTCCTCAGAAAATTGGACATAGTACTACCGGAGGATCCAGCAATACCTCTCCTGGGCATATATCCAGAAGAAGCCCCAACTGGTAAGAAGGACACATGCTCCACTATGTTCATAGCAGCCTTATTTATAATAGCCAGAAACTGGAAAGAACCCAGATGCCCCTCAACAGAGGAATGGATACAGAAAATGTGGTACATCTACACAATGGAGTACTACTCAGCTATTAAAAAGAATGAATTTATGAAATTCCTAGCCAAATGGATGGACCTGGAGAGCATCATCCTGAGTGAGGTAACACAATCACAAAGGAACTCACACAATATGTACTCACTGATAAGTGGATACTAGCCCAAAACCTAGGATACCCACGATATAAGATACAATTTCCTAAACACATGAAACTCAAGAAAAATGAAGACTGAAGTGTGGACACTATGCCCCTCCTTAGAAGTGGGAACAAAACACCCATGGAAGGAGTTACAGAAACAAAGTTTGGAGCTGAGATGAAAGGATGGACCATGTAGAGACTGCCATATCCAGGGATCCACCCCATAATCAGCATCCAAACGCTGACACCATTGCATATACTAGCAAGATTTTATCGAAAGGACCCAGATGTAGCTGTCTCTTGTGAGACTATGCCGGGGCCTAGCAAACACAGAAGTGGATGCTCACAGTCAGCTAATGGATGGATCACAGGGCTCCCAATGGAGGAGCTAGAGAAAGTACCCAAGGAGCTAAAGGGATCTTCAACCCTATAGGTGGAACAACATTATGAACTAACCAGTACCCCTGAGCTCTTGACTCTAGCTGCATATGTATCAAAAGATGGCCTAGTCGGCCATCACTGGAAAGAGAGGCCCATTGGACACGCAGACTTTGTGTGCCCCGGTACAGGGGGAACGCCAGGGCCAAAGGGGGGGAGTGGGTGGGTAGGGGAGTGGGGGTGGGTGGGTAAGGGGGACTTTTGGTATAGCATTGGAAATGTAAATGAGCTAAATACCTAATAAAAAATGGAAAAAAAAAAAAGAAATGTAAATAAAGAAAATATCTAATAAAAAAAAAAAAAAAAAAAAAAAAACTACTCAAGTTGGACTCTACTAAAATGTCTAAGTTTCTGATGAATAATAAAAGGGAGCTCGCAGCCAACAGCACAGAATGAGCGCATTGTTTTTGAAATGTCCCACCATAAGGACGTTTGCCCCTTTGTCTCTCTAGGGATCCCCTGTCTGGGATCGACTGTGACTCTGGTGAGAGAATCTCTGCTGTGTCTGGATGTTGGGACTGAGCTTTCCGGGTGTTTTGGGTTGTCCTTGCTTGTTCATCAAGGTCCTTACATTGTCACATGTCAACTGAGAGGACTCACCTCATGCTCTCTTGACACAGTGAATTGGGAAAATAGCCTTAAAGCAGGAAGGTTAGGGTCTTCCTGCTTGTGGTTCTGGGGAGTACAGCTAAGGTGTCATGCATGCTGGACAGGTGCTTTGTCACTGAGCCACAACTCCAATCCTAATGGTAGTCTTGATTACAGAGACCTACAATGATTTATTTACATGTGGATATATTTATTTCACAGTTGGATTGGCTAAACTCTTGTCTGAATAATTCAACATTCTTCTTGATTTGAACCTGTCTCTTCTTTACAAAGTAATTAATTCTCCTTCTGCATAGTAGTGAATTTTCCCCTAGAACATTCTCATTTGCACACGGATATGGCTTCCATAAGGATATGATAGTATAATGATATGATATTATTTCTCTTTGTGATCATATGGCTATACTTCTCTGGTGACATTCTGAACTATGTAGCTGTTTGTAGAAAGATCTTAGAGTCCTTGTGCATGTCTGCACTCAGGCCTTTGCCATTCATTCATTTATTCATTCATTTGTTGTCTCAGCCATTCATTCCCTATGTATGAATTCTATGTACTAAGACCCTTGTTGAGTGGTAAATGGATACCACTCCACTGTTCTATTCTAGTCAGTGTCTGTATTAACAAAGTAGACATCCTTGAAGTGTTCATTAAGATAATATAGTTTCACTAGCAGAGTCAGAGGGCAAGAAAACCATCAGATGCACAGGTACCCTACCCAGGTGGATTCTTGGCCTATACCTGTTTGTCTGTCTAAACTTCTGAACATTCTAGGATATGTCTGTATGTTCAGGATGTACACATTCTTGGCTCTTGCTCTAGGACCCCTGTAGACTTGGAGCATTTCCAGGTTTGTACTGTGATCTAAAGGAGAATGGCAAACGGGGAAAGCTCAAGATGGGGCCAAAGAGGTTTCATTCATTAACCCCACTTCCCTGCTCCATATCTTGAATCTTTGGGAAAAAAAATCAGACAAACCTGTTTGCAATTCTGTTAGAAGAAGAATACAAAAAAAAAAAACACCTGCAGGTCAAGGGTTGGTTTGCTATCCTACAAGATGTGTCTGTGTGAGCTTTCTAAGCAAAATCCATTGTCCTTCATTCTCTCCTTTTAATTTCAGGAAGACTTCAGGATCATGAAAACTTTATCTGTACTCTCCTCTTCACAATTTGACATGACCCCAAGAGTTAAAAGTAGTGGTGATATTGCTGTCTTTTTTAAAAAATTAATGTTGGTTGAGTATTTAATATCTTCAAGACCATATGTAGTCCGGAAATAACATTGTAAGAAAAAATGGGAGCCGGGCGGTGGTAGCGCACGCCTTTAATCTGAGCACTTGGGAGGCAGA
Organism: Mus musculus; assembly: GCF_000001635.26. Lineage (NCBI taxonomy): Eukaryota > Metazoa > Chordata > Mammalia > Rodentia > Muridae > Mus > Mus musculus. The sequence goes on from NC_000068.7 coordinate 159,664,367, forward strand.
AGGCAGGCGGATTTCTGAGTTTGAAGCCAGCCTGGTCTACAAAGTGAGTTCCAGGACAGCCAGGGTTATACAGAGAAACCCTGTCTCAAAAAAAAAAAAATGTAAACCGAATCTTACCTGTAACCATTGTACAAGGCAAAATGATGATTTGAGTCTAAGCATTTGGAATTCAGAGTTTCACATGCTATTCCTATGTATTCCTGAGCGACCAGTACTCTGTATTTTGATCTACTTGTATCTTTAAATTTAAGTAGTACTGAACCTATGCATATATTAAAGTGTTTGTTAAATCAATATGTAGAAAATTGACACCAGAATTGAAACTTTCGACCACCAGGAATATTATAGAAGGTTTTTGCTTGACAAACAATATTTGCAATTAAAAGTCAAAAAGTTAAACCACAAAGTGGTGTGTCTGTGTAAGCGATGAGATTTATTTTGTGTATTTAAGATGAGGGTTCACACTGATAGAATTTATTTCTTGGCCCATTAGTTTTTCCGCACATCAGAGCAAAGGACTACAATGCACCCAAGATAAGATAAAAGGGAGGCAGCAAAGGTGCATGGTTAAGAAGATATAATCGAGAGCTGAGCTGGATGGATACGATCTTGGTACCACCATCCACTCAGAAACCCACTCGGTGCCCCATTGTGTGGACAGTTTTGTAGTGAAAGAGATGAAATATTTTCCACTAATTATTTGGCATATTTTATTTGTCATGACATATTTTGTTTGTCATGTTCTCCTATGAGCCAGAACATGAACACTGTGAAAAAGCCTGCTTGGATATAGGGAGACAGACTCGGGCCCAGTGACTGTCCAGTTTTAAGTAGCAACAGCTTCAGGGTTATGGGTGCAAAGCTAATGCCGCAGAAGTGCACAGAAGTGAGCTCTCCATTAACCGAGGTAAAGGGCATTGTGAAGGCAAACTGTAGTGAGGAGGAAAAGAAGGCTTTTACCAAGTAGCCTTTACCAAACAGAACAGTCTTCTAGAAGTGCAAAGGGAGTGGCTGTGTTGGGCAAAGGGGAGGGTGCTGGGCCTGCACGGGGAACTGAGGTGGCCTTTGCTGGAGGTAATCTGGTGAGAAAGATGGAATCAGGAAGGAAGACTTCCTGGCACATGGAGGATTTCAGCCTTGATGGTGATGGGCATCCATGAAAATGGTTTTGAGCACAGTAAATCATATTTTGTTAGTCTCAGCTTCTTTCTCATTTGATTGTTTCTTGACCTTTGGGGTTTTTAATGAAGAAAGATTCTTTAAATTCCCCCCATTGAGTAAAATATTGTGTAATGCTGTAAACATATCAATCTATAGAAAAACCATAAATAATACCTGAAATTAAACCTCTACAAAGTAGAAAAGACACTAAACGCCGCTGCACAACTCTCCTATATTGCCTGCATGTCATTTCAGTGAACTGATTAATAATATTTTTATAAAATGTTTTTTTTGGATCAATAGTATGTTAAGGCAGCCTTTCCATATCAATAAAGGCATATGTTAGCATTTTAATGAGTGCAGATTTCTCTATTTTATGGGGGTAATGCAATTTACTTATCCCCTCTTTATTGATAAAAAAAATCTTTCTCTAATTTCTGTGCAATGTCAACAGTGCTTCAATGAACAATTCAGAGCTCAATGCAATTAAACCATAAAATAACGGGTGGAGTACATCAGATACAGCCCTGACAACTAAAGGAAACCAACTCCCAACTTTAACCTGTTATAGAAAGAGGAGAAAGGGAAGGCTAGGTCTCCTACCACAGATCTGTTCCAATTACAGCCTAATAATAAATGCAGTGTTCATCAAGTCAGGCAAAATAAAGCTCTTACAGTTTATGCTCATTTGAATTGTTGTTACTTATTTGAATTTTCCATTGTCTATGACCCCAGTATAATAATATAATATGTGTATGAGATTTGCAGTAATTAAAATAGGGATACCTATGTTCTAACAGGGGAGGGATGATAGCTAATGGAAAATATCAGATAGTCATGAATGAGCACTCTGCAAAGTATTAGTATGAGTTGTGGGTCAGCCTGGTAGAAGGCTTTGGTGAGATCATCTGAGAAGGCTAATCTAAGGCTCCCCCTTTAAGACTGAGACTAAATGACCAAAGGTTTCCATCAAGAGAGGAGCAAGAATAGTGGATTCAAACACACAATAGCAGCAAGTGCAAAGTGGAAGCTGAGCTCTGTGGAACTAAGGAATAGAAAGAGCAGGGGTCAACTTTGGCATTGCTGCCAATGCAGATACAGTCACAGAAAGAGGAGATATGACATGGGAAGCACAGGCAAAGAGAAGGAGGAATGCAGTTGCTATTCTAACTTGCAAAGACAAGCCATCGGATGGGTTCGACTAGGTCAGAACTTGATTTAGGATTAGAAAGAACACTCTGCTTCCCTAAACTATGAGCTGAGGGCTCCTTGTTATCCTCAGCTCTATGCTCACAAGGCCTAGTGAAATATCTGCTCATTGTATGTGCTACATCAGCTTGAAGCTGATGCCAACCCTCAGTAGGCAGATGACAGACCTACACGAGGAATCCAGAGTGAAAGAAGAGAGTCATCTCCACTTCCAACAAGCAGAGCTAAGATGTTATACTAAATCCTGAGCTGACAATGAGAAAAGAGACTCCGTTCTTATCCTCAAGTGGTTTCAACTCTAATGGTTGAGAAGAATTTGAGATGAGTTACTATATGGGTGAACACATCAGTTGAGTTCTAAGTAAGAAGCTTGTGTTCTTTCAGAAGCAATATGTCTTTTTCTGCTACACAACACACCATCTATTTATTGTGAATTTGCAGTGAGACTTTAAGTGCTGGCTTCTGTCTCCCTTCTTAAGAAGGAAGCTAGGTTTTCTGTTTTGAGTAAGAAGTCTAGGGATGAGTGGGAGGGAAATTGAACATAGATCTAGGAACTCTAAGATGGATGGTAACACATAGCAATAATCTCTGCTCTTTGGAAGAAAAGGGTGTGAGACTAGGCCTGATTAAGTAGTGAGTCTCAGGCCAGTCTGGCTTCCATGAGAAAGAAACTACATCAAGTATTCAAATTAATGGATAGGGAGAGTACTCATTGGATAAAGTGCTACACACATAAGCATGATACAATGAGTTTAGATACACAGAGTTATTTGTTGTTTTGCTTTGTTTGCCACATGTGGTTGCACACAGCTGTAACCCTAGGACTGAAGAGAAAAAAAATGGTTTCCTGAAACTCATTGTCTAGCCAGCTAGTGAGCTCCGGTTTCAGTGAAACACCCTGTTCAAAAAATGAGGTAGAAAACAACCGATGACACAATGACAGATGACACAATGTACTCATTTACTTTCTTCTGCATGCATGTGCATGTATGTGCACACACATACACATACAAATGCACATAAGCAAACAAACATGCTTGCACCACATATATTCATAAAACACAACAGAACAAAAACATATAGAAGTCTTTCTAGACTGTGTTATTGACTTCTTGGCAAAAAGACAAAAAGAATCTCGATTTGACAGCACAAGGTTTATACAAGAATGTAGGGATTTATACAAGAATATACTTCCTAGACATGTAGAGTCAAATAATAAAGAAAAACTGTACACTGTGAGGTATGCCATCATTACACCCCCCCCCCCCCGTCACAGACAGACTTGTTCTGTATGGATCCTGCAGAGAAGTACAGTAACATTGAAAGTTTACCTACCAATCTGAATACGAGAGAATATCATTGGCTGGTAGGATCCCAGAGAACAAGCTACCTCTCCTTTAGATGTCAGTGCTATCCACAGTATAATGTGGTTAACAACAGCACTTATTTCAAGGAACTTATCACATTGTCTCGTATATTTTCATATGTAGGACTGAGAAGAGCTTAGTAGAAATCTCAGGTCCTCATTTCACTTGATTGAAAACTTTTACACACAATAGAGTTGTAAGCCCTATCACATCTTTGTACATTGTGACAACCAATAGGGGGCTCATCCTTGGGAAAACCTGATACTCCTTCTTCTCACAATCACTAGTTGCCTATAGTTCTTTCTCTAAGAGTGAGAGACGCCCTCTATTTTGCCTCTTCTACACTAGCATGTCTGTTATATTGCCACCATTCCAGGCTTGCTTTTGCTGCCACATCTAGGTGAGACTGTTTTGCAGTAGACTTCTTGGTATCCTGGCACTTGCAATCTTTCCACCCCCCTTTTCATGATGTTCTCCAAACCATAAATGCAAGAGCTGTGACAAAGATGTATCTATTGGGCTGGGCTTCCCACTGCCAATCTGTGCATTGTATCCACTTGTGGCTGTTGTGATGGTCTTCATTTGCTGTAAAGAGTAGCTTATTTAATGAGGAGGAGAAGCTACACTTATCTAGAAAAGGTGGCTTGTGAATAAGAGGGGAGACTTTGTAATTTTTTTCCTAACACAATACCTTTCTTAATTATTTGCTAGTTTTATACAAGGCACCCCCACCACACTTGCTTCTCATTCTACCCAGGTCTACCCTCTCAACCTTTGTACTTTCAAACCAGCTTTACTGAGGTGTAGTTGACTTAGAAAAGGTTTTTGCATATTCAATATACACAACTTGATGAGGTTAGAGGTCAGAAAATACCTGTGATACCATGACCACAATCCATGGCATAGATTTATCCACCACAGGCAAAGGGCTCCTGAAGGGTCCCCTACATTGAAGCCTTGGGAATCCTTACATTGTTGAGGGTGTTTCCTATGAGAAAGACCCTATGTTCCTATGCAAAAGGCTGGATCTCCCATCTTGTTTCATCCATGTCCGGATCTGATATGCACTCTCAATGAAAACATTGAGGTTGTAAGTCAGTGGGTTTATATGAATCAAAGGTCAGATGTGAGTGCAGGGGTAGACAGGCTCCCCTAGAAAGGGTTTCTAGAGAGAGGCTCATATAGTACCTGCATCAAGACCCTTGGTGCCAGAGGCTTCCAGGAATACATCCTCAGTTCCCCTGCCCTGATTTGCATCACATTGGTAGGAGAATGCAGCCTGCGTGGAACTCCCTCCCTTCTAAGTCTTCGTGAATGCTCCTCAGAATTCTAAAACCAGAGGAAATAAAGGAAAAGGAGAAAAGAAAACACAGTTGGATTTTTGCTGATGGAAATTATTTCTGGGGGTCATGACATAGGATGACCATGAGATCCTGGAACCTGTGTTTGTGTTTGTGGGGCAAAGTGCTTCATTTTAGAGGAGACACGGGAAGTCAGAGCCTGACAATGCTTCTCTGGGACCCTGAGTTGGCAAGCAATAACTTCTCCTGGACCAGACTGTTTTGGGTCTCCAGAGCCCACTCTGTCATGATAAGGTGTCTTATGTGGGTCCTGTGTCCTGCTGCCCCTAGATAATTGGTCTTTTGGACTTGGAGGGGATGTGGAAATAATAATTTTCTGCTTTTTTTCTCATTTCCTAGCTGAGTTTCTGCCAAGGCAAGCCGATATAAACCGGTGCCATCAGGCAAGCTAGAAAGGGAGCCTGATTCTCTCTAACACTTCATGCTCAAGTGTATTCTTGCTCTAAGTTCATATCCAACACTTAGTCAAGCTTGTGATCCTGTAAAAGGTTTGCAAAAAGAAAGCCTCAACTAGGGTACCTTCGGCGCTTTGCCATGTGGCTTTTGAGATCTATGTGTAAGAAGCAAGCACGGCCACCAGCTGATGGTCAGAACTTGCATCGAAGCCTCTCGTGCCGCCATGAAATCCTTCCACCAAGACAGCTCTAAGCCTGTGATCTCCTGTGAGAAGGGGAAAGAGGGGGCCCACCAGAGGATTTTGTCCTTGGCAGCACTCTGTGTCAACCTACTGTCTCCAACAAGTGTTTCCATGGGAAGGTCTTCCATCTGGGGCTTGGCAGAGAGGGGGGATTTCCTTTGATGTTCTGCCATGCTTCCCCCCTCAGCCTGGGGTAAGCGCAGCCCTAGAGACCTGGTCCATTTTGAAGGTGCACTTCCTGTAGTCCAGAGATGTAAACGGGACATTCCTGTTTGCTTCTGCAAGTCTGGAAGGCACTAAGAAAAAGCAAGTTGTTTGTTTGGCCACTACTCTCCATCTCAGTGTGCAACAGGTCACAAGATGTGACAAGTTCACGCACTAATTCCTTCCTTTTCAGTTAATAGAATAACACAGATGGGCACAGCCTGGGATCCAACACAAATTTAAGCATGAGCAGAATGAAAATAGGGGTGGCTTGCTCCATTCTTGGCACTTAATGAAACAGAAATTATTTTCTGCCACCGTGTTGCCTTCAACTGAGTAGCCCGGAGTTGCTCCCCTCTGGCAGGAGAGTGCAGTCCCCTGCACAGGCCATGGTCTCAACCCACCGGGAGATGCTCACAGTATATCACAGCTTCAGTTGCACCAGACAGCATGTATTGTTTCCCAGCAATCCATGGCCAATAATGTCCTGACAGAGGCTCCAAACATCTCCTTATGTTGGAAAACAATTACTAAAAGAACAGGCTAGACCCTTGGTCCCACACTATCTGGCAACTATCATCCTGTTTGTCCATTGCAAACATTGAGTGCTCATGTTCAAATGTCTTATCGCTCACCAGACTGTGACCTTTTTGTTCAAGGGTGACACTACACAAGATTTGGGCCCGTCAGCATCCTGCCATGGAGTCAGGAGGGGATGACCTCTCTGAAGACCTACAGGTAGTGATTGGATGCTGACAGAGGGAGAGACACATGTTCTGAAGCAGTGTAGTTACTGTAAACTTCCAATGTTTCGGTAAACAACCCTCCCCCTCAACCATTATCTTGCAAAACTAGAAGGAAAGGTATAGGCGTTAAAAAACAAAACAAAAATGAGAAAACCCAAGAAAGTAGAAAAGGTCCTGTCAAAAAAGGGCAAGTGGAGCAGCAGAAGTGGGAGGAGACACAGCAGGTAATGGATGTAGGGATGAAGAGAACAGAGTCCATTATACACACATAAGCAAATGTCACAGAGACCCCCACCTAAGGATACTATGAATCCTTAACATAAGCCAATACAAATGAATGAAAAGAAAACTTTAAACTGTCAGTGAAATTGGGGTGATGAAACAGTTGTCGCCTAAAGACATCTTCAAGTCTTAGGCTACCTTTGAGCTGCGAGTCCCTGATGAATTGCTCAACTCAGCCTTAAACTCGAACTTTCTGAATTGTGAAGAAACGGAGGCACGTTCCATTCATTTAGTTGAAGATCAAGTTAAATTTGGACACCAATGAGTGGAGCATAAAAAGCAAAGGCTGTAATATGCTGAGATCTTTAGCTGTGCCAAGCACTGCACTCCCAATCCTTTAACAGTCAAAGTAGGCCCTTGACTAAACTTTTTCACCTACTTATTCTGAGGCAAATGCCATCAGCTCCCTACCACAGTGGTAAAGAAAGAGGAGGGCAGCTGGGCAGTGGTGGCACACTCCTTTAATCCCAGCACTTGGGAGGCAGAGGCAGGCAGATTTCTGAGTTCGAGGCCAGCCTGGTCTACAAAGTGAGTTCCAGGACAGCCAGGGCTACACAGAGAAACTCTGTCTCAAAAAAAAAAAAAAAAAAAAAGAAAGAAAGAGAGAGGGGGGGGAGGGAGAGAGAGAGAGAGAGACAGAGAGAGACAGAGAGAGAGAGACAGAGAGAGAGAGACAGAGAGAGAGAGAGAGAGAGAAGGAAAGAAAGAAAGAAAGAAAGAAAGAAAGAAAGAAAGAAAGAAAGAAAGAAAGAAAGAAAGAAAGAAAGAAAGAAAGAAAGAAAGAAAGAAAGAGGACATTGGGTGCTAGCTAGACCCAATATGAGCTGAGTCTTAAAGTATTGTTTTAGAGCCAAGCCTTTCAGAAATCTCAGAGGACAAGGTCATAACTTCATAACGGGTGCTCAACACCTGGGATCTACTATTATTTTCCTCATGGTCATCACCAACATGGCGATCATCACCATCACTGACCGCTGAACAGCTTGTATGCCAGTATTGTAACCCTGGTTATAGAAAGACAATGTTAGAGTTGGAGATTCCAGAGGATTTGTGACTTGGAATTGTTTTGGGAATCAAAGAGGAGAATGACCTAGATGTCTTGCAATTTAAGTGAGACATATCTCTATTGACTTACTATGTTGACACATATCTTTATGACTTACTCTCAGTTATACTCTGTTTTAAGCCTTCCTTTCTCCTTTCACATCCTTAGAAGTGAAAGTCCATCTGTAGGAGTGACCCTTCTCTTCTTCCCTATAACTCTAATAATAAATACAACAAATCTCATTGTGTCTAGCCACCAGAATGGGCAGTGACCTATGGACCTTGTGCATAGAGATGAACTTTTTTCTGAAACCTACCATATATCTGATATTGGAAGAATGGAGGAGACTACCTTTTGTTACTCCCGTGTTGGCATGGCATCAGTGTCCTAAACATGCCATGAGTGATGTGACATAATGACTTTTTGTAGCTATTTCCACTTCTTTCTTTCTAACATAAGAACATATGCAGATAATAGTGGGACAAACAAAGGTGTATAGAGAGGTAAAGGAGAAGAAGAGAAGGGAATGGGCAGGAAAGAAAGGGAAAAGGAGAGTATCATTCTCTCTCTCTCTCTCTTTCTCTCTCTCTCTCTCTCTCTCTCTCTCTCTCTCTCTCTCTATATATATATATATATATATATATATATATATGTGTGTGTGTGTGTGTGTGTGTGTGTGTGTGTGTGTGTGTGTACATATTAGATATTTTCTTTAATTACATTTTAAATATTATCCCCTTTCCTGGTTTCCTCTCTGAAATCCCCTTCCCCTCCCCCCTCCCACTGCTTACCAACCTTCCCACTCCTGCTTCCTGGTCCTGGCATTCCTCTACACTGGGGCATCAAGCCTTCACAGGACCTAGGACCTCTCCTCCCATTGATCACTGACAAAGCCATCATATGTGCCTGGATTCATGGGTCCCTCCATGTATACTCTTTGGTTGGTGGTTAAGTCCCTCGAAGCTCCAGGGGTACCAGTTAGTTCATATTGTTGCTCCTCCTATGGAGCTGCAAACCCCTTCAGCTCCTTCTGTACTTTCTCTAGATCCTTCATTGGGGACCCTGTGCTCATTCCAGTGGCTGTCTGACAGCATTAACCTCTGTATTTGTCAGGCACTGGTAGAGCCTCTCAGGGGTCAGCTATATCAGGATCTCGTCAGCACACACTTGTTGGCATTCACAATAGTGTCTGGGTTTGGTGACTGTATGTGGGATGGAGCCCAGGTGGGGCAGTCTCTGCTCCACCCTTTGTCTCTGTGTCTCCTTCCATGGGTATTTTGTACCTCATCCTAAGAAAGACTGAAGTATCCACACTTTGGTCTAAGATCAAAAACTCAGGTGACAGCAGATGCTGGCGAGGATGTGGAAAAAGAGGAACACTCCTCAATTGCTGATGAGATTGCAAGCAGGTACAACCACTCTGGAAATTAGTCTGGTGCTTCCTCAGAAAATTGGACATAGTACTACCTGAGGATTCAACAATAAAACTCCTGGTCATATACCCAGAAGATGCTCCAACTGGTAATAAGGATACATGTTCCACTATGTTCAGCAGCCTTATTTATAATAGCCAGAATCTGGAAAGAATACAGATGTCCCTCAACAGAAGGATGAATACAGAAAATGTGTTACACTTATATAATGGAGTACTACTAAGCTATTAAAAACAAATGAATTTATGAAATTCTTAGACAAATGGGTGGATCTGGAGGATATTATGCTGAGTGAAGTAACCCAATCACAAAAGAACACACATGATATGCACTCACTGATAAGTGGATATTAGCCCAGAAACTCAGAATACCCAAGATACAATCTGTAAAACTCATGAAACTCAAGAAGAAGAAAGACCAAAGTGTGGATACTTCTATCCTTCTTACAAGGGGGAACAAAATACCCCTGGGAGGAGTTACAGAGATAAAGTGTGAAGCAGAGACTTAAGAAATGACTATCCAGAGACTGCCCCACCTGGGATCCATCCCATAGACAACCACCAAAATCAGACACTATTGTGAATGCCAACAAATGCTTGCTGGCAGGAGCCTGATATAGTTGCCTCTTGAGAGGATCTGCCAGTGCCTGACAATACAGAGGTTAATGCTCACAGCCATCCATTGGGTGGAGCACAGAGACCCCAATGAAGGATCTAGAGAAAGGACAGAAGGAGCTGAAGGGTTTTGCAGCCCCATAGGAGAAGAACAATATGAACTAACCAGTATCTCCATAGCTCCCTGGGACTAAACTACCAACCAAAGAAAACACATGGTAGGACTCATGGCTCTAGCTGCATATGTAGCAGAGGATGGCCTAGTTTGTCATCAGTGCGGGGGGAGGCCCTTGGTCCTGTGAAGGTTATATGCCCCAGTATAGGGGACCACCAGGGCCAGGAAATGGGAGTGGGTAAGTTGGTGAGCAGGGGAAGTGGGGAAGAGAGAGGGGGTTTTCGGAGGGGAAACTAGGAAAGGGATTAACTTTGAAATGTAAATAAAGAAAATGTCTAATAGAAAAAGAAAAGAAAAAAAGAAGAAAAAACCAAAACCAACCAACCAACCAAACAAACAAAATCCCCAAATCCCAGGTGACCAAAGTTGCTGGTGAGGATGTGGAGGAAGAAGAACACTCATCTATTGCTGATGGGATTGCAAGCTGGTACAACCACTCTGAAAATCAGTCTGGTGCTTCCTCAGAAAATTGGGCATAGTACTACTTGAGGATCCAGCAATACCACTCCTGGGCATATACTCAGATGTTCCAACATGTAATAAGGACACATGCTCTACTTTGTTCATAGCAGCCTTAGTTATAATAACTAGAAGCTGGAAAGAACCCAGATGTCCTTCAAAAGAGGAATGATTACAGAAAATGTGGTACATTTATACAATGGAGTATGACTCAGCTATTAAAAACAATGAATTTATAAAATTCTTAGGCAAATGGATGGAACTGGAAAATATCATCCTGAGTGAGGAAACTCAATCACAAAAAAACACACATGGTATGCTCTCACTGATAAGTGGATATTAGCCCAGAAGCTTGGAATACCCAAGAGTATCATTTTCTCCTTAGTATGCTATCATATTTAAGGTAAGTTCTGCTCCTAAATTTGCATATTGTTTCCCATCATCTTATACAAAAGACTATGTGTGTGATGGGTGCCTTGTGTTAACTGTCACCTTGAGAAGCCCTAAAACCACTTAGGATATACGTCTCTAGGAAAACTATCTTGATTTATGGGCAGGGATCCATCTAAATTGTGGGCAGGAACATTCCTGAGGTGGGGCTTCCAGGCTGTGTGCAAATGGAAGAATCCAACTAAATAACAGTGCCATGGGCCCTCTGCTGCTTGGCTGAAGATACTTCAAGCTCCTGGTTACCTAACAGACCCATCCTGTCCTCCTATACCTTGAACTATGCACCGAGATAACCCTGTTCTCACTTAGGTTGCTTTTGTCATAGTATTTTATTACATCAATAGGAAAGGCATCACTTCAGCACACTCGTTGTTCTTCAAAAGTGACCTCAAAATGAGTTTGGATCGAGTAGTTCCAATGGCCTAAGATGGCCCTGCTGTTCAGCCTCTTAAATGTCCTCAGTACCCATCCCCAGAACATTTCTCTTTGTTCCTACTAGGGAACCTAAAATCACATCCTATTACCTTCCAGTCAGTACTCTATTTCAGTGTTAGAGCTGAAGGAAAAAGAACGGAGGTTTAGGCTAATAAACCTAATCCCGAATACAAGTATTGCTGGGATGGAAGTCTAGGATTTAGGAGAAATTACCTTTGAGTTTCGTCTTTCTCCCCCTCTAAGCTAGATATGGCGCTATGGGGGTTAGAATAGGGTAGTTTGACAAGAAACCTAAGGTAAAATGGAAATAAACAAAACCACCACTGTTTCAGTGCCTGGGCCCACACCACTCTCATCCCTGACAAAGGGTAACACAGGAAATCAAGATTAGTGCCCAAAGCCTTTTGGGAACCTCAGAACCATTCTATAATTCAGAATAATGATATTGCTTTGTATGATAGAAGTTGTACATGATATTGATGTATAAAACGTCAGCAAAATCTCAGCCTCACCTGTTAGCATGGACTGCGGAAAGATAATAATAAAGTATGGGAAATTTCTCACTTGTGCCATAAATTAATAACTGCTGTACCATGTACCATGACCACTCTTCTCTACAGCTTTCTGTCTTATATTTAAGGGATTCACAGCTCTCAGTTTCCTTTCTGCTTGGGGCAGGGTGCTGACAATCCCATAGCTCGCTCTGAGTTCAGGGTATATCTAGTAACAAAGACACGGGGCACATTCCAAGGTTTTCCCACTCTGCCACTCCCTATTTCTGGTGGTTTATTTATATAAGGAAATCAGCACCTTGGCTTGCCAGAGTCTGTTCCCCCTGTAGCAGCGTCCTCTACAGGGTCTCTGTCTCTGCTCCCCATCTCTTCAACTTTTCCCTCATGTTTCTGTATTCCCTAGTTCTAGGCAATGGAAATGTATAAGATACAACTTCTGGCCTCAAAGAGCTCAGAGTCTCTTTGAGGGCACAGACTGAGAACCGTTTATGATCCTATTTCTTTAGCTGTCAGCCAAGGAGGTGGAGTTGAGAAGCCTGCCAGAGCCTTGTGCTGACTTCTCTGCCTGGGAGAGAGGTGACATTAAAGAGCGTTTATGCTTCACATGGTACCCAGATGCCTCCCTTTGTCCCCTGTGAGCCAGTGAAGGGAGAACTATCTTCCTATAAAAACAGACAGGCTTAATGCCTGGCAGGCCCTGGATGTAAATTTCAAACGCTGTGATTTAAGTAAAACTTATTTAAAGTGAAAGTTGTGGTCATACTGAAGATACAGCCTGTCTTTGTTTCTCGCCTTACATAAATGCATGTGAAATTCCTTTCTTTCCCCGTTCATAGTGCCCATTGGGTATAGGTATCCCTTTTGGCTGATTCAGAACACTCATGGAGAAAATCAGAACCAGGGCTTCATCTCTTCCTGGAAATGTTTTTTCCCTTTCAAATAAACCTGCTGGTAAAATGTTTACAGGGATGATATTTCACACGAGAAAGAGACGACCCTGTTAAATGCAAGGAAGGAAGGATCTGCCACCTCATTCGACCTCCCCACTTCTACTTCTGTTGGAGAATAAGAAATCCACGGGTCCAGAGCAGGGAGGGATTGGGTAGATGTAGGGAATCCAAGGAAAATTCTGGAAAGGAACTTCTTGGATAAACTTTCCATTCCAGTCTTTTGTATTATTTATTCATATATTGTTATTTCCTTTATCCAAAGGTATTGTTTTCCTTCCAATCTATCCAAGAAATTAAATTGATATTCACGTACTACCTATTATGTTCTACAAGAAAAAAGGAGAAACAAGGATACTGTTTATTTATAGTATCCACATGAGTCTCTCTTGTCCTCTTGGTAAATCTCTCATTGAGGCTCCATCTCTGTGAAGGGGTTTTCCTTACTAAGCATTTCCCAGGTCTTTTCAATTCTCTGTTTTCTTAATTTTCTAATTTTACAAATTGTCCACAAGGGATGGGACTAAGGAGACAAAACCAGCAGAGTGAGGCCATACGGAATTTGCTTGCCAAGACTCAAGAGGGTCCTGCTATTGCTGGAGCCTCGAGTTCAACAACAGCCTTAGTAACAGGCACAAACAGTTCCCTTGACGCTCATTTGGAGGGATATGGTAGGGGGCCAGAGCAAACGGCTTGTGCTCTAATAGTACTAAAAGCAAAATCCAAGTGAAGACAATTAAATCCACAAAGGAAGTAATTCTCTCAGGACTTGCCCAGAAAAGAACAGTGACCATGGGGTGGACCAATTAGAGGAAACAGGAAGAGAAACTTGAACCAGACTTACCAGCCCTCAGAGGTAGAGGGAAGAGGGGTCCTGAGTTGAGGGGATAGTAATTTTTAAGTATAGTGTTTAATCCTTGTGAGTGTGGAAGCCCCTGTCCTTGAGGAGAGGTGAACTTGTCCAGACGTCTCAAAGGGGCAATATGGCCGAGGCTATACCGCATTTTGGGAGATAAGAAAACATGAATGAATTAGGAGTAGTGTTTGAAATAGGAAGAGAGAATAAGTATGTTCTTCAGTCTGTGACTAGGAGGAGGAGCTGTGTCTAATCTTGGCCATTGACAGAAAGCCAAGATGAGCTGAAAAGATAAAGTTTGATTTGCATGAATGGGCTACTCTTATGACCATAGGGAAATGGAGAGAAGTCAACAGCTACACGAGCAGCTACTAGGTCAGACATTCTCTGAGGCACAAGAAGCAGGAAAAATGGGCAGAAGCAGCCAAAGGAAGCCCACAGAATTCCATGCTGGTCAGAACACCTTGGGTGAGTAACAGACTTGACTATGGATCATTTACTGATCATGTACTAAGTACTTGGCATTATGCCAGGGACATAATACAATAAGATATTCTAAACCACAGCTCAAAATATTGTAATAGGCAAACAGAAAGAGAATGGAGAAGATGCTAAGGACATATATAACTAGTCTACCAGTGGGTGAGATGCTAAGGGCATATATTACTACTCCATCAGTGGGTGAGGTAGGCTTCCTTCCCCACTGACTCCATTCTGATTTAGGGCAACACTAAATACCACATCAGTTGTGCACTTATCTCTGTACATCTACTCACTCACCTTGTCTTCATACCTGGCCATAGCCCATGCTTATCAAAAACCCTATAATACTAGCCTGCTACAGTATGGATGCAATTAGCATTCTTTATTATGGCTGCGTCTGATGTGTTCCTTTCTCCAAATCTTCTTCCCAACTGTGTCAAAATAAGAACATCTTCAAGTTAAAACACACATCTGGGCAACGTGATGCAGGGAAGCACTAATTACATACAAATTCAACAAGATGCATAAAGAAAACAAAAGCTTTCTTGGACATGTGGTGAAAAAAATCTAAAGTGCATCTATTCCTTGAGATCTATCATTCTTGGGATATGTAGATATACCTCTAGTTATTAAATCAAATAGTAATTAGAGGGGGACTTTAAAAATGTAATCAAATTCCCAAAACAAATGACAAGGAAATCATCTAGTGAGCATGATCTTGGTGCAAGTCCATTTCAGGCAGTCATTTTCTTTAGTCTCACAGACAATAGATGCAAACAACGAGGAAAACCAGGGGCATTGGGGCTGGGCTAGAGATGGAGGGTCAGGCAGCAAGCAGTGTGGCAACCATGAGCATCAAAGAGTGGAGCCGGCTGACAGCCTGGAAACAAGGCCTTCCACCCAACATCGACAAGGGAGTTAGTTAAGCCTTCGCACAACTAGGAAAGAGGACCCTGGAACTCAAAGGAAAGTTCCAGCCCCACTAAGTGGGATCCAGAACAGAAGAATCTAATCACACAGTGCTGACACTTGTAAACCATTAGAAAGGTGAGGTAAAAGTGTGTTACTTGGTAATTGTGTGTGTATGTGTGCTGTACATGCATGTGGTCAAGTACATGAGTTTATGATGTGCATGCCCGTGCATGAGGAAGCCAGAAGGAGATGTGCCTTCCTCTCACTAAGTCCAACTTGAGACAGAATGTGTCAACAACTATAAGCTTACTATTTCCGCTAGGCTGACTAGACAAGGATCTGCTGGCATCTGTCTGTCGCTGTCCCTTTCTCCTCTGTGTTGGCATTACAGATATGCACAGCTTGTGGGTGAGGGGAATTTGAACTTTGGTCCTCATGCTTGCTCACCAAGTGCTCTTACCACTGAGCCAGCTTTCCAGCCTCCACCATACTGTTAAGTGTTAAATTGTTAAATATTAAATTGTGGTGACATGGAGATAGAACACATATACTTGAAAAGAAAATTCAGATTATCCAAAACTCTCGGGCTTAATGAGTATTAAGGAAGCATTTCCCCTTTATTCACCCTTGCCCACCATGAGGCTTCGGATCTGCTCTGATGGCGGTAGTGTGAAAGGGATACATTCCTGCCATTAGATACAGAGCAAGGACATGCTCTATTCTCGACTCCAGCATGGAGTTGCAAGTCTGATTTCGTAGAATACTGATGCCTGGATTCTTTCTCCAGTAGAAAGGACTAAAAACGGTTGAGACCATCTTTTGATCAGTGAGGACTGAGTGAACAGTGGGAACAAGGAAAACCTGGTCCTGCTGACACACAAAATAAGTGAGTAGCCTACTTAACAAGTGAATAAATATCATCTCCTTTTGCTCCCACAATCAACAGACCTACAACTCCATGAATAGAACTTGAAAACTTTAAATGTCACTGAGGTTCAAAAAGGATGGGTGAATGCTAAAAGGACTCCCAAGACAATCTATCAGCCAATAACACAAAAGCAAGACCCATGTTACCTAAAAGGAGAATTGTGCAAATGGTGATATTTGACCTGTGGCATTGTCCTCCAAATATACATAGCCAGAGTCAAGAAAAGCTCTTTGCCAAGTGAGACTTTCTGGGTCCTTGCCCAGTTACTGGGCCTTGCTTGTTATAGAAAATTTATTACCATAAAAATGAACAAATTGTAAAACTCAGACTTTAGTGTTGAAAAATTAATTTGGCCTTTGGCCCTCTTTGTGTGGTATCTTCAGAGAACTTCCCAATATACTTCGCCAGTTCAGAGCTCAGGGTTAAATGTGTGTACTCAGGAGGTTAGCACTGTGTTAGAGCCTTTTCAACAGGGAGGCTGTTAGAACTGGGAACTCATTTAGACTTTCCAAAAGGCACACCAAGAGAAGACTCTGTATATTGCTTACCTCATTGATTGCCGTGGATGGCTTCCTACTGGGGCAACACTGGGAATTGGAGAATTGTTCATACAGCAGGCTGGAGAGCACATGAAAATCCAAATCAAGGGTTGCAGATTGAAGATGGCGATGAGAATTAGCTTGAAGTGTCCCTAATACTTAAAGAAAACCAGCAGTGAATTGAGGGAGTTGTAGGAAGAATGATGCAAAGCTAGAGAAAGCATAGGAAAGTCAGTGTAAGTTCGGGGAACCTGGCTTGACTCTACTCCAGAGAGTCTGGCCTTAGTCCCTGAAGAGCTTCACCAAGATCATGGTTTGATCGATTTCACTGTTGGGAGGTATCTATGAGGATGGTCGTTTGGAGAATAAACAGGACAAACTAAGGTAAAACCACATTTTTATCTTGTCATTGGCAGAAATTTAGAAAAAGAAAGAATAAAGCAAAGAGATATATTTTTGGTTTTGGACATGTAATATTGTGGTCATCTGCCATATGTGTGTGGAGACATGTCTGGCCTCTATTACTTGGGACCTAGAAAATAACTGGAGGTTTGTCCTGGAGACCTGCTCCATTTGGAGTGCTGTGCCCATGAGTTTATGGAGGAAGAGGATAGTACTATTACTTTCTCCATAAACCTGGATGTTCCTTTAGACTGTTGCATTGCTAAACTAACCTTTTGTTTGAAATGGAGCCATTAAGACGTTCATTCAGCAAAAATCCAAGTTTATTGAGATTCTGCTGGAGCAGGCATTACTCAGGCAGCAAGAGTGATAGACTGCAAGGCGAACAAACTTCATATAGTCTTTTTAGCATTGATAAACAGAGAGTTAATGACAACTAACAAAGCACTAAGCAAATAAATATTAGAAAAAATGAACATGAGAGGGCGATGAATGCTTAACAGAAAACAAAAACAAAAACAAAAAACAGAATTCTGAGAAACAGCCTTCATTGTGAAGATGCCAGCAGTTTCTTGTCTGATAGTCTGGCCTGTGTATTAGTTATTTTCTATCCTAGTGACAAAATACTTGATGGAATGCCCTAAGAGGTAAAGCGTTTATCTCATTGCCCAGTTTCACACAGTCTTCTTTATTATGGCAGAGACAGTAGAGCAACAGTCAGAGCCACATGGTGGTGGGCCAGGAAATAGAAATCTACCAAGATAGATGCAACAACTGCTTGTCCTGACCCAGTGACCTATTTGTACTTGGGCCTGCCACCCAAAGACTCCATATCACCCCCAAGGGCTATGGAATAAGCAACAAAAAACTGAGTCTGCAGGGGACATTCTAGATCCAAACCATAATACTCAGAGAAAGGTATCTGAGCTGATGATATCTGAGTGGAGATCTGTGGGGGCAAGGACTGAGGTAAGTTGAGGTCATAAGGAAGAGGGACAAATGTGAAGATTCTATGGACAAGGAGACAGTAAAAAAAAAAAAAAAAACCTAGAGGTCGAAAAGACCAGGGACAGATGAATACAGGGGAAGTGAGGATCAAATGGGTGAGTTATCATAGAGGGGCTAAGGACAGGGCTAGTGGATCTGGGTGAGATGGAAAGCCAATGGAGGGTTCCAAAGTGTTGATGGAGCTAGTGTTCAATTCAGACAGCCTAATAGTATCCATGGTTAATGGCAACTACTCTAAAAGATTACATGTGTATTTATTGTTGCATTGCATTCTTCTGTTCAAGTGCTCACCTGTACATTAAAGAGTGTGTTTACGCCAAACATTGTGATTAAATTTCGGGGTCATAGACATTAATAGCATAAAGCCTCTTCCTCCTGTAGTTTGCAGAGCTCAACGTATCTCTGTGAAACCAGTGAAATGATTCCTTAGTAAAAGCCCTTATCGTCATACATGCCTGATGACCTGAACCAAGCAAGGTAGAGGGTGGGGAACACTGAGGCAACAGCCCACAGCTGTAATCTCAGCACTCCTACAGTTACATGTGGTTGCAGATCAAACCATCACCTGGAAGAGTGTGAAGCTTGCCCAGAGTGCATAGAACAGCAGCAGGAGCTATAGAAGCCTGCCTCAATAGCTGGGAGGGGAGAAGTGACTCCAGAAGGATTGCTACCCATTCCTGCACACGTATCACACACAAGGAATAAACATATACTTCCAATTCTACTTCCAATTTCATATTTTATCTCATCAATAAGAATCTCTAAGGAATGAGTTAAATATCATGAATACTGACATACTTTCCACATAGCCAGATCCCCATCTGACCAGAAGATGTGATTGTTTGGCTTTATTTCCATATCCCGTCCTCTTCCATTCCTTATTTTTATATATGTAGCTTTGCTTTTATAGATTCTTTCAAAATGCTTGCTCCAATTTCATGGTAGCTTTATCTTTCTTCCAAGATATACATCCCAGGCCCACAGCAGAGAGCATAACTCATTACACTTTGTATGGAGGCCAAGAGCCTGTGCTTGAGGTGACTATAATCTAATGGGTGCTGCTGCCTCATCTGGAAACTTTTCTCAGTGGGAGATGTCAGTGCTCAGCCGGAGCTGACTGACTCTTGTGAGGGGGAATACCTGGTTTCCCCAGTCTCCCCAGTGTGAGCATCCATCCGCATGATCAATCTCAAGTTAATGGTGTACCAGCAGAAGTTACAATTATTTAACGTTCTGTTGGGGCTACTTCCAGCACTCTACAGTCTGGCTATTCAGTCCTACTTGAATAAGTACCAGTACCAGGAAAGAAGAATTAAATTAAGACATTCAAGTTCAGTGTGTAATTCTTCTCGGTTAACAAGAGCTTTGAAAGTCCTTACATAAAAGCTACAATAGAGAAGTGTTCTAGAAACCTTGATATACTCTGAGTGCTTTTGCTGTTTGTTGGTTTGCTGTTCTGTGTTGGTTTGAGTTGTCAGTTTAAGAATTTTGTTATTTCATTAGCTAGGAAACTTTATTGGAATACATTGTGTGCATGCATTTTAAGATAAGGGTCCTAATCTTGATTGCTACTTTGGAGCCAAAATGAAGGAGGACATGTAGTCATTTTAAATACTATCTCAGAAAGGTTCACAGCCCTCGGGTCTCAGCACAGACCGAAACAAGATTGTCTGCTGTTAATGAGGGAAGAGCTGAGCTTGGGGGACAATGGACCTTGGGGACAGAGAGATGCTTGCACTTAGTGAGGCCCTAAAGGGAGAACCTGAGCTAACAGGGAAGATGATCTGACAGTGTCTTCTTTCACATTACGCAGTTTCCATATGGGTTTCTGATATCCTAAAGAGAGAGATCCTAATCTAGGTATAGTACTTGCCATTCCAGTTCCCCAAATCCACATAAAAGCTGGACATAGTCACTATATGAGCTTCTGTAACATCAGCATTCCCACAGAGGGATGTGAGGTAGAGACAGGAGGATCCCAAACAACTTCTAAGTCAGATAGGACAGTAGAAAAACTAGAGAAACCACGATTTAAACAAGGTAGAAGGTGAAGACTGACACATGAAATTCTTTTCTGATCTCCACTTATACACTCTGGCATCTCTGTCTCTGTCTCTGTCTCTGTCTCTGTCTCTCTCTCTCTCTCTCTCTGGGTGTGTATAACAAAAATCTATAAATATCTTTCCATTTTATTATTTTATATTTTTATTTGTTTATGTAGTATGTGCATATGCCTATGTTTGTTTGAGGCATATATACATATCCATGTGTCTGTTTGTGTTTGCATGTATGTATAGATGCTCCAGTCTGTGTATAGGCCAGAGCATCACATAGGGCTTCCTCCTCTATTGCTTTCTGCATGTTAATTTTTTGCAACAGCCTCTCTGGAAACCTAGAGCTCAGTTGAGTTCTATAGCCTTCCCACAAGGAATCCTCCTCCCTCTGCCACTTTAGTGCCAGGATTACAAGCACACATCACTATGTCTGGCTTTTCTTTTTTTAATATTTTTATTAGGTATTTTCCTTATTTACATTTCCAATGCTATCCCAAAAGTCTCCCATACCCTCCCCCCACTCCCCTACCCACCCACTCCCACTTTTTGGCCTTGCAAGTCCAATGGGCCTCTCTTTCCATCACTGATGGCCGACTAGGCCATCTTTTGATACATATGCAGCTAGAGTCAAGAGCTCCGTGGGGGTACTGGTTAGTTCATATTCTTGTTCCACCTATAGGGTTGCAGATTCCTTTAGCTCCTTGGGTACTTTCTCTAGCTCCTCCATTGGGGGCCCTGTGATCCATCCAATAGCTGACTGTGAGCATCCACTTTGCTAGGCCCCGGTATAGTCTCAAAAGAGACAGCTATATCTGGGTCCTTTCAGCAAAATCTTGCTAGTGTATGCAATGGTGTCAGCATTTGAAAGCTGATTATGGGATGGATCCCCGGATATGGCAGTCTCTAGATGGTTCATCCTTTTGTCACAGCTCCAAACTTTGTCTCTGTAACTCTTTCCATGGGTGTTTTGTTCCCAGTTCTAAGAAGGGGCAAAGTGTCCACACTTTGGTCTTCGTTCCTCTTGAATTTTATGCGTCTAGCAAATTGTATCTTATATCTTGGGTATCCTAAGTTTCTGGGCTAATATCCACTTACCAGTGAGTACATATTGTGTGAGTTCCTCTGTGATTGGGTTACCTCACTCAGGATGATGCCCTCCAGGTCCATCCATTTGCCTAGGAATTTCATAAATTCATTCTTTTTAATAGCTTAGTAGTACTCCATTGTGTAAATGTACCACATTTTCTGTATCCATTCCTCTGTTGAGGGGCATCTGGGTTCTTTCCAGCTTCTGGCTATTATAAATAAGGCTGCTATGAACATAGTGGAGCATGTGTCCTTCTTACTGGTTGGGACATCTTCTGGATATATGCCCAGGAGAGGTATTGCGGGATCCTCCGGTAGTACTATGTCCAATTTTCTGAGGAACCACCAGACTGATTTCCAGAGTGGTTGTACAAGCTTGCAATCCCACCAGCAATGGAGGAGTGTTCTTCTTTCTCCACATCCTCGTCAGGATCTGTTGTCACCTGAATTTTTGATCTTAGCCATTCTGACTGGTATGAGGTGGAATCTCAGGGTTGTTTTGATTTGCATTTCCCTGATGATTAAGGATGTTGAACATTTTTTTCAGGTGCTTCTCTGCCATTCGGTATTCCTCAGGTGAGAATTCTTTGTTCAGCTCTGAGTCCCATTTTTAATGGGGTTATTTGATTTTCTGGAGTCCACCTTCTTGAGTCTGGCTTTTCATATGGATTCTGGAAACCTGAACTTAGCCTATTCCTCAGTGGCTATTGTAATCTCACCTAAACATTGTACATGCAAACTTTTCGTTAATTGTTGAAACAGCTTGAGTTGCTCTTCACATTTTTCTACTTTACAAATGAGACAATCAGACATAGAGATGATCAGTAACATATCCAAGCCCACAAGAAGCAGCACACAGCAGCGGAGCTTCAGCCCAGACAACTCCTATCCAGAGCCATCTTTATTTGCGGGGGCATCTCAGGCTTCCCAGGAGTCACCACAGTAGCTGTTGCATGGACGTTCAAATGCGCCTGCTTGTTCGCTGTGCTAAAGGGAAGGAGTTGTGGCCACAGAGGAGAATTTGATTGAAGAGCACACTGGGTTTTGGAGCTTTTAATGTTGTGGAAGAAAAACTATATGCAGGGGAATCCTAATTTTCTAAAATCTTGAAAGTTTAAGTCTTTCTTGGAAAAGTGCAAAGAGGGGGGGGGGAGTATTTGAGTCCAAGGTAATTGTCCTTTTATACTGTTACACTTGTCATGGTGCCAACATCCACAATTTTACCCTAGGGATGAAATGAAAGTGCCAAATCTTCATGATTATAAGATGATTACAGAGGAGAGACGGTGAGAATCATAGTGCAGGCAGGAGTCCACACACCTTCACACCTCGTGAGGACAACCAGGATGCTTCTTCATGGCTTTTTTCCCCCAGACCTACTGCCTCAGTATCTTTTTATTCTCACTCTGTCCACTCTTTATCTCCTGGTAATTGGGCAGCCCTGGTTGGTTGTTCCATGAGTTCTGTGAATGTGTTCCAAGGAATTCTCGTGAATACGTTAGCATTGTTCAAGAGGCAGTTTATCCCAGCTGGGCTGAAAAACAGAAAACCCGGGGAGAGGTTCCCGTGAAAGATCCGCTGCTTCGGGTGTGTTATGCTTCGAATGAAGATTCTCACTGCCACTGAGAATCCTTACTGATTAAAAGACTCTGCAGGAAAACTTGAGAGTATGGAAAGATAAAGCTTGCATGATACACACCAGCATGGTGTTCCTACAGCCCCGGCGTACTTTTTCATTCACGGGATGTAAAAGACAAAGTAATAACAGGACTCAAGCAGGTTCTGATCTCATCTGTTTAATTTAGAGACATGTTTATAATTGCAAAGAAAAGCTGGAGATAAAAGAATCACAGACATAGAATCCATTCCTAGGACACTCGCCTTTCTGGTGAGA
This sequence comes from Mus musculus, assembly GCF_000001635.26. NCBI lineage: Eukaryota > Metazoa > Chordata > Mammalia > Rodentia > Muridae > Mus > Mus musculus. The sequence goes on from NC_000068.7 coordinate 159,687,566, forward strand.
TGCAGACAGATCTGTGTAGAATATTCCAAAAAGCCATCCTGAGATCCCGGGCACCCTCCTGGGGACAGCTGTGATTAGACCCTGACCGACTACAGTTCAAGCAGATGAAAAGGATGAGCCTGTTCTGATAGAGTTCTACTCTGGTTTTCCCTCTGGGGCTGGTGGGAGGGGACAAGCCCATTTGTCCTGTCTTACAAGCGCAACATCTCTCCCTTTTTAAAAGGAAGAGCTTGCCACATGCCATATGCCCTACTATTCGTCAAGCCGTAGAAAGAACTCAGTACAGACTAAGAAGTACAATGCCCAAAGGGACACCATCAATCCTGTGTTACCACAACGTCCTCGCTCTCCAGTTGTTTATATTGATTTATCTTTTGCTCAGGTAGACTGACTTAGAGTAATTTTCTCCGTGAGAGACCTCAGATTGCCTGTGCTCTGAGCCCTTGTCTGCCCGAGATGCTGCTCCTCTGCCTAATACAGAATCACCAGAGAGAGTACTGGGGAACCGCCATCATTTCCCTCCAGCCAAGTGCTATAGCTTCTGGTTTTTCAGACGTCTGAGCTGATGTCAGTATATGAATATTCCATGGCTTGGAATCTATTTCTGTCAATCTACCTTTCTTTCTGACTTCTATATGATGGCTTATGCTTTAGATTTGGATGGCCAACATTATTGCCTAGAGAAATTTTGGTCTTTAAGGCTTTTATTCATCTTCAGGATGGATGGATGAGCTCTTTTAGTTAGCAGATTAAGGTTTCTTTTCTTTTCTTTTTTCTTTTTCTTTTCTTTTTTCTTTTTTTTTCTTTATCCAGAAATGTTCCCTTCTATTATAACTGTATCTGTTGTTTCAGATCTGCTTTTTCTTAGACTTAGATTCTCAAATGTCTCACACATACGTGTAGGTCTGATAGGGATACACATAGACACATATGTGTATGTTCTATGGTCATTCCTGCTTCTCATTATTTGCTTCTATTTTTTAAAATTATTTTACCTTCTCTGCCAAATTTCTATAGACTTTTATAGTCTGATATACATAATCATGGGTCTTTAATTTAAAAATCAAGATAAAGTATCTTTTAATTTTGGTCATTTCATTTAATACTTATCTATTTGGCTTACATGTGCATATACATAATTCCTTTTAAATATACTAAGCTTTTCTGGAGGTTTATCTCTGATTTCCGAAGATTGGAAAGCTTTGAGGCACCTTAGAGAGCCCATAAGGAAAGCCCATCCTTTCCCTGCATGGACAGCTGCTTGTCTTGAGGAACCAGGGAAAAAACAGTGACTCCTCCCCCTTGTCCTCATCTCTGCAGTAACACTCCCTGCAGACTTTCTTAATACTTGTGCAATCCATGAGTATTTTGTATAACCAATAAAATGTTTTTGTCCTGGAGACAGTCAAAGCCCAAACCATGTCTTTCCAATCGCACCACCAAGGATTTTTATAATATAATAATTTTATTAAATTTTTATAATTTACTACATTCATACAGTGTATTTTAACCATATTCAACACCTCTAACTCCTCCCAACTTCCTGGTGTGTGTGTGTGTCTGTCTGTCTGTCTGTGTGTCTGTGCATGTATCTATGTGTGTGTATGTATGTGTGTGTATGCAAGTGTGTATATATACATGTGTGTCTGTCTATGTGAGCGTATGTCTGTGCATGTGTGTCTGTGTGTGTATCTATGTGTGTGTGTGCATATATGTGTGTCTGTCTGTGCATGTGGTGTGTGTGTCTGTGTGTGTGTTGTTTGATTTTCCATGTCACTATCATCATTGTTCCCTTTAGGTTAGCTTTCTGTTTGGAAATGTAACCTTGGACTCACTTCAGTGAATCTTAGTCCACAAATACCTGGCTCCTAGTTATGAAATCCAGAAACAATCTCCCCAGAGTGTCTTCCACAATCAAACACTACTAAGTAGCAGAAAATCGAAGATGTCAAATTTTCCACCATTTAGACATGGACACCAACTCTGCCTCAACACAGGATAAGTCCCTTTCCTACACACACACAGACACACACACAGAGAGTCCATGTCAACATGGATACCACTGAGCAATACAAGAATGCAGTGATCAACATTCGTTGATATGTCTGTCTGATGTTGATCTGTATGCCATACAATTTATTTCACTTATAATCTAGTGAAATTATATTTCACATATAATCTAGCAGCCAGTTGGAACTTAGGTTTTTGAACTGTGTGAGTCACAGTGGTTCATGCTTCTTGATTTTTATGTAACTAATTAGACACAGATGTCACATCTCCTTGTCCTTAAACATTTTGTAAATTTAAATCTCAGCACCCTTCACCTCTGAGTCTGGTTGTTTGCCTGTACAGTTCCTCTTCTCCTTTCCACCCCATTGGTAGTAAATATGAATCTCGTATTCAAAACTCACATATAACTTTAAAACAATTTCCACAGCCCGCAGAACTTCTTTTCTTTAGGACCCACCTTGTGAAAACTTGGAAAACTGAGTTCTGACATTCATCAGAGAAACTTTTCACTGCATAATGCATATCAATGATTTAAGGACTTGTTTTGCTTTTTATTTTTATTTTTTCAAGAAGGAGAAATGTTACAATGTTTTCTATTCCCGGGAAAACAAGATATCATTTGACCACATAATTTTAGTTGACTCATAGTTCCTTACATATGAAGAGCTAACATGAATGCCTACCATGCTGTGGGATGCTTGGTATCTTAGAAAAAGGTCTGCTTTATTCTTTGTGAATCTCCATGAGGATACATTCATGGCCAATACAGATCTGGATGCTGCCCAAGACCACTCCTCTGGCTTCCAAATAGAGGATACACTCAACTTCCAATGGCCCATCCAACAATGATGGGAGTATGGCTGACGGGAATTATCTCCGTTTTGTCAGGAATGAATACGCACTTGGTAATGATCCATTTCCTTCCCCTTCATGTGTCCCTGCAGCGGAAGAAGGCAGGACAGAGCGAGACCCTTGGCTCAGCTGAGCTCTTTCCTCCTCTTTCCTTTCCCAAATACCCTGTCCTCTTCTATTAGGTTCATTCTTAATTCTTGAATTCCAATCAAGTTTTAGAGGAAGCGGAAATACAATTTCTTGCAGATTTTGTTGGTAAAGAAACTGATGCTATCTCCCATTGTTCTTCCCATCATCCGGTTTGTACTTGCATAAAGGTATGCATCCAGCTGTGTTCTGCATCCTATGAACCATCCTGGAGATTGACTTAATTTGCACCAGTATGGATAGCAAAAATACTGCTCAAGTGCAGGAATCCAGAGTTACTAACAAAGCAAAGGTGTAAGTAAGGAGAAAACAAAGGTCCAACAGGCAGATGAATGAAACCCTCAATATATTGATCACACTTAGAGATGCCTATAAAACCAAAGGGAAGGAAGTCAATGAAATGAGAAGCTATCTATAGGACACCATTTCTACAGCCCTGACAGTGGCTGTGCCTCATTATATGAACAACTGCAGAGCAGAAGTCAGCTACACACAGCAGTTATACAGTTGGTGCTCAATAAATACTTGAGAGATGGTTAGCTTTCTATTCCCAACGTCCCTGCATTTCTAAGCAACTGGATCCGGGAGCAATGAAAATATATCTGCAGCAAGCTGAGGCAAGGTGGGCTCTACTCTGGACTGGAAAAAGACCTTTTAATCTTAACTTTGTATTCTGGAATTTTCATAGGTTTACCAAATAATTAGCCACAGGAGGACAGGGAGCTGGCACGAAGCGATCTGTTCACTTTCAGTTGGTAATTTTTCAGTGTTTTCAGAAAGTACCACTATTTGTCCAAAGCAAGAAACCAGTGTCAGCATTTTATTGAAGCAAAATTTTATTTGGGAGTCACTGATTTTTTTCATTGGGAGTATTTTGACTCTCAGGAATTGAACGCAAGAAATTACAGCCAGCTCCTATTACATGGCCACTACCTACAGTCTCCAGTCAAAGGGACTTTGATTTTTTTTTTTTTTTTTACTCTGGCCACTTTCAGGCATATTTATCAAATATCCTCACAATATCTTAGTGATAAAACATCTCCCAATCCAGGTTTTCCTGAATGTTTTTCCTCCTGGTTTGACTAGAGTCACCGATGACTATCCATTTGCAAGGAGTCTGAGTGCATTACTGATAACGCCTGTCAGCGTTTGATAGTAACTAGAGTAGATGATAAAGTTGCCATTTTAAAAATTATTTTGTTATTATTTATTTTCATAATATTTTGTGTATTACACTAGGAAATAGTCCTGTATTGTGGAATGAGAGATAACTAGAATACAATATCCTATCAACTAACTCAAACCTTGAAGAATTTTAGGACTTTTCAAAGGCAGTGTGGCATCTAATTTATTTGACTTCTCCCTAAGTTCTTTTCATGGGAACATGGTTGGAGAACCACCTCTCAAGACACTGTCCTCAACAGACATCAAACTTCCTTCATCTGCATCTCTTCATTTTCTTCTCTTTATGCTTCAAAACGGACTTTCCCTAATGCCATCCTCCGCTCCCCACAGCTCCATTTTGTCTTGCTTTGGCCTCTAATTATATTTTGGTCAAATCTATGTCCTAAATCAAATAAAGGATAGAAGAGGAAGGGGCTTACTGAGAGGGTGATTGCACAAAGGAAAGCAGCCCTCCTGAGGTGTCTGATCTCTGGGTGAAGTATCCACTACATCACTAAACCCTTCCCAATGTAGAAATTACAACTTCTGTGAGCCTATCTCCTAGATGCTAAAAGAGCACATATCTTCATACCCATCTCAGTTACTATATAACACACTCATATTTATTATCATCATGCTGTTAAGACTACAGGAGTCAAATGCAGAAACTTAGAAGTTAAAATGAAATTGTGTTATCTATTTAAAATACGCTTTGGTTTAATAGCATCATCATAAGAGTTTCTTGGACTTAAAAAAATTAGGAACAGGAGTCCAAGTGTCAGCTTAAGTATTGCTGACTTCTGCATTTCACATATGTCTGGGTCTGTTTGTCTCCTGTGGAAGTGACTTCATTGGGACTTGCATTGTGTGTGGGGGGGGGGGCGGGGGGGAGAAGGATTTTTGTCCTAGGTTTGGAAGAAGTAGATTTTAATTTAAAGGGAACTTAAATCCTTGATCATTTAGGCAAAAGATCATTTAGAAGCTAATGATTTTGCAGTTTTAAAAATCAATATATAAATTATAAACTGGGATAAAGTTGCCAAGATTTGAATTGGTGGTTTGAACAAGGAAGTTGCTGAAAGGTGTCATAAAACAGAACAGAGACACAAAGGTTCAGAAGAGAACAAAACCATTGAGGAGTGAGGCAGGAGGCATAATTGGACCTACTGCATTAATAGGAAGGAATGGGGAAAAGTATGATAAAAGTAATAATTTAAGAGAAAACATACCATAATTTCTTTGAACTTCAGGAATATAAATTTAGGTTTCTTATTTTTGCTGAGTATCAGAAAAACTGCTAGAAAATGCTAAACTTTTGAAATTCCTGAATCCTAACGACATAAAACCCCTCAAAGTTTTTTGCTTATACAGTTGCTTATTTATGGGCACGAAGGGTTGGTCAGCAGTTAAAGGTGTTTGTTGCTTTAACAAAGGACCAGAGTTTAATTCTTATCATCTGTGTCCTGGGCTCACAACCTACCTGCAGTTTCACCTTTAGAAGATTTGATATCTTCTTCTGGCCTCTACATACAACTATAACACTTGACCATGATATGAGAGAGAGAGAGAGAGAGAGAGAGAGAGAGAGAGAGAGAGAGAGAGAGAGAGAGAGAGAGAGAGAGAATATGTGCTCATGAGTGCGTGCATGCATGTGTGCGCATACACACATACACACACACACATATGTGCACAGACAGAGACACACTAAACCTCTGAATATAAAATAAACAATTGATTATTTACATATCTGGATAAAACCACGGAACATCAGATTTCTCTGTAATATGAGGAAGCACGTTAGGCAAACCTACAAAATGTTGAGGTAAAAGCATTGCTTGTTCAGTGTTCTACATATGCTGAAAACATTCCATCCTACTGGTAAAACAATGAATCTGGAAAGCCATAAAAGAGAAATTATGACCTTATCATCTAAACATCTTATTTCTGTGTTTTAATATTTCAATGCAATAAGAGCAGAGATCTCTATGTACAGAAAATAAGTGAAAATAATGAATATATAATGCATATAAATATATGAAAAGATGTGTCTATACACACATACCATGTATAAGTATATATATATCATTAGATGCTGCTGCCATGAGGCCACGAGTCTGTAGCTGAGACTTAAGTCTTGAATGAGAGTTCACACATAACAATGCATTATCTTTGATACACTGAGCTCCAAAAACAAAGCAAACAAACAAATACCCTCATCCTCACTAATCCCTCTCCACAAAATTCAGCTTTGGACATAAGGGAGATTGTAACTGGTCAAAAGCAAAATGCCGAATATGGCACTAGTCTATGGTAATAGTAGATAATGATTTGTTTTTAAAAATGTGTTGTAAAATGCAGGTTTGTGCTATGATTAAGTTAATGGAATGGAATGTTTCACATCTGTACTCAAGCTATACAAAATTACCATGAAGCATAGTTGTTGACAACCAAAGTTCCATGACCAACAACAGTCTTAAATGAGTTCAGGGTAACCAGACCTCTTCCTGTGAGCAGCAACCTTCCAGTGGATGACAGGACCCACTCCCTAATGTCACTCTTCAAATCTCTGTTTGGAAATGCTTGCAGCTCACAATGTCATAGGCCTCTTTCAGAGGAAAACCAAAGCCACAGAGGAGAAGCATTCATCTCAAATGTCATGCATTTGTTGGGGGCAGGGTGCATGTGAAGTGTCAGTGGAGAGATGGTTTAATTGTCACAGAAGTGGGAGTCAGGATTAAGCTCCAAATTTATGCAGCCTGATAAGTGACCAAGAAAATACGATAACCAAAAAAGAATAAAGTAAATTTTTATTATTTATATTATGTAATAAATATAAACCTAATGGATGATGAGAAAATACGGATGTGAAGACAAAGAGAATTTAAGAAAATATGGGAAAATAAGACTATAAAAGGTGATCATCCATAAGAGAGACTTGCAAACTATCTGGGTGTGTGCATGTGTGTATTGCATGTGTGTATCCTTATGCAAAAAGATTCACTGAAGTGTGAAACACAATAACTTGCCAATTACTTAAAATATAAAAATTCATGTGGATCAAATATGGAATATTTTAATAATATGATCCTATACATAATGTAATAGATTGATATAAAATTGGTATTTTTAAATTAAAAGAATAAGTAGTATGCTTGACCTTAAAATTCTAATACATTTTCAAAGAAGACCTTTCATGGGACTCTTAATTTTTCTTGTATCACATGTGCACCACCCCAGTATAGTCTCTGCTGTTTCGTTATCCATCTTTTATATTTTTAATTTTGGATATTTATCTTGCTTTTCCTCTCCAAATCAACAAACACCAAATTATTGTTCTCCTCCCAAAACTTGTTCAAAAATCCAGATACGGTAGCTATAGCTGTAAGTGTTCACACTGATTTGTGTATTAAATTCTGCATAGATATCAAAGAATCTTTGTCATTACATCATTTCTTAAAGACTACTTATTACAAGGCTTTCCCTTCCACCATTGTGTATCACTATCATTCTGAGTCATTGTCCAAACTGCAGACACCTTGTAAGTGGAAGCATGTTTCTTTTCATGCATGCTTCACATTCTCTTTATAATTCTGAACAGCGGTCGCTTCCCTACGCAACATTTCCTTCTGTTGAAATGCTATAGCAAATATATCCGTGGATGTGTCTTTAGACTTTAGAATCTAAATTTCTATAAGTTGAGTTCTTAGAATAAAAATAAACATACCAAGTGGCAGGCTTAGTGGTGATTCTTTCATTTATAGCTGATTCTTGCTACTTTGGAGTATGCAGATATAAAGCAAAGCATAACTCACTATTGTCGTTTATGCTAGACATTTCCATTTGTTGTTTTTACACATGCTCTTCTCGACTGACCCTGGTTTTCAAGCATACCATCCAGTGCAGTAGTCTAATTTTCCTCATTCAAATTAGCCAGAACATACAGAAGTCATAATCACGGCTTCTGATATTCTCTAATCTAACACATTGGGCCAATAAATTACTAATTTTTACTGTAACCTTATTTCAATATAAGAATTTTTATTTGAAAGTTTTTTTAACAAGAAAATTGACCCTCCCTCCTTCAGCAACTATCAACTGCTAATAGCTCAGTGCTTAGTGGTGGGTCCTTGGGAGTCCCTCCCTGTTCTATGCTGGAATTTTAAACTGGTTTTGGTGTTGTGTAGTTCTCCTGTAGGTATCATAGGAATGTAACCTTGGCTGGACAAGGAGAGTTTCAGATAATAACCCAACTATTCTGGGATCAGCACTGCTCATCCATGTAAGGTACAGGCAGCTGTTCGAGATCTACATGAGATGGGCATGCCAAAGACACACTGGAAACTAGAATCTTGCAGCTCAAGTAAAAACTACAAAAAGCAGAGAGTGGGATGCACATGAGAACACTGAAGAGTCACTGAGATAAAGATTAGAAAGGATGGAGACTATGGGATAAGGAAGAGGAGGGAGAAAGGAGGAGGAGTTACACAAAGCTGAGGATGTATGAAAAAGTCAAACATATATATGTATGCATGTATGTATACACACATAAACAGAAAATATTTTAATGTTTCCTTAGAGTTAGCTATTTTCCTGTGGTAGGAGCAAAAGACACCATGCAGATCTGGATCAGGAGTCTGTTGTTCTTAGTCTCCAAGGTTTACACGTGAATTTTGTCACTTTTCCAGCTGTGACTAGGAGTGTTAGGTCTCTTTAAGGCTTAGCATTCACATCATTTAGATAGAGAAATAATTTCATTCGTATAGTTCATACAAAGGTCACCTGGAATATTTAATGAAAATAAAATTCATAACAAAGTGGTCTGACTCCTAGCTTGATTCTGCAGAAGAGCAGCTAGTGATAACAATGTCTTCTGTAAGGGTGCCCACACACGAGAGAAAGGAAAGCTTCACAGGTCTGAGCTAGCTACAAAAATCTCATTATGCCTTTCATCTGGATGTCTATGTTTTCTCCCTTGTTTGCACAGACTCCCATTTCTGGAAACAACTAGAGTGCATCGGCAAGAGGTATTGTCAGATATTTGCTTCTGTCCACACACAAACTCACAGCTCGAGCTGCTGATGGGTGCAACCTCTGAGCTTGGCTGTGCTGTCTGACTCTTCTTTCTGAAAGAGGGAGTCTCCCATCTTCTGGCATTCTGCCGCCTCATTACCTTCATCTGATGCATCATTATTTTCTCCTTGCGATGTTGCGCTGGAGATTCTGTGACCTGTAGGTCACTTTTAACCACTAGACCACACTAGGTCCGAGCACTCAGGAGCAGCTCCCCATCCAGATCTTACCCGGGCCCTATGAGGACAGTGATTTCTCCACCAAGAAAGTACCCGGAAGTGCATCATGAACCTCTCCTGTGCAGAGGGCCTCTGAGCTGGCAGTCAGCCAGAGACAAATATGGTGACTTAGAGTTGTGGGGGAAGTGTGGAAATTCTCTGATGGCTAACAGTCACTGAGGCTGGGATGTGCTGCGAGCAACACAGATCAAGAGGATGAGAGAAGGGCCTAGCTTTGAGAGAAAAAGTTCTACTTCCCATGGGGAGCTATGGCTCACCAACAAGGCCTAGCCTGTGTAGCAAGCACTGTGAAGAACAGGGGAAGAAAAGGTCATCGGGCCTGGGATTTCATGAGCCTTGGGTTACCTCATGTCTGCTTCATTTAAACTTAACTCTGCTCATTACCTCTCATGATCTTCAGAAAACAATTTCGGCCATATATTCAATAACATCCATTCAGTGTTCCTTCGTCTTTCCATTTTGTAGAGTAATCAAACTTCCACATGATGTTATATGCATCTCGTTTACACAGCATGTGGTTTTGAAGTGACATACTCTGCGGAGTGGATGAAGGGAGTGCTGCGGCAGCCGTTACGGAAAACAAACAATCGAGCTGCCATATGGAAGCAGCTGTCTCACTACTGGGTATGGATTCAAAGGAAATAAAATCAACATGCTTAAGAGACAGCTGGGGCCTCATGTTCACTGCAGCAGGTTCACAATAGCTAAGATATGCAGTCAGTACACATCTACAATATATGAAGACGTCTCCATATGCAGCATATATGTGGACAATGGACTACTATTCACCCATCAAAAGGATTAAAATCTCATTTTCACCACATGAATAGTCCTACAAGGGATCACATTAGAGGAAGTAACCAAGCACAGGAAGATGGACTCTTTTCTCCATCTCTGACGGGTTTTTTCCACCAGGTTTCTTTCCCCTTCTCATGTCCTAGCAGTCTCTATGATTAATCTCCTTGCTCATGCTTTCTGAGTTTGCTTTCTCCTCTGCTTACACATTCCTTTTCTTTCTCTACATTCAGTGTCTACCGTTGAATTCTACATACATGTGTATATAGTATGTGTGTTATTTTTTAATTAAAATATAATTATATAATTTCCCCCACCTTTGCTCCATTCAATCCCTCCCATACCCCAACTATTTCCAATTAATGTCCTCTTGTCCTTTGAGTATTATGCATATACATATGCACATATACTTATGTATAATGTTTTATATTCATATATATGTGCATAAATACATAAATACAACCTACTGAGTCCATTTAGTGTACATTATGTATTTATGCATTCAGGGCTGATAATTTGGTATTGAATAACCAACTATTGGGATAATCCTTGGAAGAGGCTACTTCTTCCACACTCAGTAGGCATTAGTTGCCTGTGGTTATCTAGAGGTAGGGTCCCTGAGAATTCCCCCTTTCACATTATCATGTCTATGTTCAGGTTTGTTTAAGAGTCCATTTTGTTGTTGTATCATAGCTGTAGCTTCCCTGCTCTTTCTAGGAGATACAATTTCATAATAGACGTCCTGTCTGCTGACTCTACCTTCTTGCTCCTTCTTCTAGGATATTTCCTGAGCCTTAGGTTCAGGAGTCGTGTTGTTGGTGTATCTATGGTCAAAATGATCAAATGGTTGTGGTGTACACTGCCTCAAGAGAATTCTACTTCTTACTATCCTTGAACATATCTATTTTCCTACACTCCTTATGCCTATCTGCTTGCCAATTTTAAATTCTGAAGGACCCTTGAAGTCTATGTACATTCTGAAGCTTTCCTCGATTGTTATAAAAGACTATAATTTTAACTTATCAGGAACACCGTGAAAACTTATAGCCTCCACAAATTTGTCTATGTGCATAATTAAACATTTTCTAGTTTTCCATAATAAAATTTTTCATAGACACAGATATGTGATCATTCTTACATCTATAGCACTATAAATTGTACATCAAATACGTATTGGCTGGTTTATATCATAGAGATATGTTTCTATATTTCTGTATAAGTAGGGCAAGCACATGAAAGTAGATCATTTATTTTTATTATATTTATTCATTTTAAATAATATTAATATCCATTTATTAGGAAAATAATAATAGCAATGAGATTGCCACCAGAAGAACAAAACCAAAAAGCCAACACTATCTGGTATTTGGAGAAGAACCTGAGCTTTTTCTAGTGGAAATGTAAAGAAGCAGAGCCTTAAAACCAGACAGTCAAGTTTTTATGAAGAAAGTACACTTATCGTAAGACACAAAGATTCTCTCCAAAGGGTTTGCCAAAAATAAGTAAAAACATATGCTTGTTGAAAGTACAAGCCAATCTATTCATTGTGCCATGCATCTGTAACCCCAGTACAGTTAAAGAAGGCAAAAGGAGTATAAGGAGGTCAAGACTGCATAGAGACCTGTAAAGGAATTTTAACCCAAACAACATTGTTGCTCTGCCAAGGGATCACACCCAAAGACCTTCTAAACCTGTGTGATCTGGCTGCAATACAGATTTGTCCTTAGCATATACCTTTAATCCCTCTGGCTGGAATACAGACACACCTTTAGTGCCAAACAATGTAGGTAAGGTTAATTTGTAGAAGTAAGCAGCCATGTTTGAAATTGGTGTCTAATTGAGGAGCAGACAAAGTGATGAATCACAGATTTGGCGGAATGAGTCTGAGAATATGCCCAACTCTCACAAGAACAGCATAGGAAAGAGGGGTGAATGAAGGGAACAGTGAGAGAAAAAAAGAGGACAAGATGGTAGTGTTACCTGGACAGTTTTACAGAGACAGATCGCAGATGGAGACAGAATGAGCCAGAGAGTGAGAAGGAGCCAGAAGATTAGAACAGATTGCCAAAGTTTGTTTTAGGCCAAGCAGAGAAATTCACTCAGAAGCCAAGAGAAGCCAGTTTGAATCAGTCAGCTTGGAAAGGAATTTGGGCCAGATAGCTGAGTTGAACCAGTCAGCCAAAGGTCAGAAATGGTGAGTTTATTCATCAGTAAGCCCCCCAAAAGGCAATTCCTGGTGAATAAAAGTTACTTTTACAGAAACCATCTCAAAAAAATAAAACAAGCAAATCAATAAAAACAGCAAAAGCATGCAAAAGACAAACAAAAACTATGACATACATGGTAGCTTCATTAATGATTGCCCAAAACAATCCAAATGTCTTTCAACAGCAGAGTTGGCAAACTGTGGTATGCCTATTCAAAGGAATTCTATTTATCAGGGAAGTCAAACTAACTAATACCAAGAACAACTGGATGAGTCTTAAGAACATGATGCCGAGTGTTGTAGTTCCCTAACAACTCTAAGTTCCATGTCTGTGAAGAGACATCATGACTGGCAATTCTTATAAAAGAAAGCTTTTAATTGGAGTTGGCTTATATTTTTAGAGGTATAGTCTGTTGACAACATGGCAAGAACCATGATGATGGGCAGGCAGACTTGGTGCTAGAGGAACTGAGAGTTCTACATCTTGATCTGCACACAGTAGAAGGAGACCATGTGCCACACTGGGCATAGCTTGGCCATAGGAGACCTCAAAGTTCACACACAAAGTGATACACTTCCTCAAACAAAAACACACCCCCTGTGCCACTCCCTGAGGGTCAAGCATTCAAAGACATGGGTCTTTCAGGGACATTCCTATTCAAACCACAGTAACGAGAGGAAGACATTCACTCTAATACATTCACTGACATCACACTCTGGGAAAGACAAAGACTGTATATAGACAGGAAAGATCAGAATTTGTCAAGAATTGAATATGCAGTTAGAGTTTAAGAAGTTATTAATATTATACAGCAGTTTAAGAAATAGTAGGATGCCTCTACTTTGCTAAAAGTCACAGAACCAAATATAGCTTTTCTGTATGTAGTACTCCAGTTTATTTAATAAAAATATAATATAGGAAGAGGGGTGTTTAGATATAGTACAAGCTCTTCCTCATTACCAGTGATCCAAGGAAAGTCACTAGGTTGGTTCTGCATATTCTGCCTTCCCCTGAAGGATCTGAGATACAGAGGCCAATCACCTACTTCAGCCTCCTCAGAGGTTCAGTGTCAGAAGCAAAAGACCTAAATTGTTTCACAGAAATGTGAGTAATTGGAGGGAGTAGCCCAGAGTCATTGAACGATTTAGTCTAGAACATGAATCTGACTATTTGACTGACATAAATTTTATTGGGCTTTTTAATATTAATCTGACCCAGTAGACCAATGACTAGGTTTCAATAAAAGTAATGCCTGTCAAAGGATGACATTATTTAATTCTTAAAACAGAATTAATCAGTCTTCCTGTGGACTCTTTCTTCCCTCATGTATATTCTTTCATTATTGTATTTAATAAAGTGTATTTTAATTATTTGTTTCTACATAAGTCTTCTCCACAGGGACTTTGGGTTCCTGAGGTCAGCCTACTCATTTTCTAATCCAAGTGCAAAGAAAAGTGAGTGCTTGGTAGATTTTGTTGATGAATAGGTGAACACAGTGGTGATTCCCACCTCTGTGCACGTCTTAACCCTCCCTCCCTCCCTCTTGTATATAGTTTCTGCATGTAACTTTTTCCCTATTTAGATCCTTTAGCCATTCCTTTGGCAACACCACCTCTTTCATGTTAAGGCTTACAGCCAACTCTCCACCTGCAGCTCTAATTTGCCTGCCAGATACAATGGCCTCTATGCAACATCCATTCAACCACACCACAGTTCCCTGCCCTTGCCACTTCACTGATATCATGTCTCACCATTGAGTGATGATCCAATTCACTGCTGACACCTGGTTGTCTTACATGTCTAGTTGGGTATAGCTTAGAATGCTCTTCACCGTGATCCCCTCCATTATTCTTGGTGTGTGTGTGTGGGGGGTGATTGCTGCTACAGTGGTACTTCCTGGGAGAGAACTTTCCTTGTCCACAATCGCACTTTACTCTTTATCATCACTTATTGGCATTTCGGAAGACATCCATCTTAAGGAGATGTTGGCATTGTCCAGTAAATAACAATCCTATCCCTCTCCTGGAGCATATACTGTGAAGTGGAGAGGGAAGCCACCTGTTCCTAGTTTTCCTGTAATCACACACTATCAATGGACACTTATTTTGGGATGGAGAAGTATATGAATGGATCCTTGAATGATGGATGCCTTTACCCGAAGCACAAGTGCAGCCATTGTTTCCTAACAGAAAACTCAGTCTACCTTATCTATGAAATTCCTCTATTATGCTGACATGTGGTGGTCCTTAGCTGCTGTGTCTGATTTGATCAACTTCATTGGAAATGGATCAGAGACTCCAAGACAGCATACAGTAGAGTAGAAAAGGACAAATAGAGGTTGTGACCCTTTATGGCTCTTGTAGCTATGGCCTCCAGTTCCCAGTAGAGAGTAAATAGAGATAACTGTTTTGTGTGTGTCTTTGTTTTGTTTTGTTTTGTTTTGTTTTTACCAGCTTGTCCAGGGCACAGTATCTTTGTTGCCTTCAGAAAAGGCTGTGTACACTTTTGTTTCATTGCATCTGTCTTGAAGGCTTAGTTATAATTAGATTTAGCAACACGGTAAACAGTTTCTTCTGGTTATAACTGGTAGTCTGCCTTCAGGAGGCCTCTGTCCTATATATAGGTAGTGGTAATTTTATTCAATATGAAGAATCAAAACAAACCTTAAAAAGTTATACTCAGTAATTAAATAAGAACCACGGGCACATTTAACATAAACTATGGGTGTACTCTGGTAAATTAAGAGACGTGTGACCTCTCTAAAGCCAAACCCACACAGAACAGGTAAGCAGATATTGAAGGTTTCCAAATAGTCTGTGGACACTGGCAAGCCACTTAATCTCTATGCCAGCTCAATTATCTGTGTATATTACCAGGATCACTCTGTATTGTAGGTGGGGTAGGGTCCTCACCAGCAAATGGATACAAAGAACTTTGCTTGATGACTTAACATACTGGGTACATACATAGTATCTGGTGTACTGCCTAAAGGTGTTGAAGAGATTCCAATTTTTCTTTTTCTTTTAAAATTTTTTTTTGCCCAGATAGCAACACCAGCCCTATTTAATTCTTTGAGAAATCAATTACTGAGAATTACAATAGAGTATTTCTGCTCTACCTCACACCTACCCTTGTATTTCCCCTCACACTGAAGACGACAGGGAGTATGTCGAATGGAAACTTTTCTTGCCACATCTGCCAACAGCTGGAATTCCAGCCAGCGCTGCAGCTTTGCAGTTGGGAGGCATCCCTGGCCCATCCCTTGAGGAAGTAAACAAACTCCACCACACACTCTGACTTCCCTCTGGTCTCCATCTGGGGACTCACACCCACACCCCAGAATATCCTCTTCTAACCCTGAATCAATCTACAGTGAAACTGCTAAGAAGTAGTCTGTTCATGGCAGACAGTGGTGAAAGCCAAGTCTGCAACTTTTAACTATGGCTCAAGAAATCCAGCTCTCAAGAGCTCTTGGGACAGGTCAGTCTTCCTCAAGGGAAGGTTAAATGTACCACTTCCCCTCACACCCACCATGATGCTTCTGGACCTGTTGGAACTGGCTCTGAATTACAAGCACTGTCTGCAGGAGTCTCTACTTTCATAAAACCAGGTAGTTTATCCAATGTGATCCTAGCCCTCCCACACACACTGATGATAAAGAGGTTTACAGAAGTCTGTTTATTAAAGAGCTCACCAAGTCCTGTCAGAATGAGCCTTGTCAATGATTGAGAGCATGTCTGGATTCCTTCACCACCACTTACACATACATAATTGTACCGGAAGAGAGCTCAATGACATGAACGAGCCTGTAGAACCTGATTCTTGAGGCTTACATTTCTGACTTCGCCTCTGCTCACTCTTCCACTCAAGGGTCTTCAGCTGATGTTCCTCAATTCAAAGCTAGGCTTCCTCGAGCTCCATATTAAGTCAAGAGAAATCCTTGGCCCATCTGCACCTGTTGAGCTCGCACGTGCTATGAGACCAGTTAATCTCCCTGTCTGTTTGACTCTCTGTGTATATTATCAGGGTTGCTCTCTATGGCAGGTGAGGTTTTCATGAGCTATGTCTCTGGCAACAGCACAGACTCTTCAGGTTGTATTTAAGACAGTTGGCGTGTCCCCATGGACTTTCTGCTGCAGACAGCTGAACTCAGCTCTGACTTCTTACTTTTACTGAGGACTTGGATTCTACTCTTTTATAATGCTCTGCCTAATGATGGAGCAGAGTGGAAGGACTATGGAATGTGGGAGGATTATAGGACCATACTATGCTGAAGTGGAAATTTATGGTTTCTTGGAAATTCAGTTGTGTAACATGATGTTTTTATGGAAGCTGACTTGTGAAAGGATGTTTCGCTGAAGCAGACACATGAAATGTCATGTGATGTTTTACAAGAGCAGACACTTGAGAGGGTATGTGATGTTTGGAAAGAATATAAAGGAAACCCCATAAACAGTGATCTCTCTCTCTCTCTCTCTCTCTCTCTCTCTCTCTCTCTCTCTCTCGTATTGGGACATCATGCAAAGCTTCGTTGGGCTTTGATGGCTGCTCAACACTTTGCTAGTCTTTTTGGCCATGCAACACTTTGCTGGTCTAACTTTTCCACTGGGCTTTGCTTCCTAGAGAGAAAAGCACCAGGAACGTTGTGGGGTATTCTGGCTGAATACTGCTGCTTCTGTTGACTCATGCCAATACAGTAGAGCCTTGCAGTTTCTGCTTTCGATTCATGTTTGGTGTTTGCTATTGTACTGGATTGCTGCTATCCTGACAACAAAGAGTAAAAAAACTACTTCTAAACAGGTCCACAAACCCTTTTTCTTATGAAACTTCTTTCTTCTTAACCTCTAGTCAGTGAGTTAGGAGGGAAGTTGAAATGTTCAAGAACCCTATAAAGTAGGTTAAAGAAAAATCTAAGCCTACACTATGTTCAGACACACACACACATACATACACACACACACAAACACAAACACAAAATCAGGTTTAGAAGTGGCAGCAGATATCCAAATGTATAGCTTACTACAAGTAGGCTTCCAGTATTCTAATTACATGAGACTGCTGAAGTAAGCTGTGTTTGAATATACTTTAGCAGCTCCAACTCATAAAGATTTCCAAGTTTTGGATTCTTTTGGCCTTTTCCTTGTGGTTACAAGATGACTGCTAGAGTTTCTATCATTATACCTCATTTCAAGGTAAAAAGAAATGAAATATTGAGTTATAATCGAGGTATATATGCATAGAAATCTAAAAAGTAAAAAGTATTATATTTTACAAAATGAGATAACTTCAGTTATGTTTGTCCTCATACAAGAAAGGCAGGAATAGTTTGTTTGTTTGTTTGTTTGTTTTAACAACTTTAGTATCTCTATGATCACATGACCTCAATTTAAATATTGTTGCATATAGCTGTTTATCATATATACTTTTGCCTGGAAAAGAAACTGCCAACGTTTAAAGAGGAATTTTTTTTACAGTCATTGGCTACTGTTTCCCAACTCAGCAGCATTATCATTCAAGACTGAAAATGCTTTTGTACAGAAGGATTTTCTGTAGATTATGTTTTTTGGGAACATCCCTAGGGTACAGTCAAATGTCCATAATATCCACCACCCAATTTGACAGCCAAAGATGTCACCCTGTATTGTTCAGTGACCCTTGGTGAATGTAATTGCTCTTGAATGAGAACAAGAAATTAAAACAATATTACCCATTGCAAGTATCCAAGTATTGGATCCTTGGCAACCATGAGGAAAAGAGGGATGCCAAAGATGGTGGAACAGGGGAATCCAAGGATCTCTCTGAGTGCCATACCAGTACAGTTAGCACACAGTCCATGTCTATTTGTAAGGCTGATAACAGCACAAACACAGACTCTTCCAGGCTGGAGTAACTTTCAATTAATAATCAGGGAAATCAGTGACAGCAATCATCGTAGTGATCCTTATCCATGAGGTGGGAAGAGTTGATGATTTGCCCCACTTGGAAATGTATGTTTGAACACCAAATGGTGCCTTGCCTGAGGAATTATAGATCACAAGAAAAGAGAAGCCTTTCTTCCAATCCACTCTCACATGCTGCTAGTGGCTTGGAGTTAGGCCTGAACAATGATAGATAGAAAAATATTTTACAATTCTTAATCCTGGGATAGGAGCTGTTTCATGACTCAGGATTGTCTGAAGGGAGATTACGAAATCTGATGTCAGAATGTTATTTTCCTAGTGGCTGAAGTGTGTAACTAGTGGGGTCAGAGAATAATTCAGAACAAGACAATAAAAAGTGAATTGGAGAGGTTAGAAAAGGCATGCTTCATCTTCATCATCATCATTATCATTATCAATCGACACTGTTCCTTCTCCAATCCCTTGTGACATATATTTGAAGTAGACACTGGTGTATGATTATAATGTGTCATTATAAATGTAGGCAATATAATTATGTATAATATTTATGGTATAATTATGGTAGGTATCCTCAAATAGTACATAATTACAAATTTAAAATTTACTGATTTAAGAACTTATTTAAATATCAAAGCATGTATTACACTGCTTAAAGTTCTAAGTTACTCACCTCAGTCTTTCATTAGACTGTACTTTCTACCAAAAAAAAAAAAAAAAGGCTATTTGTACTAATCAAGGCAATCATTTATTTTCCATTTAGGTGTCAAATATCATGATGGGTTCTGAGGACACAAAACCAAAACATCACAGTGCAAAACAGACCATTATTATTGTTTTAGAAATATCTCAGTCAAAGTCTTAATATTTTAACTTGGAGACAAATGAAAGAGACGATTGGTTGTGTGTGTGTGTGTGACTGAGTTATTTCAGTTAAAGGAGGGGAAAGTAGAGGCAAGGAAGCACAATGAGCATCCCAGATGCGATCAGGCTGTGGGGAGGAGATGGTCCGTCCTCCTCTGGCCAGCCATGCAACAGGAGGGAGGCCCAAGGTGGAAGAGTTTGTAGGAGGGAACAGTTCTGGACATGGCTTTCAACATTTCACTCTGCCACACTCTCCTCCATGAGAGAGAACACACATCTGTGTAGAATGAATATTTATGAAGGATCAAGAGAGCTTGTGTATACTTACATCCTACCAGCACAAAATACTAACAATAGATATAGACAGAATCTCCTGTGTACACATTGGGATAAGGCCTCTCCTCTTATCAATACCCAAGGAAATAAAATCAAAGCACAAACATGACCAGTTTTTGTTTTAAAACTATGAGACACAGCATTTAAAAGCACAGACTCAGAAGCCAGACAACCTGCATTCAAACCAGGAGTCCAAACGTTACTGTTTGTGTATCAGTCAACAAGGTCACAGGCCTCAGTTTCTCTAACTGTAAAATAGATTAACTGATGTACTACTTTCATAACCTCTTTATGATGATTATATGAGACAATATGAATAAAATCCTGGAGAAAAATTTTCTGGAATGTAGAAATAGTGTAGAGCTGTCTGTCTATGAAAGAAGCTACTGTTGACATCTTGTCCATACGCACACATGTGAACATGCAGCCACTTCTTGTTCCTAAGAGATTTCAGCATCATCTGATCTTGAAGCTGTTTCCTGCCTCTTCCTGTTTAAAGAGTCTGTGGGTTCTTTGCTCCATGCTGAGAACAGATTCCTGCAATGGAGAACCCAGAAACACATCTCATGTTTTGCCCTATAGATACAGAGGACATCTCCTTTGAATGGTCCTTTACTGAAAGACCTTTAAGTTTCTGGACTTGAGCACCAGTGAGACCTGGTCAAAGGAAGCAATAAAGAGAACTGTGGCCCAAGTGAATCTCCCCAAATTGGGCCACACTCAGCACTTCCAGCCTTAGATGTCAACCACCCAATACCTCTTTCTCCAGGCATCTCTGAACCCCCTTTTTGTGGACTACTATGATGCTGACCCATAACAAAGTTAGAGTCTTGGTAGACATAGCTAGAGTTTTCTCATTCTGCTCTAGAGAGGAAGTCTGGTGGTATTGGATGTTTCTAGAACCCCACTGCTTTTCCTCTCCATTCGATTAGCAAGAAGGTCTCACTCACTCTATTACAATCCTGGTGTCCTTCCCATATTATTCCTGGCACATCTTGTGCTTTGTAACAACATGAAACATCCCCGAAAGACCTTGGGTTATGTTTATTTGACTTTCCTTCAAAAAATAAAAAGAATAAAGCCAGAAAAGAAGCAAGACTGAAAACAGGATTATTTTCCAGACCAAGTTGAAGGAGGGAGTCTGTGGTGAAGGCAGAGATGGATAGGGCTGGCTTCCAGCTGGAACACAGGCGATGGCTTCTCTCTGTGACTATAGGAACATAGACTGATTGGTCTGGTGTTAGGCTTGGAGCTTCTCCTCTTCCTTTCACAGAAAACTCAGGGGTTTTCTGGGACTTTGAGAACTCCCAGAGCTGTGTGGGTTTGGAGATTTTCCTGGACTGTTTGAATGTACAATCTCCAGGGACTTTCTGAAGCCAGAGAGAATGACTGAAGTAAAAGTTGGTTTAATTTTAAAAGAAAACATTAGATTTTGATGAGTTTTAAAAGAGTCTTTTTTATGTAGTTCAGGTTGACCTCAAGTTTGTGATGAACCCATATCTCACCTTCTGAGTACCAGAAGTTCAGGGTGAGCCATCCTACCCAACTCAGATAGCTTAGGCCTCTGGACCTCAGGGAATGAAAGCAGAATGAGAAGACATTTCTTATTTTCTCAGTTGTTGATGCCAGTCCATAGGAGGAACCTGCTTGTTGTAACAAGCAAGGACTCTGGCTTTCTGAAGGCCACAGGGTAAACAATAATGTCCTCTGAACAGGTCTCAGCTGCTCACAAAAGATTACATGATTTTAACTCTACCAACCATTAGATTTTTTAGCCACTTTAATATAATTCAACACAAAGAAATTTTCCTGGAGGTAAAGAGCTGAAATATTGAGGAGGGGAGTGATTTGAGCAACAATCAGAAAAATTCAAGACACACAGGCCACAGCCTTACAGCAAACAGAAAAAAAAAAACTCCTTTAGGCCAAGCATCACTGATAAGTTATAGGTCTTGAAAACCAAATAGATTTTGGTCAAATGATAAGATGGAATCAGAGTCCATCAGTTCTGAGAGAGGAAGACATTGTTAGCTAGTGACGAAGACTTTATATCTGAGGTCAAAGCCACATGTATTACATGAAGCCAAACCATGTAAACAAGGGCTTAACTTACTAAAACTACTATGTACAGAATCTATGCCTGCAGGCCTCTGATGGCAGAACTAAAAACCCAGAGCATTCTGTGCTCTCATTGGAAGCTCAACTTGTCCTCATCCATAATGTGGTACAGGAATCTGGAGGGAAATGGATCACAGGATTTGGTTGACTTTTGTGCTCAGCAGTCCATCACCAAACCATTGTGCATATAAACATGTCTCCAGCTTGGAGGTTCTTCTGGAGCTTGGAGCTCTGCTGAGGTTAAGTGCTCTAGAGTGCGGTCCTCATGCATCTAGTCAACGCAAAGTCAGTTGAAGGAGCTGAAATGACAAAGCTCACTGAGTACCTTTTATTGTCGAATGGGCTAACCATCCCTAAGTTCTTGAGAGTGGCCATCGCAGTGTGTACTCACTTTCTTATTTTTAACTGGCATCTCATTGATCAAAGAGAGTCATAGGGGCATTCAGAGATAATTCAGGAAGGCGAAGAACCTCCATAGGCCATGGATAAAAGGAAGAAAATAGCGTCTATTTCCAATAAAATACCAAAATCTCCCCCAGTTCCTCCTTGTTGTTTGCTCCTTACAGAACCCCCTGAGTCTATCCATAATGACTGGGTGGAAAGAGCTCATTATTAAGGATTCACCTCTATAATAGACATTCAGACATTCTGAGTCTAGAGTCAGTGGGGTTTTCACAGATGTCTTGGGTTGAAGTAAATTAGATAGCTTGGTATGTTCTACACACTGGCCATTGAAAAAGCAGTGATGTACCAACTGTGTAGGAAAGTCAGAGGCTCGAGGCTGCATTTACTTTCCACAGTTAACTGCTGAAGGCATTACTTTTCCAAGACTTTTTTTTCCTGTAGTCTTTTGTTCTTTTGATTGAAACTTAATCAGCTTCTTGTTTGACAAAAATGACAAGCTGTGTGAAAGGGAAAAACAAGAGTTTGGGTTCTGCTAATCCTAATTCCTATCAAACATCAGAAGAAAATAACCACTTTCTGCATAATGGTCTCCACTTTGTGTTTCAGACTCAAATTTATCACTTAAAAAAAGAGAGGGGGGAAAACACACTGTTTAGACTTTGGGAAAAGAAAAAGGGACAGGGAAGAAGTTAACCCTTTCTCTCTGGGGATTTTTGCATTAAGTTTTTTTGTTTTGTTTTGTTTTTAACAATACTATCTTGAGTTTGCCCAAATAGAGACACTAGATAGTAAAAGTTGGGCAGATCACATCCAGATAATGAGCTCTGACATGTGTCTGCCCATATCAGAGAAGGTCCTCTTTGGAGCTGCAGTTCACTGGCTCCCATGTCCCTCCCAAAGTCAGGACTTCGAATTCTGAGTGTATTCCCTCATGATGAATTTCATGAAGACAGCCAGAATTTCTAATTTCTTTACCAGGAGAGTATTCTATGTAGATGCAAAACTACATTTATCTCAGCCACGTGCCTATACACAGTGAGACCTTGCACAGCTTACATCTATTCTCTACCCCCACCCCAGTCTCTGCATCTTTTATCCCTGTTTGAAAAGAAATGAAAGAGTTCAAGTAGAGCATGGCTATTGATATTCATAGCAGGAACCCAGAACTTAGTGAGTTCTTAGCAAATGCTTATGCCATGTTGAGGCAGATGCGTAGCCCAACACACACACACATGACTAAGCACCTGAATCAGAGCCTGGTCCTAATATACAAGAAGTTGGGTCTCAATGAATGTTCCCAAAGATAGCTGAGAGAAAGAGGAAGATGCTCACACACTGATGTGTTTCCAGAGGATCTTAAAGGAAACAGGTATGAGGCTGAGAACAGGAGGCAAAGAGGAAGTAGGTATCCCAGGGAAGAGGCTGTTAGCAAACAGCTGGACATGGAAGACAGTTGTGACAATGACAAGCAGCTGAGGGAGATCAGATGAGTGTGAGGAGCTCCACAATTAAACCCTGACTTAAACCATGTGAATTGAAGCCATGGCCAGGAAGCTGCTCAAGTTCCTTGCCCTCCTCACAGAGTGGAAGGTGTCACTTTCCAAGACACCAGGAAGGTCAAAGAAAATCATGTATGTGAACATTATATTGTTGCTGCTGCACATATATGATACAATCTCAATCAATTGTGGTTAATGTATTAAATAATAGGGAATGTTGAGGGAAATTGGTCAAACTTTATAAAGTTCTAAAGTTTCCATCATGGCCTATTGCCCAGATACCACTGGCCTCCTAGTTGCCTCCACAAGCTGGTTGACACCACATTAAGTGTGAGCCTTGAGGCTATCTCTGATTTTAAGGGATCTATTCACTGCCCTTAAAGGAGCCTGTTCTTATCCACAGGAGAATATTCCAGTATAAAATAAGGTCTCATCTCACTAAATTCCAGCATAGATTGAGTACATAGAACCATCAAGGCTGAGGTAGTTTGATGCTTTGAAAATTTCAAATAGTTTGTCTTTCTTTGCAAGTTCGACATATAAAGCTTGACTTAAAGGTAGGGCATTTCTTGAGCCAGGACTGGCTTGCTACTCCTGGGCATAGTCAAACATAATTGTCTCCACAGTATGAGCCAGTGTTATAGATTTCCTAGATATTATTCCGAGATAAACACGAGCTTCTTCCCAACCAATGGTACTGAAGGAGAGGACTACATGATGAGCTGAAGATACAAGCATTTTATAGTATATGGTTTCATCTTCTCAGGTAGACTTAGATCTTCAATGATAGTTCATTTTACCACATCTGTAAATTCTAAGACTTGGCAGAATCAGCCTTCTGTAGATAATTGAATAATGTACCATATAAGAGTAATCAGCCCTACAGATCTGCTTTTGAGAGAATCTGGGACAGCCCTAGGAGGTGATTGTCTAGGAAGAAGAGAGAAGCTATCATAAGAGGAAAAAAAATCCTAAAAGCCCCAAGAGAAGTATGGGAAAGTCATACTGCTTCAAGTCAATACGGAAGGGAAGGATGTGGGTCTTTCAAAAGAACAGAGCTTCACAGAGTGATCAGCATCCAGGTTCTCAGATTCTTCCGCCTTCCTGACCAATCAAGGCGAAGCCAAGATAGACAGAAGTCCTGGGATTCACTGAAGAAAAACATAAAATAGGTGGCATATGACACCAGAAGTCCCAGGGAATCTTTAGTGTGATGAGTCTAACCCTCTTATGGAGTGAAGAGGGGAGAGGTTATAGGAACAGGTGAGTTAGAGATTTTAACATAAGTTAACACCAGAATCTTGGGCAAATGGTGCCAAATTCTTAGTGGAAGCTTTGTCATGTACCAAGTGCAGTTGGTTCCACCTCTAACAAGAAATCTTACAGCCATTGGTGAAACGTGAAGCTCCCATATTTCTTTCTCCTTAAAAAATAAAAACACAAAGGCAAGAAAGACAAGGAAAGAACGGGGGAAGAAGCAAGAGAAGGAACGGAGAAAGGGAGAGTGAATTTCCACAAATAAAGAGAAAGGAAAGAAAACCCCCCAAGAAACCCAGCAGCTAAATCACTTTCTTTCCTTTTTAATCTTGCGTTGGATGTTCTGGTAAAATCATTACAAAGGCCGTTTATTTTTAAAATTGAAAGATTGGGAAGACTCATAATGAGATATTATGTGTAAAAGTTGCACATAAATTTCCTCTTGTCATATTTTGGGCTTCACTAACGCATCCCCTTGGCAGGACAGAGAGAAGTTGATCGCTTTAGTATAGATTGTGCATGCCTCAGAAATATTGCCCTAGGAGAGAGCTCCTGGGTGGCTGACTTGGCTCCATGCTGATTGAGAAATTAGCTGGGCTTTTATTGGCCACACTAAATTGTTCTCAGGGAAAAAAAAAATACATTTTTATTACAGAACAAGGGGCAGATGATTGAAACAAGCCTGCCTTCTCCTCTGTCTGGGGCTGCGTTTTAGACTCGTTAAGCATACTCTCTTCTCTGGGTTTCTTGCTGGTGTTTAATGGGGGCGTGCAATATCCACCAGTAAAGAAATTACCTCATTTCTCTTGGCATCCCTAGGGATTCCCTGATCCTTTAATAATGTTCTGTTTGAGTTCTCCTGTGTATATAAGTGGGCAGTGCAAGGGAAGGGGAGACTTTGCATAAGATTTTTACTTCAAGGTTTTTAGAATGGGGGTGGGGACTCAGAGTTGTAGAAGGGATCGGGGAAACTGTGAATCTAGTAACTAGCCTTTGGGTCCAGAGTTAGAGTTCATATACATGCCAGAGAGACATACTATGATGGCCAACCAAAGGCAGCCCATGACAAGGAGCATATGATGTGTCTTGTGCATACCAAGCTGAATGGGCCAGATGTGACTATGAGACTAAAGGAATCATTTTTTTTTCCTAGACAGTGCCCAAACTCACATCTATTTGGCTTCCATCTCTTGATGACAGCTTGGTTTCTTTCTCTGACTTCCACCTGTGTTTTCCAATGAAGACTTGAGGTGCTTCTTCAGTTCTGAAAATTCCATTGTCCCTGTAGATGTGTCTATGAGTGCACCCTCCTCTAGCCAGGCAGGCTCGTACTTAGAATTCGCTCCATGGCCATGCCTTATTATATGCTTTTGCCATGAGAAAAACTATCTTCCTATGGATGGAACAACTGGTTGGTTTCTGAAACTTATGTAAAGATTACTTGAATCTATTAAATATTAAGAGCCAGACATACAGTCTTATCCAAGGTAAATTAATTGGCCCACACAGAACTATTGGGGAGTTAGAGAAATGGATTGTACAGCCAACTGAACCATTTCATTAACCTTTTCAATCTGATCCTTGAATTTTTTAAAAAAGACTTCTTAAAATATATAATTATACCTCCTTACATGCATGTGCAATGTGATAAAGTAGTTAGTATAGCAAATTTGAGATTAAGTCAGATCAAGCAGTGCTATATATCTGCCACATTCCAAATCTGAGCCCTTAAGAAAACCATATGAGTTTTCTGATCCTGCTTGCTCTGCTATAAAACTGAAGACAACCCCACACTAATGATGAGGATTTTACATATGGTATATTTAATTATTATATATGAATTGAATAAAATGTATTTAAGTTAAACATTAAGTTTATAACTCTATTGATATAGCAAAATATGTGCAGTATATATTAAAGTATACTTAATGTAAATAAATCATTACCAAGCCTGGTGCACAATAGAAACTCATTAAATGTTAGAAATTGTTCTTACCCACTATCAGCACTCCTTGGCTGAAAGGTAGACTTAATTCCCCCACAAGCTAAATCCGACAACAAAGCCAAGTCTCACAAGAAGTTAGTGGTTAAACTAAGGCAGAAAACATAACCTTTGCTTACTTATCCTCCTCCACTCAACTTCAGACCACACTGCCTCCTATTAAAACTAATTTCTGCTCTCTTCAAATGGAGATTTAAATTTGTCATGCCTCCCTAAGCCACTGGACCCCAAACCCCTATCACTGATTGTTCCTTTGGGAAGCCAACACTACTCGAGGTAATTAATCCACTGCAGGTTCCCCTACCAACACTAGGAAGGAAACGCCAAATTCTGCTTGGTTTCTTTCTAATTAGGAACAGAGAGTGGGAGAGAAGGAGAGAGAGAGGGAGAGAGACAGACTAGGGACGGGAAGGGGTTGAGCTAAGTGGGGTGTGGTTCACATGTGTTCCCAATCATGACCACACAATGAAAATGTTTTCTTTCTGGAGCAATCAGGCAAAATCTTGGAAAGATGAACTTTTTCCCCCTTGTATGTACAATAATAACAATATCCCAAATTTGAGGCTTTTTCCCCCCAATCTTGACACACTTTGGCTTGGAATAGATTGGAAAAGATCCATACTCTGATGACCTGTTTGTGACCCTTTTCTCCAAGGTCTCAGACGTTCATTCTGTAACAATAACCAAATACATATCAGAGGCAAAGTGTGTGTCATTGTCTGTCCTAAAGGTTTTGCATACATTTTCTCAAGTTCAGCATCTTTCAGCAATAGATACTACCATTTGGCATCACTACCTCTTTCAGACATATAGAGAATCTGAGGCACAGAGAACCCAAGTAACTTGTACACCATCAATGAGCTACTGTGGGGCAGTGATTGGATCTACACTCAGGTTGCTGTACTCTGATTCTGGCCTAATCAATAATCACAATTTTAACCACACACTTGCATGGTAGAATGAAAAGCAGAAGCAGACACAGAGAGGTGGATCTTATCAAAGACGTAAAGAATAAGAAACACACATCTAAGATGGATACTTTCAGGAAAGGAGGTAGTGTCAGAAGACTGGATGCCAGCCTGTCTTGTGTGGCTGGGCTCTGTCTTTCTACTCTGGTATTTTCCTAGTTCATGGACCAAACAACTGTTACCCCTACCCCTGTTCCCTCTGCTGCCAGCTCTGGTACCTATGCTCTTCACTTTGATTGACATCCAGACTTTCATTCTCTTATACTCTTGACCTTGAATTATGTTTCTAACCCTCACTTCCCCCAGGCCCTGACCTCCGTATTTCTAGTTCTGGCCAAGTACCCTCATACTGGTTCCTAATTGCTCCCATTGCTTAACTATCAATTCTGACAGTTCAGATCCTGAACTGGCCCTTGGCTCTGATTAACTGCATCTTGGAGCTCAGAAACACAGATCTGAGTCCTTTTCCAGTCACTAGAGTAGCCCAGAAAGACCTCCAGGGGCTAAAAGTGGAAGATATCACACTCACCTGTTGAATACAGAGCTTGATGTAAAACTCACTGTGTGAGCTGGTTCATAAGTCGAAGACATGGCACTGCCAGGAGAAGATCCTCAGGGGCCAGGCCATCTGCTGGAAAAGCAAGCATGGGTGAATGAATAGATAGAAGGATGGATGGTATCTGACCTCTGATTCTTCCAGGGTTACATTTTTGGATAGTGGTGTTCAGAGGCTTAGGGAAACCATCATTCCAGGAACAGCTGGCAGAGCTGGCACTCCTGGAGCAATTGATGGCCTTCCAGGGCAGAGATCAAGTTTAGGCCAGTAAGACAGGCAGAGGTCTGGAAACCAAGCAGTGTTTCAAAGATAATGTGTCTGAGCTGACTAAGAAGAAAAGAGCCGAATAATCTGTGAAGGGCAGTGGCAGTGAAGACTCGCTGGCATGCACTTTCCAATCAGTGTACAGGGTTCATCTCAGAGGTAGCCTTTCCCGTAAAAGTAGAGGACTCTGGGGGACACTTTAATATCTCAGAGGATCAGAATGCAGGGTCCTTCTCCTCTGAACTCTCTGGGCACATTGATATACGTATTAGATTTGCTAAGAAGAGAGCCCAGAGGAAGAGCAGCTATGTACCATATACCTGGTAGCTGCCTACTGTTGTGTTTGGCTGCTTTGGATGGATTTCTTGGATAGAAGAGCTGCCAGGAAGGGCAATCAGCAAGAAGGTTTGAACAGTAACTAGATCACATGGAGAGAACTCGAGAAACATCGTTCTGACATTTTATTCTTGGGGAAATGGAAATAAGGTGGCTTCTTTGGTTCCTGATAGAAGGTGACTAATCAAGTCTCTATATAAGGTCATACAAGTGAGTGGCAGAGCCTATGCATATTTGACCCTATGTCCCTCAGTATTACACTCTATTTCCTGTGCAGTTGCCTGGGCCCCAAAGCCATGAAGAACTATTGCAGGTGGTTTCACCCTCAGTACAGTTTAGTATTTTTTCTGTCCTTGCTCTGATATGAGAAATCTCCATAGAGTTCTTATCCCATTGAACTGTTACCAGCACGAGGAAGACAATGGTGAATATTAGTTAACATTTATGAACTGAAATCTCTCCCTTCGCACAACACTGTGCTAAGATCATAACACATCACCTTGTTCGAACCCAGAGACAACAAGGTGGTGGTGTGACTTTGGTACTTTGGGGAAAATGGAGATCTGAGGCTTGGGGTTTTGCCACTTACCTTGGCTGTTAGGAAACTTAGCCCATTTACAAACTTTCTGGGAGAGTGATGACTTTTCAAGCAAGGCTTCACTATTAAATCTTCTAGCTTCTTAAAGCCAAATTATATGTTTCTCTGAATTAAGCTCCTGCAACACATGGAAAAATACTAATATATCTATTGTGGATGATCCATCTCCACTTTTAGCCTCGTTAAGTAGATCTGAGAAGCACCAACTGTTTCCTAAGCTATAACTCCAGCATGAGCCACAAAAGAATATTTAGTGTGGAATTTGTGGATGCCATGAGTTAATGAGGTTAGAGTGGGTAAGGACTGTACCTTCCCTGACCATTGACACTTACTTTAAATTACTATGGTATCGCATCATCTAAACTACACACTCAAACTGCACTTGAGTTTGCTCACTTGTAAATGGAAACACTATGGGGTTCATTGTAACCAAGAAAAGATCAAATGCATGGCCAGTGTTTGTTCAGTGACTGCTTCATCATTGATGTTCAAGCACTATTACTATTTACTATAACATAAGCTTGGGATTCCTTCCTACAGAATAACTCAGGCAGATTTACACTCAACAGAAGCAAAATCTCTTAGGAGACAGATAGCCTTCTGCTTCCTAGATCTTCAGAAATATACAGCATGGTTACTGTGGTATGGTAGTGAAAACTCAGAACCCATGACTTACATAACAACAATTGAGTTTTTAAAGAGGCCATGAGAGCTAAATGAGGGTATACTTGAGAGTTTAGAAGAGAAAGCGAATGGGCATAGGATATAATCAATATTATAATCTCGAAATAATAAAAGAAAGGAAACTGCCTTTTGTCAGTTTTCATGGTGTGAAAGCTTCCATCACGGCCAGTCCAAGTAACTAAAGCGATGTCCCTGGATGTGGTGTTTTCTGGACATGTGCACACTGCTGCTCTAGTGGGCTCTGCTACCCAACTGCAACTATCCCCTGTTGGCTTTTCTTTGACCAGTTCAGACTGTCCCTTCAGTGTAAGGCTAATGGGCTCAGATTCCTCTTTGCAGCCCAGTGGGATGTGTTTTCACTCTGCAGGTGAGATAGATTTGTGTTCTATTAACAAGCGGTTATGCGGATCTGGCATCTTATACATATTTACTCATTAAGTCAATAATCACCTCTTGAGAAAGGCAGGACTTTTACTCTCATTTCATGGAGGATGAATCTGAGAGCCAAATAGGTCAAGTAATTTCTAGGGTCACACAGCAAGTAAACTGCAGAGATAAAAGTAAAATGATGTGCCTGGCTCAGACTTCATTTCTTTCTCTTCTTACTTTGGCCGGACACAGCAGAGCAGAGCCAAGTCACTGGCCATAAAGGCAGGCTTGAGGCTCATATCAGCCACTCTCAAACCCCTGTGCTGGATTAGGGCCAGCCTAGAAGTTTTTGTGCTAAGCATGTCCTGCTTCTGTAATCCAATTCTTATTATGTATACCGTGAACATTTAAGGGAGTCTAGAATGGTCCTTATTTCTCCTTTTTGTAGCTCTGTACCAGTGCCCCAAAGGCTGTGCTGTCACCAAACATTTTGGTTGCTCTGGACTGAAGAGCTTTCACCAGTCCTGCCTTTGCATCTTTCATGGAAGGTATAATTCACAAATCTTCCTCAGCTTGCATTTTCCAGCAAGCTGTGCTCTGGAGGTGGAGGTAGGGAGTTTAGGGGTTGGGATGGGTTTCCCAAGGTTGATCTGGCAGCCAGAGTACAACAGCTGCTCAGCAGTGTGATGTCCCAGCAGCCCGGAGGGGCAGGGCTGCAGCAAAGCTTGAAGCCCTGTGCCAAACCCAGCACCCACCAGCTGCTCCTCCCTACTCCTGATGAGCAGGGGCACTGTTAACCCCATCCGTGCCAGGGGAGGAAGAGGCACAGAAAGAGCCTTTCCCAGGGTCTCCACTATCCATCACTGCAGATCTGGTAATTAAGACTCCTCATTCTTTCCATTCTGTTTTACTCTCAGTCTTAGTTCTGAAGCCACCTGGCTGCAAGTTCTCGTCTCACTTTATTTCTACATCTCAACATTAGTCCTGATTGCTTTTTAGACAGCACCTCCCAGGTGAGAGTCGCTTATATTATAGTTTAAGTAGAGAATTATAAAGAGTATGTTCACTGCAGCAAGTCAAACGATCTTCAGTGTTTAGAAAGTTCCTTGCGACACCACTCCTCTATCTTTGCACAGTCATTAGTCTCTCCCCACTCCTTGACAGACAGAAAGTGAAACACAGCCGCCCAGATTCTGATCCATCCCCAAAGGAAGGAGTGGAGATCTCTACAGTCCTTTTCCAAAGACCCGGTGCAGTCCAAGCTGTGCTTGTAGGGTGGACCCTGGAGCATCAAGAATCAAAAGCATTAGGCCAAGTAGAAAACAAACAAAACAAAACAACCCAGCACAGACACAGATGTAGACATGAATAAATAAGGCAGGCAAGCCCACATATGGGAAGGCTCCCCTTCCTGTTCCCTGGTGGCAGACTCCCCAAGGCCTTACAGATGTCACTGCAGGATTGGCTGGTGTGTTCCAAGCTGTGCTAACTTGTGCCCACGGTTACTCTTGGAAATGCAGTAGAGGGGAGGAAGCCATTTTGATTTAAAAGAGAGGAGAGTCTTCTCACTGCAGATACAGAACATAGCTGTGAGTTCCTTATGGTTTCCTTGAGATTAGCCACACATGGGCCTTTTTATTTTTCCTTCAGCTAGTGTCCTCCTTGGAGATTTGCACAATTTCCCCAGAGGTAGTATAAGGCTGGCCTGGTCCCTGATCCAAAAAGAGATGGGCTGTAGGACTAAAGTCCCTGCATATGGGGAGCAGAAGGAAAGTCAGACAGAGTCCAATGGAATCAGAGACAGCCAGAATGCCCACAAAAACATGGAACTTACCATGACAGCTGCATCCACACAGACTTGGTAAACATGCACACACCCACAATGATCAGTAATTAACTCAGAAAAATGGTCAGTATCATGTTCACAAATTAATTATAAAATAAGGATTGTTCAGTATTAAGTAAGGTATTTTTAAAGAAAAAAATAACATTACCCTTGCTGGCACAATAATGACTCAGAATTTCTACTTTCTAGTGAGGTTACTTGCATGCAAACAGATCTTTTTTTTTACATAATTGTTACACAATTGGTATTCCATCTTCCATTGCCATTTTTCTTCATCTGATTTCAGGTTTTCTATGTTGTCCATTCTTTAGGAGTCTTCCAAGTGACCAGGGTTTGGACAGTCTATAATCATCCAGTGAGTAGCAGGACCAACATTTTCTAATGCTTCCCTTCTCATTAGATGCTCAGGCTATGGCTACAGACTTGGTTTTATGTGAAATGAAGTTTTGGTTTTAATCAATCATTTCTTTAGGAATGTTTTTACTAGATAAGGCTGGTATTTTATAATTTCTGTTGTATATTGTCATGCTGTTTTCCACAAAAGTGAAAGCAAGATTGGACCAGCACACAGGATTTTTTTTTCTATTCTCTACATCCCTGATCTCTTTTTAAATATACATGCATTTAAGAAATATCATGACTTTTCCATTCGTAATATTTAATTTAATTCACACAAAAAGGACAAAGTTCCCTTGACTTAAAATGATGTTCCTAATTTAAAATTACGTTACAAAACTATAGTAACAAAAATGGTATGGCACTAGCATTGAAACAGACAGAGTAATGAGGTGGGAAAGAGATCCCAGATAAAACCATCCCATTTATGTCTTGCTGACTGATTATCAACAAAGGCACCAAGAACAGACAATGGTGAAAGAAAGTTTCTTGATAAATACTGTTGAGAAAAGCTTATATCCACATTCAGGTGGAGAAATGAAAGAGAGTCTATCATCTCCCATTCTAGAAAAGTCCATAAAAATGGATTAAGGATTTAAACTAAGACTCTGAGCTATGAAACTGTTAGAAGATGACAGAAAAAAATCTGTGAGACACTCATGTGAGCAATGGCTTTTGATCAACTGTCTAGAATCCACAAGCTCCAAACTGAGAATAAAGAAACTGAATTACACCACATTAGAGACATATTCTTCTGAATGGCAGAGGAAATTATCAGTAGAGTGAAGGAAAAGTATTTTCAAACTATGACCCTGACAGGAGTTAATATCTAGAATATATGAGGCATTCAGACAATTCAACAGTAATAAAATAATCCAATTTAAAACAGAAACAAAACAAAGAAATGTTTTGTTATTTCTTAAAAGGAGACACAATTGTATGCAGTAATTATAATAAATGATCAACATTAGCAATCATAGTGAATTGATTTTTATGGTCCCAACATCTCATCTCATAATAAATGTCGTTAAAATTATAACCAGTGTTAAAACGGATGAGAAAAAAAAGAGAAAGCCCTTGCAAAGTGTTGGCAACGAATGTCATATACAGCTATTAGGGACAGAATATGGCAGTGCCTTAGAATAATTAGAATAAGCTACCAAATGAGTCATAAGTCCTTCAGGTTATAAACCTAAGAGAAATGATCCTAGTTTACTAAGGAAATGTCTTCATACTCACATTTTTGTAGTATTACTCACAGTAGCACAAGCATCCATCAACGGAAAAGATGAAAACAGCATGTGGCTTATCTACACCACACACAGACACACTCACCAAAATATGCCAAGGAGAGAATTCCAATGTAGACTCTACTCTTTGATGGTACAGCCACATAAGCAGACATTCTTACCATACATTTGCTTTGGAGCACCTACCTACCCAGTATTCTTTGAGCCACCTGGACAAACCTTGTTGAAATTATAACATAGTCTTAAAGGCATCCATCAGGTTAAAGGAAATCCTGAAGTCAAAGCCCTAACTTGCATTAGACATAAGGTGAGGAAAAGCGTGTCAACTGTGTAAAATTCAACACATCATGAGTCGTATTCATCTCTCATATGGAAGAAGGTTCAGAAATCCCTGCCTTCAGAGCACAAATTCAAAGGAACTATGGGAGATGCTGTCATCTGTCTGTCTATTGCTTCTTTCAGGCTAATGTACAGGGAAACCACATTATGTCTTGAGAAAGAGGGAGAGAGGGAGAGGAAATTGGAGTGGGAGGGTGAAGGGGAGGGGAGGGAATAGAGAGAAGGGAGGGGAGAGGAAAAAGAAGGGGAAAGGAAGGGGAGGGAATGGAAGAGGAGGGAAGACAAGGGAAGGAAAGGGAAAGGAAGGGAAAGGAAGGGCAGAGAAAAGTAGGTAATTTATTTCCTAGGACATTTCCTCTTACTAGTTTATTCAGCCTGGGTCAGAACGTCATCCTTGATTGAATATCTGATAGAATTCCAGTTCCAAGTCCTACTCCTGGCCTACTGAAAAAGAACTATCTGTAGTGGGCCTTTGGGACCACAGATTTTAAATCACCCTTCATTATTCTTCCCACCCCAGCCTCTGCCCACCCATTACTGCTGTTAGATGCGGTGCCTAGGCTGAAGTGGCAGAAACAGTCAAAGAAGACCTGAAATGAATGCCCCTCCTGAGAACTGCATGTGTTTCTGTCTCATTCTGGGGCTTTCCTGTCTTCCTTGCACTCTCCAGAAGATCCTCTGTGAGCAGAGTGTTCAAACACACCAACTGTGAATAAGAGGCTTAAAGACGCTCACAGGTCTGAAGCTCTCACTAAATAAACATTTTTAAAAATTATCTTAAACACTCCTGATGGTGTTTTCTCCTTGGGATGAAAAATGACATTAACCACTGAGCTCCTGGGAGAAACACCAGCCGGGACATAGAAGTCTGGAGAAATGTAAGATGAATTTTAAAATGTAAGTCCCTGCCAGTCCCTGGAGTTAAGAAGTTGAGTTAGGTTTTAAATGAAAGTTTTATGTATCATCTTTAATCCCCAACATCTCACACAGTGACATCCCACTCTCCATAATATATAAATATATTGGTTCATGAGTGCCAATTATTCATTTGGAAAGTATCTTTGAGTAACTATAAGACATTCTTGGCCAACTGATTTGTTTATCTTTTGTTGAGGTAACACACAATATAGCAGATTTCTGCAATTCTGTTTCCTGACCAAGGGAAAAACTGCCTACCTTCTAAGCACCTGGTTTTCTATCCAATCAGAAGGATCCTAAACAACCAAGTTCATCTGCACCTATCATTTGTCACCCTTTCATACTTGCATCCATTTGCCAAAGTATCATTAAAATCTGTAGCATCAGAAGAATGGATGCTTTCCCAATCATTGAGAAAACGCTGATAAATATAGCCCTGGTCTACCTAAGCTTTTGATTGAGTGGCTAAGTTTAGAAGTAAACAAGCAATGTCAATGTCAAATGAGTACTATGATAGTACAATATGGTGCCCGGAGGGATTTAAGTATGGGAAGGAAGAGACAGACGGGCCTTCAGGGTTCATTGGCAAATGCCCAGATGCATGTGGTAGTAGTGAGCACAAAGAATCATTGAACTTGTTTGATACCTTCTGCTCATTTTTCTTTCTAAGTATTGGAGGTTGGGGGTATAGCCTAATCACTCACTTCTGTGAATGGCTTCTAGCCCATTAATCAACGGACATAAGGCCAAATGTGAACCAAAATATGTTATGCTCTAGTAAAACTGAGTCTCCTTACCCTGAAGCTTGAGCTGACCCACTGAGCTGTGAGGCAGGCTATGGAAAATCAGAAGGCTCTTCCAGAGTGGAGTTACATTTGAACTCAGAAGATAAGGCAGGAGTACAGCCCCAAGTTTCCATAAATTCCGTGTTGATGATCTTTCATTGTGTCCTCTCTGAAGACTCGAGGCTTTGTCTTCTATTCTTTACAGACCCAGAGAGTGTAGGTGTCTTAGAGTTTCTATTGCTGCGATAAAACACTATGACCAAAACAATTTGGGAATGAAAGGGTTTGTGCCATCTTATATTTTCAAGTAACAAGTTCAACCCTGAGAAAATTAGGTGGAAACCTGGAGATAGGAGTTGATGCAGAGGCCAGGCAAGAGTACTGCTCACTGGCTTGCTCCTCCTGGCTCATTCAACCTGTTTTCTTATAGAAACCAGGGACACTACCCACAATAGGCTGGACCTTTCAAAGTCAAACACTAATTAAGAAAGTACCTCCACAGACTGGCTTTCAAGCAACCTTGTGAAGGCATTTTCTCACTAAGAGTCCCTCTTCCCAGGTATAATCTAGGTTTATGTCAAAATGACTAAAAACAACCAGCACAATATGGAATACACAGTGTACCAGTGCTGAGGGCACACTTCAAGGTATATCTTCATCCAAATTCTTCCATTACTGCTTTAGCATTTGAAGAATTCTGAGCCATGTTCCTGGATGATAATCATGGGAAGAACTTTATGTTCTAGGGTAGTCATCCTGGATCTACTTTAACGTGTGGAACAGAGCAGCCAGGAAGGCTACCCCACAGACCATCATCAACAACAGTAAGTTCAGAATCACTTGTTTGACTCGCAGACTAGAGAACAAAGTGCTGCAATTATGCTGTGCTTCACAAAACGATTATTACAAGAAGTACCTGTGTACTCTGCAGGGTCTGAGAGCAGAAGAAAAGTGACACTAGGGAAGAAAACTGCAGACACTGTCACTTGTGGCCATAACACTGTGGTTCATTTTGATGGCTTTGTTCATATCAGCTTGTCTCTCCTGTAACCAAACATCAAATGTGAAAACATTTGCAGAAAGAAAAGAGATCACACATCCCCTCTGATAACCTCTTGAATGTCCTAATCAGAGACAAGTCTTACTTAGAGGCAGAAATTCTGTCTTCTGGATACCAACTTGCTCAAAAAACCTACGTTCTTACTACCACGACAGGATTGTTTTTCTGACAAATCACTGTAGAGAGTATGATCTGATCTTTTAAGTGCACTGGGTAAAACTTTACCAAAAAAAAAAAAAAGAGTAATAATGAGGATGAATATAATAATTAAAAGCCCACAGAGCAAAGGTAGCTAATGGACTTTTCGTGCTATTTCTTTATGTTTCCCTGAAATAGTATTCATGCTTGAGTGTAACAGAATATATAGAAAAACAAGCTGTCAGGTTTCGGACACAGTTGATGTCTAGAGGCAAACATTTCTGCTAACTCAGTGATGGAGCCCTGGGGAGAGCAGGAGAGGTCCCGAGCTGAGAGGGATTGGCAGCTGGGCTAGGAAAGCAACCCGATGCTCCTTTTCCCTTTCACAAAGAAGGTTTTGTTTGGATTGTGGGGCATGGTGAGTGACTCCTCCGGGCCACGGGGATACTGTGGTCTGGGTGAACATCTGGGGCTGCCAGTTCAGCCAGCCTGAAACCCTACCCTGGTCAGAGCTGCTCCAGTGAACCAGGTATAGGTGTATTTTTCTAGGATGTCCACAACCACAACTTACACTGAGAAAGTTGTTGCCCATAGTTGCTTCATTCTGGAGGGCGAGAGTTCCCCCCACCAGGTTCTCATGAAGGTGTGTTTACTGAGGCCACATGCCCAAAGAACCAAGTCCAAAGGCTGAAAGCATGACCTCCACACATCCTTCTTCAAAGTGTGTTAAAAGCTCACATTGGCCAAATCTCCACTTTCTTCAGCCCTCACTCTGCCACTCCCACCATGTATTTATAACAGCATTTCAAGGGAGTGATATCTTGAGCTAATGAAGTAAAATTTTAAAAGCCATTCCTTCCTTTTCCTTCCAAGAATATTTCTCATAGTGTTTTCTTGTTCTTTACATCTTGACACAGCTTGATATTATGTGAATATTAACAGTGACAATTGTACTATTCGTTTGCTTTTACCTTATTTGCCATCAGATCCAGGGACAGATAGGTTATTATATGACAAATGTCAATGTTTGCCCATAAAAAAATCCAATATTGAAAGTCATTTCACATGAATTACATAAACTGATATAATTGACCCAGATGAAAGGAATGGGAATATTTCTGTAGCTTAAGTTGTTCATATTAGTTTTTGTGCTTCTTAGTTTTTAAGCTACATGATCACACTGGAGCAGTAAAGCAGCCTGCTCCATTCAAATTAGCATGTGATGTGTTTGACATGACAGAATACACTTGTATCTAGTGGGGCCTAAGCTCCTTCTGTTCCTGGTGTATCTTATTTTTGCTCAGGTTTTGAATCGATCAGAGATTATCTAAACTATCAGCCTGCATAGGTTAATTAGTAATTTAGGAGAGTTCTTTAAAATTCTTAAGCTTCTATTTCCTTTCTCTTGGAGGTGTTTGATTGAGAAATGTCCTCCATAGTCTTAAGCGTTTGAGCACCTGGTCCCCAGTGGGTGACGCTATTTGGGAAGGTGGAGGAGGTGCAGCCTTGCTGGAGGAAGTATGGTGTTCAGGGTGGGCTTTCAATTGTGAAGCCCAACCTACTTCCGGTTTGTTTTCTCTGTTCTGTGCTTGCAGCTAAAGAGGTGAGCGCTCACTTCCTGCCTCCCCAGGTGTGCCACCTGCTGGCATGCTGTGCCATCATTACAGTCTCTTCTCTCTCTGGAACTATAAGTCCTTCTGTACATTGCTTTACTCGTGGTGTTTTATTCCAGTGACAGAAAAGTCACTAATACATCTTCATGGAGAAATAATGGCTAAATTTTGGTTTTTAGACTAAGTGAGGTATTTCCTTCAACTTTATAAAGCATCACTTGGTACATAGTGAGACCTCAGTGGGAGCTGAATGATGATCGAGTACATGAACAAATGAATTAACGATAAAAAGGAGACAAGATAGAAAAATGATAGGCTGAGTTGATTTATCTGTTAAAATTTTAAAGCAATTTCCCCCATGGAAAAACATTAGTTTAGTACATTAGCATCTATATTATAGGCAAGCGAGCTGTCTCTAAATTCATGTTACACACTTAATTACAGGTAACTGTAATTAAGACTGTCTTAAAAAAATGTACTTTACAGTTATCACAAAACGTGATTTAAATTGTGTGTCATGGAATGCTTTTTCATAATAATGAATTTATTTTTTAGAGTCTAATGTGTGCATATCTAATTTACATATTTAGATATACTTCCTAAACAATCAGAATCTGAGTTACTGCACCATTTTTTAGGTAGTTTATAACCAAATTATTTCTTCTAAGTTTGCTATTGTTTTAACTATGAAGGAACCAATTTCCTTACATCATTTTTATGCTTTAGGGCAATATGTATACACATTTAAAGTATTTGTATGCATATATATATATATATATATATATATTCATACATATATATATGTAAACTATACATAAAGTTTATAAGAAATTATAATTTTGGATTTTTGGTTTTAGAGACATAGTCTCTTTATATAATCTCTCTGTCCTGAAACTCACTGTATTGATCAGGCTGGCCTCAAATTCGTGGAGATTCTTCTGCCTCTGCCTTCCAAGTGCCTGCACTACCATACCTGGCTATAATAACATTTTTATAGTTTCTATCAAGTATATTATTTATTATGTCTTGTAAAACTGATATCCATACTTTTAAAAAACTTTCTTTTATAAAATTATATATATATATACATATATATATACTATTTTAGATATACATATATATTATATATGCATATATATAGTGACAATAGTAGAAATTAGTAGTAACCCTGATATTCCCAATTAATACTGTAATGTAATGGCAGTGAATCTTTTAAACATGTTTTTATGAATATGAGTTGTTTCAATTACTCTGCATAAGTTTATATAATACAATTATGCCATCCTTCAAATCCGTAGTCAATCTCCATGTTTCCTTAGGACCTCTGCAAAGCACTTTGCTTCATGGCCTTAGGAATCCCTCAAAGTCTTTTTAGTTGCTGCTTTTTAGTATCACCTTTCTCAAAGCCCAGGGTGGCCAAAAACGCAGTGGGTGGCCCAGGCTCTCCTTATATGAATAATCTCCTGCCTCAGCCTCCATGTGCCTAACTACAGGGATGTACCACCAACTCTGGTGCTTTCTTTCCTTGGTCCATCTCTCCCTTGGGAGGCAGGATAATAAAGTTCTCTGGGTCTGGAAAGGAGTAGGTCTCAGATCTCAGTCTCCCTTTGTCTAGAAACAGGACATAAGAATCCTAGCAAAGTGACCTTTCCTTGGCATTTGTCCTTTTCAAAGGATGTTGAGTCATTTTTCTCTAATGTGATGGAAAATAGTGTTTTTATATAATAAGAATTAGAACCTTGAGTTCTCCCATGGAGGAAGTTGTCCTTGTGAAATTGCCATCAAGAGCCAGTCTGGATGAGGGCAGAAGAGATTGAATGCAAAAATAGCTCATAATTCCCCCCACCCCCCTGCATCCGCTTCCCTTGTAATGTGACATTACAACTCCTCTTGTCAGGATACAGCATACTTCTCTATACCCTTAAGTCAAAGAGCTTTTGTGGTTTTCTTTAGTAATAGACTGTGATACGAGTGGCATTTTCCCCTCCTGAGGCTCTGCACATCTGTCTTCTCTCTTGAAATTCTTGTTTGTCACATCACTCTGTCCACAGCTTTCTGCGAGATGGTGTGCAGCTTGCACATCCAGAGTCACTGCTCAGCCAACCATACTATGGAGGTCATTCTAGATCAGCCAACCCCCTACATGACCCAGCAGGTGTCTGCAAATGCATTGAAAAAGCCAACAGAGATCAGTAAAACCCAACCCCAATCTGCTAAGGCATCCATCTGACACCCTGATGAGGTCCAACAGTAAATGTTTAAATTCTTGCATATTATTCTAGCAATAGCTAACAGATGTACCCACAAGAAGAAATTGATCAATTGACACAAAACTCTTAAAGACTACAGGAAGAATTTCTGGCAGGTACAAGAATTGAACACTGTTTAGGCGGCTCATGGCTACAAGGGGGGATGGTGTTAAAAATAAGAGAGAGCAGGGGGCGAGGGGAGGAGAAGAACTGATCATCCAGTCTATTCTCTTAACTATGAAAAAAGACCACATAAATGTGTACATTTGGCTATACAAATGTGAATGTGCACATATGGGTATATATGCCACCCATTTATGCGGTATATGGGTAGACAGGGTCCTCGTTGTTTTGCAGAAATTAAAGCTAGAACTGATCATTTCTATTGGGAAAAGTGATGTGAAGACACCATGTTTGGAAGTCAGAGCCTCCGACAATGAGCCGGCTATGGGAATTAGACTCTTTCTATTTCTATTCCTTCATGTCCGTTCACACAAAAATTACAAAAGTGTGTTAGGACTTATGTGTATGATTGAGTTCATTGGGTTGGAAGGAAAGAGAGAGAGGCAAGATTAGCTTCATTTCTGTCAGAACAGAACCCTGCAGCTGTTGTCTGGAGAGCAACCCTCTCATGTATTTGTCAGTGAAGGGGGGTGGTGGTGGTGGTGGATCAGGCCCCTTGGAACACCTAAGCCTTATCTCTTGCACGTCTCACAACCGTGCAAAGCAGTCATCCGTTATCTGTGTTCTATTTAAAAGTGGAGCAAGTTTCAGAGACACTAAAGAACATACAGAATTTCACACAGCTGTTGAGTGATAGATGGTATTTTAAGTCCAGGATTTCTTGACCACAGACCAACAGTTCATTCAATCCCATCAGAACTGTCAGAAACACTCATTCTGCACATCAGGTGTACCCACCAGCTGTTTATTGTTGTTGCTGAGAGTTAAGTATAACACCTCCCTT
This sequence comes from Mus musculus, assembly GCF_000001635.26. NCBI lineage: Eukaryota > Metazoa > Chordata > Mammalia > Rodentia > Muridae > Mus > Mus musculus. The sequence continues at coordinate 159,729,764 of NC_000068.7, forward strand.
AGCAACTGCAAAGGCCCTTGGTTACCTGTGATGTTTAACAGCCACTCTCTGCATGAACAGCTATGGAAAGCTTCATCCTGCACCATCTCAGGTTCATGATCATTTCTGTCTGAGATAAGACAACAGGAAGGATGCCTTGGCACTGACTTGGAAGCTCCCTGACATGCATTGGTCAGACACAGGCTCTCGGAATTACGAGGGACGTGAATCCTGCAGGTGGTTGACAAATGTCTATTACAGCACTCATTCATCAGGAATATTTCACAGTTTATGCCTGTAGACTGTACCCTCAGGCAACATAGTATACTTTGCTTCAGGCAGATAACTTTTTTCATTGTATGCATTTAAACATAGCCCCCCCCCCCCCCCACACACACACACACACATACACCTTCATGGAACTAATATACTAGATCACAGGATGCAATCCAAAGCAGTTTAATTCCCCCCTAAGCCCACATTCGCCCGTATCTGAGCACCTATCCAGGCCCTTCCCCCATACACTGGGTTAACTTTTAGGAAGACCACAGCATTTATCTCTTCTCTTTGAGATAAACAAAGTTAACTCTGCCTGCTGGAACTGCCTGTAATCGTCTCTGGTTGGTGATGACTGTGTCCTCGGAGGGCAATGATCATAGCCTTGACCCTCTGCTCTCATCTGACTCTGCAGCAGGTTGGAAATACACAGAAGCGGGACACAAACCTGATCTTCTTACTAACACCATCCGCCCTCTGCCATGTCCTGTATTAACTTCCCAGTCTCTTGCTTACACAGGAGAAAGATGACAGCCCAAAGGCTTGGAAATGCCGTATCTGACTGGCACCTGTGCACACTGGGTTTCCTTGGCCTCGGACAGATTTTTACAATTCATTTTGCCTCTGACGGGTTATTCTTATGGGGATTCTACCTGAGCCCCTTGGCACAAAGGATCTATTTCCCAACTGGTCTTATGAGAGAAAACCTTTGGCTTCTTTAAATGTGAACGGTTTGTTTATTTGTTTTCACCATCCTCTAACTTCAGGTTTGCAAGACTATCCGTGTTTTTCATTACAAACACAGCTTTATTAGAGGTTAGCTCTCTTGACACCAGTGCAATCATTATGTGCCTTTATAGGCTAATGTGACTGTGACAGGAGTTTCTTATGCTTATTAGGACTTCATATTTATGAAAATTGCACTTATTAGCATTGTCTCTAGATCTGGTTATTTAATATGTTAAGGATTTTTGAAATATTTTGATAACCATGCTTAATGGGAATTGCTTGTTTTGCGATTCCCATGAATGAAATTTATGCATTAAAATCAGCAATCTGAGGACTGGTGATCACTGCATTTTGTTGAGTTTGCACTCTACCTTAAATCATCTCTGCTCTTGTCCTATGTTCCTCCCTAGCAGCTTTGCAAGCAAAATACCCTTAAGGGATGAAGGTCACTACTCTTTCTCCAGCTCATATGGCTGACGTCTCCATGGGGAGCATGTAGTATGACCAGGGCTTGGAAACCATGCAAGAATTCCCTGGCCACAATTCCTACTTGGTTTGCTGTGGAGGTCTGCTAGCCTGCTGGGGCACACTAGAAGAGCATCTTCTCTGTGTATGTGTTAAGGTGCTCTCAATGTAATTGGTGAATAACATGCTCTGAGCTCTCCCTAAGCTCCCAGCCAATGCCTTTGGCTTTCCAGCCTCCTGCCAGGGCTCCAGACCTCCCACTATTTGGGAACCTAAGAGTAAATACTTGGCAAAGCAGAACACTGCAGGAGCTGACTCCAGTTGCATAGTTGATTTCAGTTCTCATTTGTCAGTGCTTGGGCCTCACTGGTTGCTGGAACCCTTTGGCATATCCACTCTGTTCACAGAATCCAAAGGAAGAAGTGAAGCTCTCCTGATGGGTCTTTCCAAGCTGCCACTAGGTGGGGAACAAAGGGACATATGTCCTACTCCTTCTTCTCAAAGAGCAGAAATATTCTGGTATATTTCCCTAAACATATCACATTTTAGTTAATCACAGTGCTCCAATCTTAGACTTTTCAGGTAGCCTTTGGTACACATCTGTATGGCTCATACTACACATATATTCATTGAAGTTATTTCAGGCAACATGTGATCTCACACACACACACATACACACATCTATGATGGGATCCATAGAAGAATATTGAACTATAGGGGCTTTAGATTCGGTGTTGGCCTTTGGAGATATGTGTAGAGGGACCATGAAACTGGGAGGCAGAGAAAACTAACAACGTAAGGCCTCCAATCTAAAGACAGAGTCCACTAATCCTGAGTTGCACTTCTGGCACGGGACGGTGGCCCTCCCACTTCTCAACCGGGGGATTCTTTGCTACCTGCCTGCCCACCCAAGGGCCCAGCCTCAGAATAACCCTCAGCCCTCATCTGATCTGTTACCAAAGAGACAGAAATAAGGAGGCTTGAATGCAGCACACACACTGATTTCCTGGGTAGCCAGTTTGTGTCTTTCATGTCTCAGTGCTATTTTGAGGGAAAAACAAAAACAAACAGACGAATTTACTGAACAGGAGGAAAGGGCTGCTTCATTTGTTGCTAATGGGTGCTCTAGGCTTTGTGGGTTTGCCTCTTGGAGGGCAGGCAGTTGTCTCCCAGCCAGAGTCCTCCTGACTCTGGCATTTAACAGGGTCTGCCTTCAGTGTCTTAGCCAGGGTTTCCTTTGAGAGTAAACAGCCCCTTACTACTTACTGCCTTTTACACCACCAAGAAAATGAGATTACTCTGAGAGGAGACAGCAGCTCCAGGCTGCTGTCGAAAGGGCGCTCTGACTGTTTGTTTGGCTGAAAGGCACCACACAGCACAGCTCAGGCTTGTTTAAAATTAGCTTCCCCCATAAATCACTTGCACAATGAAGTGAAGTGCCTGCCTCTGCCCTCTGACATATTTGTGTCTCTGTTTATTTTTAATGATGACATGGCTCTTTCTGTCTCCAGTTGGCTCTGTATCTTCCACATTCCCAAACACTAAAATCAGTGCCAAATGAGCAAAATCTAAGAAACGGCAGGGAAAAAGGATTTCCTTTGCTTGAAACGCAGAAGATGGTGGAGAACCTGAGTAAGGCCCTTTCTGCCTTAACCAGATTATAATGCCCTAAAAAGGTTTCTATGGGGAAGACAAGGGAATGATGACAGTGACAACATTAAACATGTAGATACAACAGTCATACACAAAAAATGAAATATTTTTAGAAAGAAAAATAAATGCAAACAAATATAAACATAGATGATAGATAGATAGATAGATAGATAGATAGATAGATAGATAGATAGATAGATAGATAGAGGATGGATGGATAGATAGATAGGTAGGTAGATAGTCAAATATGTGATCCTCTGAAGAGCATAAGAGGTTAGTGGAGGGACACAGTGAATATGTAGTTCATTAGCAAAACCTTTCAACTTTGATATCCATATGGTTTTTTTTTTTCTTTTACAAGTAGTGTGATCAGAGTTTCTGCCCTAAAGCCTTGGGAGAACTAGAGGCCTGCTACTTCTAAATGAGTATACAATCTCATAGTTGTCTCCAATCCAAATTTTATTTTAAAAATCTATTTATATAGAGCTAACTTCAATAATTTATAATGGGAAAGACACGATATTTGACCCAGCGATAAGTCCAAAATATAGAATATTCTTAGAGACAGGGCAATTTTATTAGACATGTCACCACCTTTCCAACTTAAAAACTCTATCTGCTAGGAAAAGCTCCCAGAACAACTTTCCCACCCATCGCACAGAACACAAAGAAAGAGAAGCAAAGTAGCCACCAGGACTAAAACTCACGCAGGAGGCCAGAGTCAAGAGTCAGGGGTGTCAAGGAGATGATAGCCAACTTGGGTGGACCCGCCATTTATTATTACAAATAGGTAATTTACTCAAAAACTCTGATTGGAAGTGAAAAGTGTTCTGCGAGGGTTCTTTCTTGTGAGTGCAGTCTCTGTGAGGCAAGGATGATATTCATTTTCTTATTGCAATTTTTGGTAGTAGCATCATTGGGAAACCACCTGTAGATCTAGGAAGGAGAGGTATTCGCTCACTAGGTCACAGTACCCCGTAGCATACGGCAAGGGTGCAAACATAAAATTGCAGTATCGCTGGACCGCAGGGATGATGCCCTGAGTTTCTCTCGCCTGAGCATTGACTTCAGAGATTCAGCTATCCCTGCACTGCTCTGATAGTGCTCTGCTTAAGGAGAGCTGGTTAGAGCTTAGGCACTGCTCTAGAAGAAGCACAGTTCATTGTCTTCTCAGGAAAGAAAGTCAACTCCTCCCATGGAGAAGGGTGCGAAGATTAAATCGTAACCACATATATAAGGAGAGCCAAGTGAAAGTGATTCTCATAAATCAAGATTATCTACTCATTTGCTGACAAACAGTAGCCTTCAATAAAATTCTTTCATCTTGGGTAGATAATATGAAAAGTACTTTTAAGAATTGAGCATAAGAATAGCTATAGGAAGTAATCTATAACGAAAATGGTTAGCAATAAGGTGATAAAAGATAAAAAGGAAGGATATGAACATATATCAAAGTAGTGAATGACTTTGTCTCAAGGAAGTAAGGCAGAGAGCAACAGATGAAGACAGCCAGCATCTCCCTCTGGCCCCTGCATGTGTGTGCACACATGTGTACACACATACTCAAGTGAAGGAAACACACACAAACACACACACACACACACAGAGTATGACCATGGAGTCTATGTTTGAGTCAGTAAGAAGCCAAATCCATATTGTATGAACTCAAGATGAGGACAAAACTCCGAGTTTGAGGTCTCTAAAAATACAGGTATAATGTCAAAGGAAGAGAAGGGAACAGGACACAAATGAATGCAGTTTTGAAGCAATACCGGAATGGTTAGGGGAAGACAACAAAAACAAAACAAAAAAATAATAAATAAATAAATCAAATCAGAGAAAAGATCTTATAGTGCATTGCCAAGGAGTTCATGACATTTCAGGGAAGTCAGTGGGTGGGAGCCAAGTGTGGTTGTGCGGAGAGCCGTGCACAATAGGCTCAAAGGTTAAGAAAACGAAAATTGGAAACTTTGGATAATTTGCCCAAAGCCAAGAGTTAGAAAGGACAGGCAGAAACTTCAACGTATGAATTATATATTAGACTCAGCCAGCTTGTGGTGTTACCTGGAAATGCTAAATTAAGCTGTGTAAATACAGTGGGCCTCAGCTAATTCAAACACCTTCCATCCTTCCTGGGCAAAGACTAAATGTCTTATTTGCTTCGTTCTTCTCTGTAGCAAATGTTAATAGTGGACACCCTGCTGGACACTTTAATATAGCTCCTCAACCCAGACTATACAAAGTCTAATAGTGTATGTAAAGCATTCCCATGACACATGTTACATACGCTGCTAAGCTGTGCTGAGACAGACCATCAGAAACTGTTGTTTGTGTTTCCTTATATTTTCCCTGTGTATTTATCACTTTTTGTTCTTCCTGTTTCTCCTGGCATTTTGTACCAACCATCTGGGATCATTTTGTAACTTCCATTGGTAGCATCTGCTTGTGCTAAACTATCTCCATTGTTCTTGGCGCTAAAATGTCTTCATTTTACCTTCATTCTTAAAATGATACCTTGCTGTGCAGTTTTAGCATAGGAGTGTGGTTGCTTCCTTATTTTTTATTATTTTTCAGGAAATGGTAAGCTTGACCTTTTCTTCTGGTCTCTATTGTAGCTGTTGAATAGTCAGCAACCCTGCTCGACTGAAGAGAACATGACTATTCCTCCACCCCCTCATGGTTTTTCTTCTCCTTTTACAGTTGCTGTAATGTGCCTAGAAGATTATTTTAAGAGACCTATTTATTTTTATTTTATGTGGATAGGTGTTTTGCCTACAAGTTATGTCTATGCACTACAGGAATATTGTGTTCACCAAAGTCAGAAGAAAACATAGAGTTCTCTACATATAGCTATGCATGCAGATGTGAGGCTCCACGTAAGTGCTGGGGTCTGAATCCAAGCCCTAGACAAGACAAGCCAGTCCTCTTCAGCATTGAGCCAACTCTCTAGTCTCATTCTTAGACGATGGTTAATTCCTACTTGGGGACAGTTTTGGTTTTTAGAACCTGACAATCCGCATCTTTGATTATTTCTGAAGCTATTTGAACCCAATGTCTCTTCTGCCATCATTCTGACAATGTATATATGTTATTCTCCATCTCCTGCACTTTTATTATCACTTACCTGCTAGAATTTCTATATGCATATTCTAAATCTACACTGCTTGAAACAGTAGCCCTAGACAGATATATTTGTATAAAATTAACCTTACTAGTTAAAGGAATCTCTCTCTCTCTCTCTCTCTCTCTCTCTCTCTCTCTCTCTCTCTCTCTCTCTCTGTCTAATTTCTTTATTTATGTGGCTTGGTGCTTTGCTTCCATGTATGTCTGTGAAAGTGCCAGGTTCCCTGGAGTAGGAGCTACAAACAAATGTGAGATGTCATGTAGGTACTGGGAATTAAACCCAAGACCTCTGGGTGACCAAACAGAGCTCTTAAGTGCTGAGCTACCGCTCCAGCCCTGAGACATCTCTCCAGCCCAACTAGTTAAAGTAAAATCAAAACATAAGGTGTGAGATCTCAATAGCCACCCTATTTATATTGAATATAAGCATTGGTGATTCATTTATGTTTTTCTATATTTCTATCATTTTCTCTCATTTCATCTTTTATTTTTTTATATGCTTCTGCTCTAGCTCCTTAAGGGATCACGATCAATTTTTCTAAGTTTCTTTTAAACTTTTTCTTCTTGTATTTCTCTTCTCATTTCTGACTATCAGATTGTGTGATTGCTTTTGAAAACTAATTTTTGCTAATCATTTGGGACTTGGTTAAAATTGACTTCCTCTCATTGCCTATTGTCACATGCTCTGTCCAGAATCTTGGACACATGGCACTTCTGAATATTTTTAAACAGTATAATACTTTAGATATTTATTTTGAGACAATGAACTGATTCCACACTGTAATCTTTGCCACCAAGTGACCATCCTTAACCTTTCAGCCCAAGTGATTGGAATCTTATCAGATTGAAACCATTAAAGGAGTCATTGTACATCCAGACTTCTGTCCATTGAACAAACCAACTGAACTCTGAGCTCCCACTCTAAATGGCCATGTGACAAGGCAAACAGTGACTTCAGGTACGAGGCACCATCCCTTCATGCCTGGTCTCTTACAGTTCACTACCAAGTAATCTGCAGGAGGAGGTGTCAAGAGGGAAGGGAAGGGATCAAAAAAAATAAAAAATAAACCCTTTCCCTGTAGGTCAATATGCTTACTGGCAGTTCTCTATCTACTTTAATGTGTCTACTGGTTATTTGGGGACATTTGATAATTACATATCGAATTTATAATTATACATGGAATGTGTAATTATATGTGGTATGACCTGTTATTATAAAGCATCAGGTTTCTTAAAACTTTCATATTTTCAGCAACATAAGAAATTACTCCAAATTTCAAATGTTATTTTCTCAATGTATGTATCAGTCAGTATCAGGTAGCAACATGGATGCAAATGTGCTTAAACACTGACACAATTTTTTCATATTTTTCAAAGTCACATAAGTTTCTAGTTCCTTCACATGCTAACAAAGTAATTAAATAGCTAAAAATCAACGTCTTCTTATGGTAAACACAAGTCCTACACTCCTATTAGTACCTGAATTAACAAATAACATTATCTACCAAAATAGAAAATGCACCTTTATCATAGATCTATGGATTTTTCTTGACTCCATGAGAAAATTTATATAGAAATGTATTCTTGGAAATATTAATATTATAGAAAATAACTGTAAGCAAAAGCGGTAGAACTATAAGTTCCTAGTGATAGAATGGATTTATAAGTTTTGTATCTTATACCAGAACACCACACACCTGTCATGTTATGTATTATTTTGTTTGATTCAACACTTACAACTTTTTAAAATGTGAAACCAGAGGAACAAGCCAAGGTGCAAAGAAATAGAAAAATTATAAAATTTATAAAAAATTAAAAACATAGACCAATGTCATGTTCATATAACAGTAGACACATGTAGCATGGCCTGCCCAGTGGTAGATATGAACTTACACAGGACACTATTAATGGGAAACATATCCACCAGCTACTAAAGAGGACTTCCTTCTCAGCAAAAGACAAAACAGTAAGATCAAGGAGTATGGGAAGAACATGGGGTCTGATGGGAAAAAAATGTATCCTCAAAAGATATTTGAGCAACCAAGGCTCAATGTAAATATTTTAATATCCTTGTGGAGCATGGATATAACCGAATATAATATTTGACCTTACTTTGTAAAGTTCCTCTCAGCATTGAGTTAAGGTATGGGAAGCATACAGTGGGTGCTTATATCATGCGGCTTACTACCCACATGCCTCCTAAGATTCAGAATTTCTAGGCTCTGAAGGCCACCTGCTATTTTTCCACCATGTCCTGAATGCAGGCTATAGAGGGCTGGCACAGTGGTCTGACTGACTGATGGCACAGGTATCTTAAATTGCTCTCTTTGTTCACCCTCTCCCATAGTCTTTAAATACCTTCACGGGTGTAGGTGAATAGAAAGGACCCATTGCTTGGCACAAGCCATCAGTAGAAACTCCAGGTCCTAGGAATTGACTCTAACAATCAGTTCCATGTGTGACCTGGTTTATGGTTTCAGAGAAAGTGATTAGTTTTTAGTAACCAGCAGCACACTTATATGTGTTTGGAGATTCTTGGGAGAAGGTTGATTACACAGATGCCAATTATATTAGTATTGACTTCTCAGAGGAGAAGAAGAAGAAGAAGAAGAAGAAGAAGAAGAAGAAGAAGAAGAAGAAGAAGAAGAAGAAGAAGAAGAAGAAGAAGAAACCAAGAGAAACTGACTATTTATTGCTCCTTCTGTTTTTTGCTATTGTAAGAATTTCTGAGGAGGGAACATGTTCAAAGCTGTTTCAAAATCATTGTGTATAAAGCACTCTTCGGCCTTAAGGAGGACAAATAGGCTTTTGGTTTCAACCACAGGCTAAACTCCATAAATATTATATAGTTAACACACAACCCAGAATCTTTAACTTCACAGAGTTCAGAGAAGAACAGTTTTTGTTTATGGTGAGTTTTCTTATGTGTTGAATATAAAGTACCAATTAAAGTGTAATCAGAATGGCTGTTTGAATTTTTGGTCGTATATTAGAAGGAGTTTCCAGAAGCAGAGCAATCCTAGTGGTAGATAAGGTTTTTGCAGTGGTCATGTTATGGCCTGAATGGGGCATGCCTGGCTGGGGTTCAGGACAGAAATATAAACACAAAGCCTGTTCCAGGGGCCCCACCAGAACTGCCCACCTGAACTGTTCACCTGAATTGTTTTTCTAAGTTAAGTCTCCTTTTCAGAAAACTTCACCTGGAAATCCAATCCCTACAGACCAGGAGTATTTTATTTTGTCATGAACTCTGTCCTGTCGATTTCAAAAACTGTGTGTGTGCACATGTGTGTGGGTGTGTGAAAATGTGTGTGTGTGTGTGTGTGTGTGTGTGTGTGTGTGTGTGTGTGTGTGCACCTGTGTGTGTATGCCATGGCACATGTGTGAAGACAAGATGAAAGCTTTGGGCATTAGTCCATGCCTTCCACTTTGTTTGAGACAGTCTCTTGTTCACTGATGTTCTTGCCAGGGTATCTGCCTTTTGTACTAATGATATCATCCTGTTTCCATCTCTCCTCTTACTAGTGAGGTGCTAAGGTGATAAGGTAGCACTATTGGGCAAGTGTTTTTCCTTACTGAACCCTCTATGGGGATTTATTTTTATTTTGAAACAGACTACATCTATTGATACCTCTTGCTTTCTCTTGTTTTGTTTTGTTTTGTTTTTTTATGCAACTAATTTTCTTGAATTTTTCTTACTACATTTATGCATTTATTTTGGGAGGATGCCTATCAATGTCAAAGGACATCTTGTGGGATCTGGTTTTTCACCATGTGGGGCCTGGGGATAGAACTCAGGTCATCAGACATGGTTGGCAGGCATCTTTACCCAGTGAGTCATCTCACTGGCCCTCAATTTCTGTTACAAATGTTTGTTACAGAAGTCATTTCCTATCTTTGGAATGTTTATGTTCATTTGTAAGTATGTACTAAGGAAATGCCTAGTGGGTTCAGAACTAGTGATAGGGAGGAACTCAGATCAGCATGCAATTTAAAGACTACAAATGGTGAATATGTTGGAAAAGAACAGAAAATTCAGTGAAGCAAACGGGCTTGAGTGACTGATCCAGAGCAGGAAACACAGCAGTAACTTCCCAGGTAGAATTTTTGAATTCAGCTAATAGTCACTTTGATGCCTCAATTTCAAGCAAAAGAAAGAAACCTTAGGCTAACAGTGTGTATTTAGTCTGATGACGGGCTCAAGTTATAACAGCTTTCAAAGACCAAAAACATGCACTTGACCTTGTAACTAGTATTGCATAGGGCACCCAGCCAAAGCCCACCAGCCCTCTCCAGGACAAGAGTGACAGCTTTGCTGCCCTGCAGCTGAAACAGGTTGGAGCACATATTAACGTGTGCCAAGGAGGGTCTGCCACTAAGCTGAACACCTGTAATTCACCCATCTGTATCCCTCAAGTCCTCACCCCAAAGTAAATTGACTCTGAGCTCTAACAGCTGTCTGGGAGACTCTGATGGGCTGTTCACTGCAGGAAAGGCTCTGGGACACGACTGAAGCGGTGGGTGTGTTTCCAAGGTCAGAGCCCAAGTTTAATTGATTCTTCCATCTATGGAGATGACAAAGTAGGAAGGGGAGAGAATCCATAATCTCGTGCCACGTGTATAACTACTATGGTCTAGTTATCTCATCGTCTGTTTTAAAAATAAAGATAACAGTAGTTGATAAAGTAAATAGACCCTTTTCTTTTACCTAGATAAATAAATAAATAAATAAATAAATAAATAAATAAATAAATAAATGGATCAAGGAAGAGGAAAAATCTTGTGAAATAAAAGGCTCTTGCAGTGCCTCTGTGAAGGTCAGAGTATATCAGAAATGGTCACCACAGGCTGCCATGTTCACAACAACTATTGGAGAATAGAAATGCACATGTGTGGAGAGACAAATTCAAGAGAGTTTCTAAGACAGAAAAGGAAAATGCATGGGCTTCTCACTGGTTATGTGTGTGTGCCGTATGCAACGCACAGTGCTTACAACAGCAGACTCCTGCTAACATCAGCATCCACCAGCATAAACAGATTACTATAGTGAGACATTTGTATTCTAGGAAGGTGATATCTTAAAGACAACTAAATCTTAAAGAGTGACAAACTGAAGCTCCCTTGTGACTTCAGTCACAATTACATTCTCTTTTTCTTGCAAGATTATAGATTTTTTTTCCATTTCTTACTTTTTGTTTTTTCTTAGATGCTTTGAGTAAAAGCCTATATTTTTTTCATGTGTTTTTTTTTATTTGCTCTTACTATGCAAAGGTGTGGTCATTTGATCACCCCCACTCCCCAGTCATATATTTAACCTGATAAAGATAGTTATTGTCCACACATTGAGATTATTATAGTAATAAGTAAAAAAATATTTCTTCTTTCAGACCAGTATTTAATGAATGTTGACTCTCTGTGCCCCTTGTGCCTGTAGATTCATAAACACTCAAATATTAACACATAAACCCTAAAAGTACTAAGAATGATATTGTCAAAAGCCAGAGGGAGTCAGCTTTCAGCTGAAAGTACATCCGTGAGGAGGCCTTTCGCTGAGTTTGGCTCATTATCCTCATCCCGGATATTTATTAGTTTAACTAGCTGTGCCTGGCCTTTGATGAGCAGTGAGGATATTGAGATTCATTTCTAGGGCCTCATTCCAAATGAGATCAACTGGGTAGGGAGAGCTCTGCAGTCCTGTCTGCTTGAGCTATCGATTCTGCATTCATCTGTTGACAGCCAAACCAACGGGCTTGTATTTTTAAGCTCTGAGAACACATTTGAGACTGTAGTAAACACTGGGAACGATGGGTGTGTGCTGTACCTCTCCATTCATCCTTCTAAGTCACGATGTGTAATGAATGATAGTTATATGTTAGGTGATTGTGCTGGGTTATGGAGAGAAAGTTGAACAATATAAACAAGATGGGCACCCAGTTTACACTTCAGAAGCAGACAAAGATAAAGCATGAGAAAAATAGCTAGAAACACACGAATAGACAAATACGGACACTTGTGGAGATCTATGCTTCTAAAACTATGAAGAAAGAGATTTTTGAGAGACCCTCATGGTGCACAATAAGAATTCTTGCAGATGGTGTGAATGACACAAGACTTAAGAAAACACAAGATGATATAGTAAGCAGAGGTTTTCTTCTAAACCTGATACCCTGAGATGAATCCCAAGAATTCACATTGTGGAAGGAGAGAACTGACTCTCAGAAGTTGATCTTGGTCTTCCACATGAGTCTCATGGCATGGTATTCCATGCAAACACATACAGACACACAAAAGCATCCACATGTGCACATACACACACAATGAATGAATGAATGAATGAATGAATGAATGAATACAATAAAAATGCTTCAAAGCCCTCCATGGCCAAACCCTCTGTTCTACAAAATATAATATATAATATAAACACACATAATAATACTATACATTTATATACAATATATAATATAATGACATTATATATATAATCATATTGCAATTCAATAAAAATAAAACAATAAAAACAGAAAATACATCTTAAGGAATAAAATCGCAACACCCATGATAGATACAAAGCATGCATGTGTCCAAATTTCTGTAGCTCTCGTGTTACAATCATGTGAAAGGAGAATCACACTTACTGTCCATCTCTGGTCAATATGGGAAATGCATAACTATATTTATAATTTTATCTAAAACTTGGAAATTTCATCTCAAAGGAAACATGTTGCATTTTTGTTTTATTATTTCAAATCCCAGCTGCAATTTCCTTTCCCTCCCCTCCCAATAACTTCCCCATACACCTCTCCTCTGCAGTCACCCCTCCACTCCTCCTGTTTCTCTTCAGAAAAGGGCAAGCCTGCCATAGATGTCAACCAAACATGGCCTGTCAAATCAATTAAATGACTCCTAATGATAGTCTGCTATACTCATAGGTTGGTTCCTAGCCCAGTTATCATCAGAGAGGCTTCATCTAGCGACTGATGGAAACAGATGCAGAGACCCACAGCCAAACATTAGACACTTTCCATTTTCTAGCATAAGGAATAATTTGCAGAACTGTCTGGCTTCTGAAAGACAACTTCTATCTTTAAATCAGTCATGAGATTGCCTAATCAAAAATAAGAACACATCCCCCATGTTTTCTAGTAGGATTCAGTGGCCCATTAAATGAATAGCTACTATCCTTTTTCCTGCTTTAGAATCTTCCATTATATTTTCCCTTTTCAGGTAGGGCCTAGTGAAAAGGAGTGTTCGTTAGCAGATACCACTCACCTGGACTATAGAAAACCTACATCTCAAGAACTAAAGTTTTAGATGAATCAACTTTTTATAGAGACCAATCTTTGTGACTTGAAGCAGTTAATCCCTGCTTGGATTAAGGTGTATTCTCTAGGTAACAACTTTCCAGGTACTCATCAAAACCTCTTAAAAATGTAACATGACCAAGTGCTTTAATTATTACAATTTTTAAACAGAATACTTACTATTTAATAAAATATTATTCCTTCACATACGAGAGAAATTAATGAATACCAAGACAGATGATAGACAGATAAACAGACAGACAGATCAAGAAATGCCACGAACACACCTGTAGGAGATCCATATACAGGATCTATGAGAGAATGAAACTACAATAGCTATGATTAATACATATAGGCAATTAATTGATCAGGTCGATAAGGTAACATGTAGAACATATAAGGTGAATGAAAAGCATGATGAAATATGAATCATTGCTTAGGAAACTTGGTTTCCGGAAGAGCCGAGGAGATACCTAAGGAAAGCTGCAGGACAAATGCTGCTTGGGACTTACACCATACTCCAGCGCTCAGAAAGGTGAAGACACAGTGAGATAGAAATGGAATGAGTTGTATACCGTCTGTAAACACAAATTATGGAAAGCCCGACTGTATTGCAATGACAATAGGGTTCATGAGCAGAAACGTTACTAGAAATAAAGGCAGAAATAAAGAATGACAAAACCATCAATCCAGAATAAGGACATCACTAGCTAAATGTGCCTTGACGTCTTTCAGGATACATGAAGGAAATACGAACAGGAAAAACAAGAGAGAAAGCCACCAACAGGCTACTGCAGTCCAAAATTATACCACAATTATATCAACAAGATTGAATAGTGAATAGAAAATTGGCAAAAATACAAAATTCATAAACAATGTAACCAACCAATCTAATTCAGAATTACATAACATTTTATTGCAACTATGCCAGAAGGGTTTTAGTTGCACCTGGATAAATGATTTTAGAATGTAAAGATTCTCATATTTCAAGAAATTAAAGTTTTACAATATATCATATAGCTACAAAGATAACTTAAAGAGCTGTAATAATGAATCCTAGGAAATATTGAAGTTCATATAATAATATACTTTTAAATAATCTGAAGTTAGGTTAGCATGATGTAGGGGAATTATAAATTTCTTTTTCCAAAGTGAAGGACTGTGAACATACACCATTTCAAAAATAGTAAGTTTGCACACACATAGACTGCTTATACTAATCTATAACAAGTAAATCCGTTTTTATATACTACACAATCCATAAACGTACACCATAGTATTTTAAGAACCTTTCTGAAACCATTGCTTATTATTTTTCCATTTTTTATTGGATATTTTCTTTATTTACATTTCAAAAATTATCCCATTTTCTGCTTCCCCCATCCCCTGAAACCCTCTATCACATCCCCCCTCCCTCTGCTTCTATGAGGGTGTTTCCCCAGCCACCCACCCACCCACTACTGCCTCCCCATCCTTGAATTCCCCTACACTGGGCCATCCATCAAACCTTCACAGGACCTAGGTCCTAGCCTCTCATTGATGCCTGACAAGGCCATCCTCTGCTACATACATGGTGTCTGGGGCCATGAGTCCCTCTATGTGTACTTCTTGGTTGGTGGCTTGGTCCCTGGGAGCTCTGGGGGGTCTGGTTAGTTGATATTGTTGTTCTTCCTATGGAGTTGCACTAAATGGGTTTTAAACATTGGAAAATATGTGTGTGCATGTGTGCATGCATGCATTTATGCATCAGTATCTCTCTCTCTCTCTCTCTCTCTCTCTCTCTCTCTCTCTCTCTCTCTCTCTCTCTCTCTGACAAAACTAGAATCAGATGCACACAAGGTTATTAGAGGGGAAAGTTAAAGCTTTTTTCTGTATTAACTACCTTATCATTTTCTCATTGCTCTGGAGGATTACCTAACAGGAGTGACCTAACAGGAGTCCCTTAGTGACCTAAGGGAGAGTGGCTTGTTTTACCTCAGCTTCATGGTGCAGGCTGGCTCTGAGCTGGAAAGGCTGTATTTTGTCATAAAGTTTGCTTTCATCTTAGCAGACAGAATTCAGAGAGCTTGGAAAAAGCTTTCTCTAGTGACCTGTCTCTACCAGCTATGCCTACTACTGAAGAGGCTCACAAGACTCAAGATAGCATCACCTGCCTGATGTCCAGTGTTAACACTCATGAGCATCAGGGGATATTTCACAATTAAATCATAAGCTCTGTAGGACCAGGGTTTACCAGACATGTTCTACACATCTGCACCGTGCTCAGTGCTAGTGATCTGCTGGGGCTTAGAGAAATGGTGTAATTTCTCCAAAGTGTAATATTTCATGTGTTCAACCTTCCTTTCATGTCTTTAACAGATGTGGCACTCTTTACCTTACTTAGAGAATGAGAGTCTCAGTGCCCATTTGGAAACTACTATTATATCATAATCCTTGTTTTAATAAAGTCTTTATTCATTAAAGCTGGGAAATACAGAGATCCAGGTTTCTGCTGCTGCGGTGTTGGCTTAAAAGCATGTCCTAGAGATACCTGGACAGTGTTATTTCATGATTCTGGAATGGAAATGTGGAGAAGAGGCTCATGGGCTCTCTCCATATCAGTCTGCTCTATAGTAGACAGTGTCTATGTCCTCTTGATGGGCTTTGATATGTGGTAAAGTTCATAAAACCCCAAGACATTCAGGGCTGTGCTGTTGGTTCTCATTGTGTGTGGTCTTTCCAAGTGGTCAATAAGTAATGACTTTATTTTGCATTAAATAAAAAAAGGAAAATCTCATGCCTCAAAGCCAATACACACCTCTGGCATTTCCTCACATCAAGGAGCAGGATCGTTTGCATTGCATCTCTTTCTGAGTGGCTTTTCTATGGTTCTGTGTTGTCTGTCTCTCTTTTGGTTCTTGGCCTAGTGGCTTCAGTCGGTGAGGAGGGGGAGGGCAGGCAGGACCAGGAAGAGCCATCGCCTTTAGATGGCAGCCTCCCGCCCATCCAAGTTCCCAACAGCCTACTTAATAACATGTGCAATAACGGGGGCTCATTATGCATGCAGCTCCATGATCATTGCCGAGGAGAAAATTAGTTCAATGCCCCGAGCGACAGTTGAACTCTACCAAGCACCTAAATAAAATAAAAGGCAAGGAAAATATATACATCTACATGCGTATAATAAAGAGTGCAGTGAAAAAAGTCATAAAGAAGCAGGTTACAAAAGTCTTCTCTAGGAGCGCCCTACATTTGAGGGTGGTACCTAGGTACTAAGAAGTCACTTAGCCAAGAGTGGCATTATAACCAGCATTTCTTTGGATGATGGGAGAAAGTCAGAGAGGCTCAAGCATTATCAAACAAAAGGTACTTTTCTACAATGTCACAGTTACAGAATAATTACAAACACAATACCATATTCTACTATGACTTTTACTTAGGTCTGAACACATTGTCTTTCATCCCGTGCTGTATATATCAAAGCTAAGATATTAGCACCTGTATGTGCTATTAACTGTGCTACAATCTCTCTTTGGAGCTCCCCTTTGCTCACACCGAGTCTGGATTCATTCCAGCATAGCATATTGCAATAAGTCGGATTGTCTCCGTAGTCTCCACAACCTAGGAGAGTTTCCTTAATTCTCCTGACCTTGATATTTTTAAAGAGTGTTAATCTAGTAGTTTCTATAATTTCCCAGAATTTGGGTTCCTCTGGTGTGTGTTTCAGGGGTTGGGCTAGGTTAGTAATTTGGGGATAATATTGTAAAAGTGATGTGCCTTGTTTGTAAGGCACCAGAGCAGGAGCCCACACAGCTCCAATGTGGATGATGCCAATGCTGATTCCTTCATTAATAGGTTTCTCCACATCTTTGTAAGCTTTTATAGCTTGAATGTTAAATTTAAAAAACAAACATATTTGTGTTATCCCAACATTAATTTTAATGTCAGATCTTCTTTGCCACAACCAGGAAGCAGTATTTATTGTTTTTGCCATGTGGTATAGTCTAAAAATCTCTTTACAGCATTGCTCTGGTGTGGGTTTTTTGTTTTTTTTTTGTTTTTGTTTTTCACCTGAAATTTTGTGCACATTTTGCATACTTATTTATTTTCCCTTGTGCTCACACTCCACTTCCTGCTCAAGAGACAACAATGGGTCAGGAAATTTTGTGTATTTTGTAATTTACAAAGAACACATTTTGTTTTTTCCTTTAAGTGGAAAACAAACTTAGTAGCATACCAAAGAGCCCCACAAAGTATTCCTTAACAAAACACACAAAGGCTGTTTCTGTCTTTCCTCTTAGGGCATGACATACATTTTCTTCTAGAATTTCATGTTTGAAATTAAAACTGTTAAGGTAGGTATTGTTTCTTACAAAGTGTTGACACATTGATATTTGAATGTTTTTTATTTTTCTTGTAAAATTTAAATATTTCAATGAAAAATATTTTAGCCTTTAAAAATCTCTTAAGGTTTAAAAAGAACTAAGGGGTTTTAGAATGTATTTCAGCGGTAGAGTTTTTGTGCAGCAAACAGGAGGCCTCAGGCTTGATCTCCAGTATGGACACATGCATACGTGCACACTCACTCACACACACACACAGACACACACACACACACACACAGACACACACACACACAACACACACACACACACACATGAGTATACATGCATAGACAGACAAATAAAATTAGTAAGAATGGAAATGGGAGGGAGGAATAGAGGAAGAAGGAAAGAAGGAAGGAAGGAAGGAAGGAAGGAAGGAAGGAAGGAAGGAAGGAAGGAAGGAAGGAAGAAGGGAGAGAGAGAGGGAGGGAGGAGCGAGCTAGAAACATGCCCAGTATCTTCATGCTTATGGTGTCCTTTAGCTTAATTCTATGACGTCTGTGACCTAGTAGTTCTTAGTAAAATAGTTTCTGTTTATGGATTTTCTTTTGTTATCAATGCAATGTTTATCCCTTTTAATAATCTATTTTAAGATTAATTTTTATTGATGTGTGTGCATAGACACACACATACACAGAGAGAGAGAGAGAGAGAGAGAGAGAGAGAGAGAGAGAGAGGGAGAGGGAGGGAGGGAGGGAGGGAGGGAGGGAGAGAGAGAGAGAGAGAGAAAGAGAGAGAGAGAGAGAGAATACCATCTGTGCACTGTGCACTGATGCCCAAAGGTGTCAGAAGAGGACATAAGCTCACCCTAGATTTGAAGCCCCGGGTGTTTGTGAGTCTCACAGCAAGGGTGCTGAGAACTGAAGCAGGCCCTCTGTGAGAGCACTGAATATGCTTGCTTGATCACAGAGCCATCTCTCTAGCTCCTCCTTTCTCATTTTCCTGATCTTTTGTAGACACTTTCCTCTGCCGAATCTCTTAGTTCTCCTTTTATTCCCCATTATTTGCCCACAAGAAAATCTTTTTATTGGAATTTTTTCTCATAATGCCTTTATATTCTTACTCTCTGATGTCATCTCAGAATATCCTTTACTACTGATATACCACTCAACATCATCAGTAATGTTCTCCCCAGGAACTATAAAAAAAAAAAATCTACTAATCCTAACCCACCAATTTACTTTTTGAAAACATATATAATAGATATTCCATATAGGTTTCTACAATTTTTCTTATCTTCTTTAATTATTTTTGTCCATATTCTTAGGAGTTATAACTCTTCATATTTAGATATGACAGTTTTCTGAAATGTTCCTCAATATACTGTGATTGGCAGTCTTTAGTAGCTGTTTTTCCTTTGTGCTTTAGATTGTATGTTGAGCATATTGTTCTCCATCACCCCTGCTTCTTCTTTCCTCTCTTTATGCTCCTTTGTTTCCCCAGACAATGTCACTTGTACTTTCATTTAAGGTAAATGTGCATGGCTTTATATCTGTGTTCTACATTTACCTGCCACAAGAGATGAGATGGATCATAACATTTTTTGGTGAAGGGGATATTGAACATATGTCCTCTTTTTTTTCTTCTAAGATTATATTTTGCATCTTTGTAAATATTGTAAGGGGAAACTAATAATTCCATTTAAATAGCAATCCTTGTCATCATTACAGTTACCAGTTATTGCAATTTCTTCTGTAACAATTTTCCCATTTTTCTATTGGAGCACGGATAATTTTGTAGTTGACTGATAATGTTCCTTATATAATAAGAATACTTTTTCACTTTTTCCACTGATTTTTTTTGAGTATCATGGATTAATATTCTAGGGTTTTTATAGACTCAAATCTATCATTCCGTTCATCTTTCCTAATAAAACTGGTCATGTGCTGTTAGTAGAGATGGTGCTGAAGTCCTGGACTCAGACAGCAACAATGGAAACAAGTGTAGGCCAGCACCACTGTGGAGTAATAAAGGTTTTGTTAAGCCCATGTGATGTCTGATCAGACCTGAATCATCAACAATGGACCTAAGCTTTGAGAGCTTGAATGCTGTGCTCTTGCTCTGTTTCCTTTTGTGAGTGCATAAAACGTAATGTGGTCACTAATCTACAAAACAACCAAAATGATTTTAGAAACTGTGATGGTTTGTATATCCTTGGACCAGGGAGTGGCTCCATCTGAAGGTGTGGCCTTGTTGGAATAGGTGTGACCTGGTTGGAATGGGTGTGTCACTGTGGGTGTGGGTATAAGATCCTCACCCTAGTTGCCTGGAAGTCAGTCTTCCACTAGCAGCCTTTGGATGAAGACATAGAACTCTCAGCTCCTCCTGCGCCATGCCTACCAGGATACTGCCATGCTCCCACCTTGATGATAATGGACTGAACCTCTGAACCTGTAAGCCAGCCCCAGTTAAATGTTGCTTTTTATAAGACTTGCCTTGGTCATGGTGTCTGTTCACAGCCGTAAAACCCTAACTAAGACAGAAACCTAGAAAACAATGTCTCTTGCAATGGAGTCCCAAAGGAAAGATGCGAGATACAGGAAGCTCGGGGCATTCAGAAGCAGACAAAACTAAAACAATGATAAAAAAACTCCAGAAAGGCAAAACAACAACAGAGGATTCAGGGTAGAATGGCAGAACGAGATGTTGAGTGTTCACTGGTGTTTGAGTAGGAAAAGTATCCTGGGATCCAGAGATTGCCAGAATCAGAACCAGGATATGGTCCAGACATCAAATAGTGGTAGACAAATATGTGAACATTATTTAAGCATCAGACTTTGTGTTGACAAGTTATGGTCATGTCAACCCTTTAGCAAATAACAACAACAATAACAGTAAAGCTGTTATCATCTTCAACCTAGGTAGGAGAAGCCAAGCCTGTTTCGTAATGTCACACAGTCCATACTGTAACATCTACATACACAGGTCTCTTTGAAACTAACATCAATGTACTTGTCATTACACTGCTAAAATATTCACATGCAGCCACAATGTGTGCCACCCATTCTCTCTGCAGGAGAAGTTGGCGCCACAGTATTGACAAGAGGCTTGTTATCTTTAGGTTGAAGTGGATCTGTTATCATTACCTTATGCAAAGGAATCTGATCATTGCCCTGAGGACAATTTTGTTATCTTGCTTTGCATATGTGATCATTACCCCAAGGCCAGAGATGCTATCGCTGTCCTATAGGAATACCTATCATTATGGCTTGGAAGTGGAAAAGCAATAATTAACTTGCACAAATAGATGCGATCACTGTGTTACAGGTAGAACTGTTATTGCATTTGCCAGAGAAACGCAATCTTTAGTGTGCAAAAGACAATGTGTTAATTACATTTATGGTGGCGATATGCTCATTATATGGCCTATAATGATGATATCAATTGCAGTTCAGGTAGAAATTGGGATCATTGCACTGCTGATAAACCTCTTATAATTACACTGCTAGGAGAGGTACAATCATTCAGTTGGATATGGTGCATATGGAGATGGGATCATTATAGGACAGGAGGAGGAGATGCAAGCATTATACTTTCTGAACATGGAGTTTTAATAGCAAGGCTAGCATCTGAGGATAGGACCGTTTCTTTGCCAGAAGACCTATGATCAGTTCAGCTGCAAAAGATGTGATCATTTCCCTACACAATAATTTAGAGTCTTGCACATAATATGTGTGCATTGTACATGAAGAATGGGAACGTTACTCGGAGAATGTAATCAAAGTGAGGTTCCTCATAAGGAAGTCTGGTCCAGATTCCTTAAGCGTGGAAAGGTCACATGGAGGAAGAAATACCAGCAAAGGTGAAAGAAAGCCAGACAGCCCGTGGTTGTTCTAACCATCTGAGCTAAGGTGCCACCCTTGTGAATTGAGGACACCTCAGATCCTGGAAGGCTTGCAGAGTTTCCAGTGGCTGGAATGCATGGACTCATCTGGCTTGTTCCACATGGGGCAAAGGCAAGCAGGTCAGCTGAACCCAGTCCAGATGATAGCGTCCGGGCAAATGGAGTTGCTTTTATTTTAAGTTGCTAGGTTTTAGGATGATTTGTCACATTGTAATAAATAACAGAAATAATTATGCACACTTTAATGATATATAATCAACATATAGTGTTATGATAGCCTTTTCAACAGAATGGAAATGATAACTTCTCCATTTAAAACGCAAAGCAATTTAACGATAATAGCCACAACTGTCTTGAAATGATCTAGGACCTCATGAAGTTGATTTAATACGCAGCTATTCAAAGTGTCTAATCATATGTCCATTTGATGAATAGTGATTGCAGACCCATGAGCAATATAAAAGTAAACATTTTTATCCCCCCCCCCTCTCTCTGTCCTTTTCCCTCTTAAACTTTGAAGTTGGCTATCCATATTGACTTGGTAAAAAGTTGAATTTGCTTTGCATGGGATACAATAATTTTTAATAGAAAATATTTATTATTATTTATAATATTTATAATATTTATTATTTATATTATTTATAAATAACAAATAAATATTTATTATTATTTATAGATTTATAAACATCTATCTCACTTGATCCAGCCCTGGGAAGTACAAGTTTTTAAGAGAGACAATTTTCTTAGTATGTGGTAATAATTATACAAAGTGGGTTTCATTGGGAGATTTTCACACATTTACATAATTTACTTTGGTGGTAATGTATGCCTTCATTTATTGTCTTCCTCAGCCCACCTTCACTTTCCCTCTTCCTCTTCCCTAGTAGTCTCCTTTTCTTTTTTTTTTCTTTTCCATTTTTTATTAGGTATTTAGCTCATTTACATTTCCAATGCTATACCAAAAGTCCCCCATAGCCACCCACCCCCACTCCCCTACCCACCCACTCCCCCTTTTTGGCCCTGGCGTTCCCCTGTACTGGAGCATATAAAGTTTGCATGTCCAATGGGCCTCTCTTTCCAGTGATGGCCGACTAGGCCATCTTTTGATACATATGCAGCTAGAGTCAATAGCTCTGGGGTACTGGTTAGTTCATAATGTTCCATCTATAGGGTTGCAGATCCCTTTAGCTCCTTGGGTACTTTCTCTAGCTCCTCCATTGGGAACCCTGTGATCCATCCATTAGCTGACTGTGAGCATCCACTTCTGTGTTTGCTAGGCCCCATCATAGCCTCACAAGAGACTGCTACCTCTGGGAATAATTTTTTATTGAAGTCCCAAATGACCTTTGTTGGGTCACTTAAAAATCTAAGCGTCTTGTGTAAATTGAAGGAAACAGTTCCAAATAAATAAAAATGATAACATACCAAGGATTTACCATCATCTTCTGCACATATAGTAGCACTTAAACTTCCACTCTCACCAGGTTGCTGAAGTAATGAACAGTGACATTATTCTAGGACTGAAGCTCTTGGATCTTGGCTGGATGGAAGCCTCAGCATTAAACCTTAAGAAAACTCTAATGATGAGGGAGGTTGAAGAGATGATGGCTCAGTAATTAAAAGCCCTGGCTACTCTTCCAGAGGACCAGTGTTCAATCCCTAGCACCCACAAGGCAACTCAAAACAAACTGTAACTCCTGCTCCAGGGGAATCTGATGTCTCCTGGCTATTACAGGCACTGAACGTACATACAGGCAAACATACAAAATAAGTAAAGTTGGGGAAAATATAATGATCCTTTGGTGTAACTTAGTTGTAAGTTGACAGTATATTTTTTTGTTTTGCTTTCAGAGTCTGAATCCATTCAATTAGTCATGCTATTTCTTAGTTGCACATAAACAACATAATATCTCTTCTAATTTGTTATTCTGTGCTTGAAAAGATGAACAATAAATACTTGAATTTAAAATGTAATTGTCTCCACAGAAGAAAAAAAAACAAAAACAGGGAGAGAAACAGAGGAAAATAACACATTTGTCAAGAAGAAAACATGGTATGTCTTCTAGATTTGGAGAATGTCTTATGTTAAGGTGAAAATTTAAAAGCTAGGATGAGGTGTGGTGAGTCATGAGGCAGTTCTAATGCTCCTACATTGATAAGATGGTTTAGATCATCTTAGACACCTTGGGACACAGTTTAATAACAGATGACTCTTCCTAGGCCATATGTCCCAGAAATTACAGAGCTAGGTATACTCAGAAAAAGAAAATTAAATGTCCTCTAAATACATGTACATTTTAGATATGCATGTATTATGCATACACACACACATATTTGTACATAGTCTCTAAAACTTGAAATGAACCAGATCCCTGTTATCTATGGAATATAAGTATACAAATTTTTATTTAGTAGTAAGAATGAATAAGCCACCACCAAGTCAAACCATGCAGACGAATCTCTTAGACATAATGCTGTGTTAAGTAAGAACTATGTATTACAGGATGTCACTAATAGCTGAACAAAAACTGCCACCCAGGGGATAGCTCTCTGGGTCAATTGTGTGGTGCTCAGGCATAAAGGTCTGAGTTCAGATCTCCAGCACACACATTAAAAACTCTGGGCATGGTTGTGTGTGAGTGCTACCCCAGCTCTGGGAGGACAGAGGCATACATGTTCTGAGAGCTCTCTAACAGAAACAGTGAGCCAGAGCTTCAGTGAGATGCCCCGACTCAAACATGAAGAGAAGTGGTAGAAGGGGGGGGGGGGGCTATCTCAGTGTCAACCCTTTGACTTCATACTGGCATGCAGACCGGTTCACTCGCGTGCACATAGGAATCTGAAATGTCCCTCGAAGGCTCATGCTGCTTTGAACACAGTGTGCAGCTCTGCTGCTATCCCTTGAGAGGCCCTGAAGTCCTTAGGGGCTACGTCTTGGTTTATGCAAGTAAGTCACTAGGGCAAACTATTGAAGAGTCCTGTCATGGTTCCTAGACTCCCTTGCTCACCATGGTGTGATTCATTACCCTTTACCTCATAATCCTGCCACTGTGAAGAGAGCAACTGCACCAAATGTTCCCTTCCAGGGAAGACTAGCACCCTTTCAGACCATGAGACAAAAGAAGCATTTTCTCTCTTGCGTTGTCGGTGTTGGGTATTTTTGTCCCCTCAGTGTAAGAATGTCTGACCTAGGTAGGGTATTGACGGGGCACATGCACAATAGGCTGGCGAGAACTCTTCAGGTCTTCAATGGGGTGATGACTAAGAGACATGACTGCCTTCAAATTCCTCCACTTGAAATTGCATCTTTTATTCTGTGTGTTTTACCTATCTCTATTTAGAAATAAGTTGGGAAATAAAAAGTATTATTTTGGCGAGTCGATATGGAGAACAGGCAGTTTTAGTGAAACTGGGGATGTGGTGAATGTAAGATTCCCTAAGAGAGAGAACCCCAATGCTAGGAGACTAGAGGCAATTTTGTTTATGCTAGCCAAAGGGACAGAGCCCTTCTCTGAGGATCAGTGTCAATTGTCAGGATAACAGAATTTAGAATCACCTGGAGATGGGTCTCTGAGCATGCCTATGGGAAATTATCTTGATGCCAGCTAGCACTGAAGCAGGTGTCACTGTGGGTGACACCATCTGTGACTGGGCTCCAGGACTAGAAAGGGAACCCAGCAACAAGCTATGATCACAGCTCTCTCTATTCTGGATGTGATGTCACCAGCTACAAGAGGCTCCCCTTACCTTGACTCCTTCACTGTGATGGGCTGTGCAGGGTGAACTGAACTAAATCAATGCTTTCTCTCTTAAATTGCTACAACAGCAAAAGGAAAGAAACCAAGACACCTTCCCTAGTAATTCTGGGCGATCTACATATCCCGGTATCTCCAACAAGAGCCGAGCTCACTCTGACCTCCCAGATCTGGCCAGTTCGGTTTGGTTTGTACCCAGGCCTGGAAAGCTTTCAGGACAGAAGATCCACTTAAACCAAATGCCGGGAAGCAACGCCCGCTATTAACTGTGTGCTGCTTTCTGGGGAGGGGCTGTGCTCCTGAACTGCTGCTGTTCTTTCCCACTGGGGTCCTCTGACACAGTCTGGGGCCAAGCCACCGTGGTTTGTGTTTGCAATCTGGGTTTTACTGGAGCTCAGGGTTGTCTGGACAAGACGTAAGAGCATCCCGAGCCAGAGGCCTCCGATCCGCAGGCCAGAAGAGTCACCCCGCAGATGGTTTTATGAGCTTTACACCAAAGCACTGACATACTTGTGGCCATCTCTCTGACCTTTCTTGTCCATATGACTGTATTATTGGCTGGATCCTTCCTTCCTTAGATGGCTGCTGCCTTCGGGTAAATTAGCAATTAAAACAAACAAGCACATTCATGGGCCCAGTGTTTACTCATCCTGAAACCCTCATGGCTGCAAGCCTACTGGCTCCTCCCCCACAACAGCTTAGTAGCCCAGACTACAAAGGGCTTTCTGTTCAAAAGGGATAACATCTCTTTCCCAGAGGACTTACTTCTAGCATGGAGTTGCTGAAAAGTGAGGGCGGTTGTGTTCGCACGAAGCACGTAGTTTCTCATACACAGATCAATCCGTTTCAGTTCCTTTAGCCACCATTTGCTGATAATTTGCCAATCTAGTAACATTCAGAGTCTCAATTCATAAGGAAACAAGACAGTGCTGGTAAGGTCCATTGCGAGCAGAATTCCAATAAAGAGGAGAAAGTGCTGTAAAAAGTACTCGCCTCCTCTCGGAACGGTCTCCTTTTCCAAAGCATGGTTTGTTTGGGTTTGGAGACGGTTCAGCTGGTAAACTGTGTGCTGCACAGCAGTGAGCACCTGAGTTCCATTGCCCAGAACCTGTGTCAAAAGCCAGACATGGTTGTCTGTGCCTGTAACCCCAGTGCTGAGCAGGCAGAGACTAGAATAGCCCTGGAGCTCCGTGGCCAGCCAGTCTAGCAAAGCATCCATCTCTAGGACCAGTGAGAACCCCTGTCTCAAACACCGCATTAAAGAGCAATAAAAAACAAACAAACAAACAAAACAAAGCTGATAGAAACCTATGATCTCCTGCTACGTGTGTACTTATACCTACATGCAGAAACACGTATACATTTACATACACACAGAAGTGAGCCATTTATGTAACTGATCTTTCAGCCTCCAAATCATATCATTCTTTGCTTCTTCAATGCCATTGCCAAATCCGTAAAAGCATCTTCTCTAGAACCATTACTTTGCATGCCTTGGGACTGACTTTTAAGCCCCGTTCCTATCACACCCTGCTTAAGCAGAGGAAGTCAGCATCAAATCCTCCTGGCCTATTTCTAACCAGCCTCCCCTCCTCTCTAGTCCCCTAACCACATCCTCATCTTCACCATCCCATGAGGGACTTTGATGAACATCATGACATCTCCTTCTTCAATGCTGATTATTACACATCTCTGTATCCTCAGATGTCCTACACGCGACTGTCAGGATGTTACATTTTTAATCCACAGAGGAATTTTTCAATAACATTTCAACTTCTTTCCAGCGCTGCCTGACCACTTTTTATTTTTATTTTTCTCTCAGAAAGGTCTCTGTGCTGCTGAGTTTGTTTATCAACTTAACACATCTGAGATGTGTCATCTGAGAAGAAGCAGTTGAGAAAAATGCCTCTCACAGACTGGCCTGTAGGCAAGCCCATGGAGCATTTTTTAAGTTACCGATTGATATCGGAGGGCTCAGCCCCCTGTGGGCAAGCAGTAACTGGGTTGTGTAAGAAAGCAGATATGAGGAACAACTTAGTAAGGGTCACGCCTCCAAGGCCTTTGCTTAGGTTCCTGCCACCATATTCCTGCCCAGAGTTCCTGCCATGATTTTCTTTTGAAAAAGCAAAATTCTAGGCCTTTAGGCCCAGGCTTGAGAATGTGACCTCTGTGACTCAATGCTCCAAGGTATGCTAATCATAAAACAAATATCTACATTCCTCCACCCACCTGCTTCCTGAGTTCAAGGAGTGTTCATTCAAAGAAAGTCACCCTGACCCACCCTGGCCATTGCTGGAACCCACTATGCAAATATGCTATTGTTAGGGGCTCTTAGAAACTGTCTTGAGAAATAACCCACACAATTACTAGGTATTCCTTGTGACTCTTGTGACTTTGCACTTCCTGGTGACTCTTAACTGGTATTTTTGGTATTTTTCAACAACGCCCTCCCCACTTCCTTGAGTTGTGGTTTCTTCCTTTAAATACCCCCTTTCCCAGCTATTCAGGGGTAGTCCTCTACCCCTGCGTGGTATATAACTGTGGGCCGGAGAGTGCTCTTGAATAAAAGTCTTCTTGCAGTTTGCAGCAAGAACATTTCTCGTGAGTGATTTGGAGTGTCGCCTCTCTTGAGTCAGAACGTGGGGGAGTCCTCATGTTGTGGGTCTTTCATTTTCATGGTGGACTATGACAGTAAGCTGAAGTAAATGCTTCCCTCCCCACATTCCTTTTGGTGATAGTGTTTTATCTCAGCAATAGAAATTAAACTAACATACCCTCTTACTTTTTCTCTTCTAAAACCACTAGCCATCTTCCACTAGCAAGATTGCTATGAATATTTTCATAGTTAATTGGTTCATGAGTTGGTGCCGATCTAGAGTTAGCTAATCAGAATCTTTCCTTGAGAACACACAAATGCTATGGATGATATAACTAAATCCATTTGGAAGAGCTACAAATAGTGAGATCACAGGAAGAGCAAATAACTCATTATTCCATTTTTTTTAAGCCCAAACATTTTATTTGTTGGTAGCCTGCTTAAGATTAATTCCCCCACCATTTCTTTGTCTTAGTAATTCAATTATTTTTAAAATATATTTTTTTTAGCCAAGGAATCTTTTTTAGTTCAGAGCTGAGGTTCTTTTATTATTATTTTATATTTTATTTTTTATGTATATGAATGCTCTGTCTTCCTGCATGGCAGAGGAGAGCATTGGATCCCATTACAGATGGTTGTGATCCACCATGTGGTTTCTGAGAATTGAACACAGGAGCTCTGGAAGAATAGCCAAAACTCTTAACCACTGAGCCAACTCTCCAGCCCCCCTGAGGTTCTAATTGATATTGTTATTGGGCAAAATTATATTTATAAACACAACCTTTTCAACTAGTTGTAAAATAAAGTGATAAGCTTAAAGAAGTGTGGCTAATATTCTAATATTCTTGTAGCATTCATGGTAATACAATTGAATCTTCCTGTACCTTTTGCCCCTGAACTTTCCATGTCTCTGACCGCAGATTCAATACTGTTTCCTTCTGTCCTTTCTCTGGCCCCTCTTTCTGCATGTGAGTGACTTCTAAAAGAGTTCCCTTGGTCTTGCTTGTATCTGCCTTGTGTAGTCTCATGATTTCTGCCTTCCAATACCATACCATGTGACTCTCTGCTGAGCATCACATCCAGGTACTTTAGTTGCTCTATTCTCACAAGGGTGACCTTGCCAGACATCTTCACATAGATCACCCATCTTGTGTTTCAATCTTAAAATTCCGAAAAATAATACTTTCCCACCAGAAGGGATTTTATTACTAAAGTACATTTGGCAATACCTGGAGACACCTTTGATTTGCACAGATAGGTTGGGGTTGCTGCTGGCACTCGTGAGTAGAGTCTAAGAGTTTTAGCACATAGGCCAGACCCTTGCAACAAAGAATTATATGGCCAGTGCTGCTGAGTTTGAGAAACCCTGCCTTGAAACAAATTAGACCATGCCCTCTTTGATTGTCCGACATGCCCTAATTCTGATAATTGTCACATGTCTTCCCACCTGTTAGTGACACCTCCAACCTCTAAATCACCTGGACCATAAATTTCATTTGATCTAGGTCAACTATGTGCTGGGGATGATTCAAAATGCACACCTATAATTGATTAGAAATAAATAAAACATTGTTTCTAGAGTAGTTTATATCTATTGATCTATCTGTCTATCTATCTATCTACATATATGTGTTTGGATATATATATATATACACATATACAATTATATATATACATATACAAACATATATATAGTTCATATATATACAAATTTTTTATTTAATTTTTTACTTATCTCTTGTTTTCTTATTTCTTGTTTTCTCCTTCCTTTCTCTTCTTCCATAAGGGAGGAAATACAAGAGTGTTTTATAATCTTAGTCTCTTAAATGTAAATGTTATACATTAGACATTCATACATTCAAATACATAAATTCATACAAAATTTAATTTCATATACATAATTTATTAAATGCATCCTGGTCAGATCATTTTCTGAAACAAACAAACATTTCCAGAAGTTCTTGCTCTCTATTGGTTGCTATAGTTGCCAAGTACAACCAACTGAAAGACACATCACTGGCCAACTTCTCTTGAAGTTGGTGAGTCTGCCCAGTATAAATGAGACAGGAAATAAACCAGGTTATAGAAATAAAACCAATCTCCATGGTTTTTTGTCTGATAAAGTAGCTCTCTAGAGGTGGTTATCTGTACAGCATTTATCTTCTATATTTGCTCATTTTCATTTGGACATTCCACCCACTCCTTTTCTGACATAATGCCTGTGATATTGAAAGTTTTATCTTTTTTTGTCACCTATTGCATCAAGAGGCTTGACATCATGTCTGCATTAGTTAGACCCTCTCTTCATTGACTCAATGAACATAAGAATGCATATATAGATAGGTGGGCATATCAACTAGAGGGAGTGCTGTGAAGGTTCACATGACAAGGGCTTTTGCTCTTATTTCATATCTGCCACTAGTGAGAAAAACACTAGGTTTACCTTAATAATTCAACCAAAGTTGTTACATTTTTCAATAGACATTTCAGAATTCCAACTTCAGGTCCTTCTTGTTAGCTTGTAACTTCAATAGAATTATTTACTTTTCTTCATTTATATAATAGTCACTGGTTGTGATCCTAATTTATGTGGAAGCTGAGGTGAGATTTTCAAAATTAGCAGATCCAGTCAACAAGTCTCTTTCCTATGTCATGTCTAACTAATTAAGAGACAGGTGCTAGATGCCTTCAGAAAAGGGTGTATTTCTTTGGTTGGAGGGAATAGCTAAGTAATAAGGGATTAAATATAGGGAGAGCTACTTATAGCTGGTGAGTGCTCTGTGTCTCTGCTTCCTAATTTACAACATAAAGGGTTTCACTTTGATGCTTTGCTAAGGATAAAGGAGGACAAATTAGCAAACAGCATGAATCTAGTGTTGACTACCAGAAAGTCAATCTGTCAGCATTGGCAATAAATGTTCTTACTGCCTGTGAGTACAGGACTGCTTCAAATTCATAGAAACTCTTCCAGTACCTCCCACCCAACTAGAACAGCCAGGGTTGGAGAGAGGTAGAATTAACCAGTGGATAGCTCCATCAGTTCTAAGAGCTGCAGGCTTATGCCACACGGGTGAACTGAAGACGTCTCAACTCTGCAATGTTGCTTGGCGTCTCCATAACACTGTTTAAATAACCTTCCTTTCTCCCCTGCTATGCTCATGTTTAGTGTGATTGGTCCTTCTCATGGCTGTGCCAGCCTTCCTGATGTGCCACTGTCACATCTTCTCTGCTTGATAATGTCATCATTAGTGATCCCTCCTTCAGAAGAGGAGCCTCTCTCGGCTCATTCACTGAGATTGAATGAGGCAAACTCTGTCGGGTAGTGCGCTGGCAACTTCTTCCTTCTAACACTGAATATTATGATGTGCCCACCTGTCAGATATCACATAACCACCATTGCATCATATGAAAGAAGAGATGAAGGATGCCCAAGAAAGGCAAATAAATAATAATAAAAAGAAAGACATAGAAGTAGCAAACAAAACAATTACTTTTTTGGAATATATTCATCAATAAATTTAACACCCACGCCTGACCTAGGTGAGATGAGCAAGAGGACGGTTTATAAAACTATATAAATGTGATCAGAACCATGTGAGGCCAGAATGAGCTGACTTTGATTTATTTGTCTGGAAAGATAAAAGAGGATGTGGCAAAACCATTTTTGTAAAAGGCAGATATAGGAGTGGGTGGTCAAGCTATTATGGTTCTTAGACTGCAGTTCATCTTCCCTTCTTGTGAAATAAAGATGATAGTGAAAAATATAGAGGAGGCAAATGTCATGTACCAACCCTACACCAAGATCTTTACTTGTGTCATTTCAGGTCACACTCCTAATTGTCCTGCAAGATAGGCAACTTTGGCATCTGCGTTTTCGACATGAGGAAATTGGGTGTTCATAGTTAAGTGACTCTTCCAGAGTTACACCGAAATGCAGAGAGCTTAGCTGTCAGTTCATCTAGTGTTGTGCCAATCCTGATCTGTATGCTAATGAGTTATTCTGACCTCAGAGAGCTGATGCGAAAATTGAATGGAGTGCTCAACGCTGCCATCACGGAGAAAAACTACAAGTTATCCTTGTCTTCCATGGCTGCTGATGCTGTCACCATCACGATTACTGTTGAGCAATTGTGGAGTCACACTTCTTTGGATCTGGGTATAAAGGGTACTAAGATTAAAGACTGTCATCATTGAATAAATGAATGGAGGTCCTATTGGTTAGCAAGTATGGAGAAAGCTTCAAATATCTGCTGAAGAGGTTCTCACTTCTCCAACAGGCTTGGGGGCTTACATTTTTTAAATCTTGAGTCATTAAGCTAAGCAAAAGAACCTCAACATACACACACATATTGACATAATACCTTTGTAGAAAATATGTAGTAATGGTAAATCTATATGTAGAGAAATCCAGTCAGTGGTAGCTTGAGGTTGGAAGCTCATTAACAGCAAACAAACCTGCTGGAAATTTTAGGATTGTTGAAAACCTAATTTGTGCTGGTTGCTCAAATAGAAAAATGAAATAAACTCAGAGAGTTGTTGCATTTATGCTACGTAAATCACACTTTATCATTTCTGTTTAAGCAAACGTAGAGCCTAAATAAGAACCAGATTTCCAGTCAGGATTTGGTGAACATGGCCCGAGATGGAGTTGTTTTTCTCCATGGGCAATTTGCAGGTGCTGCCCACTGCCGTTAAGCCATGCATGTTAAATTGAGTTCAGCCTACTGGTTGCCTCGTTACTTTCCTTCCCTCTGCACACTCTGCTTGCACTTTTGACTTAATATCTTCATTTTACCCTCTTAATTAGGTTCTTGCTGTTTCCCTGAGACTATGTATTTGATTAGCAATGTCCAGTTTACAATTTCATACTTTAATCTGAGGGGGGTGGGGTGTATATTCACAAGCATGAGTGCTTAGGTACAGAGGTCAGAAGAGGACATGCAGTATCCTACTCTATCACATTCGGACTTTCTCTCTTGAGGCAGGGCCTCTCACTGAGCCTGGATCTAGGCTGGCAGCCAGCAAGCCCCAGCAATGCTTCTCTTCCTCAACTTACAGTTCTGAGGTTCCAGGCAGGCGCAGCCTCATCTGGCTCTAATATGTGGGTGCTGGGATTCAAACTCTGGTCCTCGTGTTGTTCACCAAGTATTCCAAAGTCACCAGCAAGCACTCCGAGTCACTAACAATGACTCCCTGAGCTGAGAATTTAGGAGCCTATCACATTTGAATTATCTTATAGCTTATGTCAACAAAACAAGGAACACATTCTCAGCTCCCCTTTACAAGCTCAGTGCTGAACAGAACAACTAGAGGGGACCCACCCATGGCTGGTTCTAAAGGATGTCAACTGCTCTGGTTCCCCCTTTTATAATGAGCCCCTACCCAAGGAATCAGCCAGTGTTAAACCTTGTAACGACAAACAGAGTGTGCAGTGCCCTTATCACTAAGCCAATACCATTAAAGGCCAGAGTTTATTGACACTTCAGGTGACTGGATGAGGCCTCTCCAAGCTGAGCTAATGAGAAGTCCTCTCCATTACCTCTTATCGAGATTAGCAGCGCCCTCAACTACCCGACGATGGTGGAAATTACCAGGCAAGCATTGACATGGGCCAGATGCTGGCTCTTAGTCATAATGCATGCACTCATGGGCACGATCATCACAGACTCAAAGGTCCAGCTTCTAAATGTGTTGTTTTTCTCTGTTTCAAAAAGCTGTGCTCTCAAATATTGTGCTGTGTTTCACATACTGGTGCAGAACAGTTGATCTTATGGATCTGTCTCTATTACTTGTTATAGGCACGTGCATACACAGACACACATAACACACAAATGAACACTCTCACACAAATACATGCTCTCTCACACAATGCACTCACATGCATACACACACACACACACACACACACACACACACACACACACACACACACACCTACACAGGGACTCTCATACACATACCCACACAGGCACACATTTATGAGTTCACTCACAAATACTCACAAGCACACATGTTCTCATATATATTCTCACACATGCACGCATACTCACTCACAGGAAGACATGCTTAAATTGCCTCTCTTGTTCTATCTCTTAGAACCCCACTGCAGCTGTGGGCCAATGGGCTCTGTTTTTCAGTCCCAGATATCTATAGATCACATCTGTAAGTTTGCTCCTTCTGTACACAGCCAGTGAATGTACTAGTCTTGTTGGGAATCGATTCACATTTAAAATGTATGTGTTCACAGGGGGAGTATATTCTTTCATTCAGTAAAGATGAGATTTAAAGGAACATTAAAATAAATGCCTAGCTCTTATTTGTCTACACTATATGTTTTTTAACCATCTTTAATATTAACTGATGCAAACACACACACACACACACACACACACACACACACACACACACACACACACCTCCATCAGAAACAATACCAGACAGAAAAGTACATGTTCTGATGTCTTTACACTTAGTTCCATCATGGATGTGCTTCTGCTTAACAATAATCCAAAGTTGAACCAAAGGAATTTAGGAGAAAATTATATAAAAGCATATTAGGAAACATCTGTGCCCTTCTCCATTCTTTTATTTTGTCCTGAAAATTAGGAGAACATTTGAGATGATGACACAGTGTATGATTGGTCAAAGCTTGGAGGAGGTTGCAAGTCAACTCAGCCTTATAGTGGGTAGACTGGCTAACTTCAGAAACTCTTTTATATTGCGTGCAGGCTATTGTTAATAAAAAAATGAAACACATTCATTTTTGAGACAAGGTATCACTCATTAGTTTGGGTTGTCCTCATACCCTAGGATGACCTTGAACTCCTGATCCTGCTATCTTTTGAGAGTCCTGATATTATAGGCACATGCCATCATATCCTACCAACGAAATGAGTTCCTGACGATTATTATAAAAGTATACTTTTAGTATGTTTTATTTCAAAACAACTCAGATGAAGCAATATATGTGTTAATTAGTTCCATTTAGGCATCCCACAATATATCCATGTTTCTAAATATTCTGTATACAGTAATTATATATGATTTTTTGACAATTAATATAATTTTAAAATATGATTAAGCATAAATCTAAACAGAGGAGTGTCTCTAGATATCGCATAATAAAACTTTGAACCAGGAACTTGCCTAAGCAATGTTTTTTGGGTTTTGTTTGTTTTCTGTTGTTTTGTTTTTGAGACATGTTGAGTTTTGTGTGTGTGTGTGTGTGTGTGTGTGTGTGTGTGTGTGTGTGTGTGTGTAGCCCTGGCTGTCCTGTTACTTGCTCTGTATACCAGGCTGTCCTTGAACTCAGAGATCTGCCTGTCTCTGTTCCCGAGTGATGTGATTAAAGGTGTGTTCCACCACCACCCAATACCTTTGCATATTTAAAAACAGGATTTCTGGTTTCTATTATCCATAGTCAGTACAGTCTTAACAGAAACTCATCCTTACCTTAATTAAATATTAGTGTATTATGTACCACTGGGCAGAGCATAGCTTTGTGAGAACCCTTCTGCTTGAAACACTATATATAAACTCCCCACTGAGGGCAGAGGTGTTTCTATTGGTCACTCTCCCTGTCAGTAAGAGCCAAGTTGAGGAATGTCCCAAGTGGCACAATTCACTCTAAATATAAATTACTTGTGAGCATCCACTTTTGTGTTTGCTACGCCCCGGCTTAGCCTCACAAGAAACAGCTATATCAGGGTCCTTTCAGCAAAATCTTGCTAGTGTATGCAGTGGTGTCAGCATTGGGAGGCTGATTATGGGATGGATCCCCGGGTATGGCAGTCTCTAGATGGTCCATCCTTTTGTCTCAGCTCCAAACTTTGTCTCTGTAACTACTTCCATGGGTGTTTTGTTCCCAATTCTAAGAAGGGGCAAAGTGTCCACACTTTGGTCTTTGTTCTTCTTGAGTTTCATGTGTTTTGCAAATTGTATCTTGTATCTTGGGTATTCTAAGTTTCTGGGCTAACAGTCAGCTATTGGATGGATCACAGGGACCCCAATGGAGGAGTTAGAGAAAGTACCCAAGGAGCTAAAGGGGTCTGCAACCCTATAGGTGGAACAACAATATGAACTAACCAATACCCCCCCCCCCCCGGAGCTCGTGTCTCTAGCTGCATATGTATCAGAAGATGGCCTAGTCAGCCATCATTGGAAAGAGAGGCCCGTTGGTCTTGCAAACTTTATATGCCCCAGTACAGGGGAATGCCAGGGCCAAGAAGTGGGAGTGGGTGGGTAGGGGAGTGGGAGGGTAGGGGAGTGGGAGGGTATGGGGGACTTTTGGGATAGTATTGAAAATGTAAATAAAGAAAATATCTAATAAATAAAAAAAATTTTTAAAAATTACTTGTGGATGACCTCTGTACTCATTCATTAATAATGGGGATTGTAAACACATTAATTCAAATACATTTTTATATACATACAACCTGAGAAGGAGTGAGCCATGCCCAATCTTGTAACATATTGTTTTGCATGAAAGTTGGCACAGAAGTATCCCTGTTGTTCTAAGTTATAGTAACAGATTCAGCCTAGCTCTCAGCTTAAGGATAAACAAGACTGTGATTACTCAAGCCCTTCCTTGATTGTACAGTGGGGACTTCAAGTCAATGAATATGCCAAGGGAGCAGACATGTAAAAGACCAGAGTTTCTGAGCTTATGGTCCACATGCTGTTTTAGCATTCTGTATACTAAACACGTAAATATGTCTCGCTTGCCTCAATGACTTGTAATGTTAATTCTTGGAAAGACACTAAAACAAACAATATTGACAGGACGTGTGCTTCTGCTACCATTTATTAAGTTTGCCCTCTGCTCCAAGCATATACTCTTATATTTGATCCCCAAACAACTTCAGCAGGTAACTATGAATTTTTTTTGGTTATTATTACTGAGACCTCACATTTGAGGGGTTTCTGTCTTTGACATGTCAAATCCCTTGCCTAAGATAACTCATTGGAGTAACAGGAATGAGAAATAAAACTTCTCTCTGTGAGCTAAAAGCCAAGCTTTTCAATCCATTGATGGATTGAAGGGTGAAGATATACTGAATCTTTGCATATTGGTTATTTTCTATTAATTACTTGCAATTATGTTATTATAAGTATAGATCTATATTAATATTTTATATTAATTCAATGGCATTTTAATAACATGAGCCAATTAACTGACTGACACTGGGTAAATTATTTATTTTGTTGAATTATACTTAATGAGCACATATGACCTTAGCTCTGTGTCAGACAGTCTTGATTATTCTAGAAGCATTACCCATTTAATTCTATTACACATCAATAAACTAAGTATAAAAGAGGAAACTGAGGCATAGTTTGTGGATGCACCTGGCCAAAGAGTCACATAGCAGGTAGGAAAGTCAGAGACCAGGCCATATTCTACAGAAAGGAAGACTGCAGTGGGGAACCACGGGACTCTTGTCATCTGTAGCATTCTATGATCTGTGAATTTTGAATTTCTGGTTTTATTAATGACCAGTTAATTAGTTGGTTATATGGGGACCATATGTCACAGAGCACAGTTGGTTTTAGTTGTCCTTTTCTACTATGAATATGTCTTCTCAGCTCATCCATGGACCATCTCGTAGTGTTCACATGTGCGCGCATGCGTGTGTGGTCACGGTGTATGTGTGCGTGTGTGCATGCGTGCATGGGTGCAGGCTAGTGTGTGTGTAAAATAAGTGTATGTGTGTTTGTGTAAAACCTCTGTCTTTTTTAACACATGAGTTTGTGATCCACGCGGCTTTACCTGGTAAGGAAGTTAAGACACAAACCCTGAGTAAACAGAACTGATATAAAATGTTTATAGCAAGCACCAGGGAATACTCTTTCTCATCAAGTTTGAGGTTTCTTTGTGATAGTCTTATAGTCACTTTCAATGTTATATAGAAGAGACAAGACACAGAAATAAAAGTCAGAGAACCTGACATTGTTTTGATTGTGACATGGCCTAGAACCTATCTGTTGATGAGGTATAGAAAATCAACTGTCTACAGTTCACACATCTGAGAAGCACGGGCATTTCTGTGTATATGGCAAGTTACTGGCACATTTTAACTTTCACAGACCATTCCCAACGTAAAGTCATCTCTTTCTCACATAGACTTGCTCAGGTCTAAATTTCCAACAGATGTATTTATTAAGCAAAAAATTTCCTTGCTCATTATTGATGCCTACTCAGAACTTTGTAACTCTAAACTGCTTGTGATTTTTCAAAAGGCCTGATCAAAGTTCCATCATATCTCACTCTTCAATAATGTATTTATGACATGTGGAATTGGTTCTTTGTCTGCTTCCTCTTTGTGCCTTTACCATTCATTGATTTACTGGGGCTTCTGACTACTAGTGCCTTTGAATAGTCTCTTCTGTAGAGTTTTATATGGTTGATACTGGCTGTGTTGTTTAGATGCATCATATTCTCCCTCCCCTGGAGGCTCCTCACTTTCAGAAGTTTAAATGAGACTCTAGTAGTGTAGCCCCCTGTGCACTGAGGTGAGGAGTGGCATCAAGAGAAGACCCTAGAGTATGATCACAAGAGGAGACTTCTGAGCCCTCTGCCCCTTATCCTGCTCCCCTCATTGTTTGATAAGATTCCTTCCAAAGTATTCCTTCAGTATCTTCACATATGCAAAAATCAAATCTTATCAAGCCCAGAGTTATGAATTTAAACTTATTGTATTCTTGTCTATTAAGCTCTGCCATTTATTTGAAGCCTATTCAAAATGACAGATTCTTAGAGAGGTTAAATGTAGGGGAAGACGAGAGAGGACACATAGATCTCCCTGGGAGGGGTAAACAGAATAGAGTTTATGTGTGGATTTGGGTTCATGGGTACAGAATGGGAGAATCATCATCAGGAGGAAAAAAGAGGATGGCTTTGAGGAGGAGAGTGAAGGGAGAAATGGCTACAATGGAGAAGCATTTGAGAGGTGGGATGGAAACCCAGTGCAACAGAAATGACTTCCAATGTATGAAAGTTATCCTAGTGAATCTCCAAATAATGAGGGGGACAGAATCTCCACTGGCCATCTCTTGTCATCAAATGAGGTTTCTATTACTGGAACTGGGCTACATCCCATTGAGTTATTGGCCAAAGGGGTCCTATGGAAGTCCCTAAACAATCTAGGTCATTGCTAAGAGAATAGGTTGCTCTCCACAAACTGATAGCAAGGACCAGTTTCTGATGACAACACCCATACAACTCATTGTTCTACATGGAGAGGTAGAGCTGTTACTTACAAACAACCTTCATGCCTATATTCTAGTGTCTTTGGAACTGGAAGGTACTCAACAGGTTTCCAAAAGAGAAACTTAAACACCCACCCAACCACAAAACCTTTAATCTACAATCTGTCCTGCCTGGGAAATATGCTAGGGCAATGGTAACACAGAACATGTGGGAGTAAGTAACCAACATCTGATTTGATTTTACTTAAGCCCCACTCCATGAATTGGAATCCCTACCTGACACTGCTTTAGTGACCAAGAACTAGAGACTAGATAACTCAGAGACCTATGGTAAAATCATATACTTCTGGTTTTTTTTCAAAGTAACAAAATGACTTAATGATATTGTTATATTCATAGATCAGTGGCTTATTCAGCCATCATCACAGAGGTTTCCTCCTGCAGGAGATGGTAGCAAATATAGAACCTACAGACACACATTATGCAATAAAGAGAGTTTGGAACACATGGTCCTAAATGGGAGGTTTCCATCAAATCCCACACCTCAGTGCTCAGGGAACCCATTGTAAGAGGATGTAGAAAGAGTGTAAGTATGATTACCAATTTTCTGAGGAACATCCAGACTGATTTCAAGATTGGTTGTACCAGCTTTTAATCCCATCAACAGTGGAGGAGTGTTCCTCTTTCTCCACATCCTCACCAGCATTGGCTGTCACCTGGGTTTTGATCTTAGCCATTCTGACTGGTGTGAGATGGAATCTCACGGGTTGTTTTGATTTGCATTTCCCTGATGACTAAGGATGTTGAACATTTATTTAGGTGCTTCTCAGCCCTTCAAGTTTCCTCAGTTGAGAATTCTTGGTTTAGCTCTGTTCCCCATTTTTAATAGGGTTATTTTTAATAGGGCTCTCTGGAGTTTAATTTCTTGAGTTCTTTATATATATTGGATATTAGCCCTCTATCAGATGTAAGATTGGTATTTTCCCAGTCTGTTAGTTGCCATTTTGTCCTATTGACAGTGCCCTTTGCCTTACAGAAGCTTTGGAATTTTATGAGGTCCCACTTGTCGATTCTTGATCTTACAGCACAAGCCATTGGTGTTCTGTTCGGGAACTTTTCCTACTTGAGGACCCAGCTATTCCACTCCTGAGCATACACCCAAAAGATTCTCCTACATATAACAAAGACACATGCTCCACTATGTTCATAGCAGCCTTATTTATAATAGCCAGAAACTTGAAAGAACCCAGATGTCCTTCAACGGAGGAATGGATACAGAAAATGTGGTACATTTACAGAATGGAGTACTACTTAGTTATTAAAAATGATGAATTCATGAAATTCTTAGGCAAATGAATGGACCTAGAAAACATCATCCTGAGGGAGGTAACCCAATCACAAAAGAATATGCATTGAATGCACTCACTGATAAGTGGATATTAGCCCATAAGCTCTGGATACCCAAGATACAATTCACAGACCACATGCAGCTCAAGAAGAAGGAAGACTAAAATGTGGGTGTTTCAGTCCTTTTTAGAAAGGGGAACAAAATACTCACAGGAACAAATATGGAGACTGAGTAGAGAGAAGAGACTGAAGGAAACGCCATTCAGAGACTGTCCAATCTGGGAATTCATCCCAGATACAGTCATCAAACTGACACTATTGTGGATGCTAAGAAATACTTGCTGAAAGGAGTCTGATATTGCTGTCTCCTGAGAGGCCCTGCCAGAGCCTTACAAATGCTCAAAGCCAACCATTGCAGTGAGTGTGGGGTCCCCAATGGAGGAGTTTGATAAAGAAATGAAGGAGTTGAAGGGGTTTGCAACCCCATAGGAAGAACAACAATATCAACTAACCAGATCTCCCAGAGCTCCCAGGAACTAATCCACCAACCAAGGAGTACACATGGTTCCAGCTGCACAAGTAGCAGAGGATGGCCTTGTCAAGCATCAGTGGGAG
This sequence comes from Mus musculus, assembly GCF_000001635.26. Classification (NCBI taxonomy): domain Eukaryota; kingdom Metazoa; phylum Chordata; class Mammalia; order Rodentia; family Muridae; genus Mus; species Mus musculus. The sequence goes on from NC_000068.7 coordinate 159,771,019, forward strand.
GAGAGGTCCTTGGTTCTATGAAGGCTTGATAGAACACCCTCATAGAAGCAGAGGGAGGGGGTAGGATAGGGGGTTTCCGGGATGGGGGAAACCGGGTAAGGGGATAGCACTTGAAATGTAAACAAATTTTAAAATATAAATAAAAAGAATGAAAGGAAATATAGAGTGTAAGTGTGATGGAGGGATGGGGGACACTAGGAGCCTATAAATAAGCTGAGTAAAGGCCATATGAACTCACAGAGACTGAGACAGCACATAGGGCCGGGTCCTCCCGGTACATATTTAGTGTTTAGTGTTTTTATTGGATTCCTGGGTATATGAATGAATGGGGCTCTGATTCTTATACATTGTTTTGGGCATTTTTCCTTTCATTAGTCTGTCTTGTATAACTCGGATGTGATGTATTTTGATACAGCTTATTATGGCTTACTCTATTGTGTTTTATTGTTACCTTTTAGAAACCTTTCATATCTAAGGGGAGATAAAGAAGAAAAAGATCCAGATTAGAGGGGAGAAAAGAAGAAATTGGGAGGATTAGAAAGAGGGGTACCTGTAATTAGGATAAATTGTATGAAAAACATCTATTTTTTAATAAAATGAGAAGAGAAAGAAAGAATGAACAAAAATATAAACATATTCTATTCTGAAATGTTGTAAAAGCAAACCTGAAATTATTTAATTTTACTAATTATTCATTTTCTAGCACATTGATATAAACTTATCCTTTTAAAAAAAGAAATAATATATCAGAAAAGAACTTGGCTCACAGCTAAGTTTAGTCTTGACCTTACTTCCCGCTCAGGAGCCTGTTCCATATATATAGTCCTTAATATAGAATCGCATTAAATTTACTGAAAATAAAGTGTTTATAATCTGAGATGAATTCATGAAATAAGAATGCATATCCTCATGCACTGACTCTCTAATGCTATTCATATACAGCTTAATAACTTATTTTTATAGTAAGCAAATATTGAGCCCATTGCCTTCTGTCTCACTTGCTTTTACATTTTCCTTTCTTCTTTTCCTCTCACACAACAGAAACTCCCAACATTGGCAGTGACTGCAGTTCCCACAGGGAAGGAAGGAAGAATGGTAGAAGACAGAATAGTCTATATTCCCTCTAGAACCAGTGACCAATGGACAGAGTGTTTAATTTTACCAGGGTCATGTGTCAGAAAATAATCCACAATATTTCACAGTAAAGACCAACTCCCAAACAAGGAAATTAAATGGACTTTAGTTGGAAGCTATGTGTTACACTTGAGGAAGAAGGTCAGATTGAAAGACAATTGATTTCTGTGATTGATAGTACACTTTCCCAGATATCCGTGAGCACAATAATCATAATTCTTGAACGACTCAGAGACACACAGTACAAAGGGAAAGACTGTGAGGGGGATCATTTCAAATCTGAAAGAGAGGCTTCCTGCCTTTAACTCTCATGGTTATCTGAAGATTAGAACACTTAAATACAATTTTAATGCAAATATTTGCTACCATTTGAACACTACGTTTGTTTTCAGTTATCTGTCAGCTTCACTCTGTATTTTATTTCCCAGATAAAGCAGAGGGATCATTAGAAGTTTGTCTGTTGTAAGTGAAAATGTAGACAGAAAAGAAGCTCCTGGGAAATATTTTCATGCGTGTCAACATGAAAGTGTGTTTCACTCTGGAAAAAATGGAAGGAAAGGATTTAATGTGCTGATATTTCAAAACCATCCTTTAATATAACGAAATGTGATGCACCCATATGTGATTTTTAAATTCAAGTGACAGAATCTTTATATGCAATGCTATCTTCTCTAGAAAATGGTGAGATAAAAAGCAAGGCTTTCTAAAAATAAACATAATTATGACACATTTCAACAAACATTCACCAAAAGTTCATCTAGGTGAAAAATAATATTTTAAAAATGGCAGCTAATACAAAGAACAGTGTGATGGTAAGGAGCATTAGGAATATTAAAGTATCGTAGGGGAAGGAATAAGAGATGCCTTCAGAACAGGCAAGACCTAAAGTTTCTGAAAATTTGTTCTTCATTAAGAACTCTCTGCTCAGCTCACTTGTCCTCGGATTGACTGTAGTATTTGTATATACATATACACACATACATACAAATATATATAAATATATATATTCATATATGTATCTATGTGTATATATACATACATATGTATATATATGTATATACATATATATACACTCAGTGTGTGTGTCTGTGTGTGTGTGTGTCTGTGTGTGTGTTTGAGGTGTATATTTGGGTAACAGTAATGGTTGGTGAGGAGAAAGAAAGGTTTTATGTATTGCTGATAGAATGTAAATTAATCTATCCACCATGAAGATCAGTGCAAACATTCCTCAAAACACTAAAGACAGAAGGATACTACAACTAATTTATACTACTCATGAGTTCAAGCCAAAGGAATCCAAGTTAGAATGCAGTAGAAAGACCTGCATGCCCATGTGTATCCCTGAGCTGCTGACAATCACTATGTCATAGAATCAACCTATGTCTCAATCACCTGGAGAGTAAAGGAAGTGAGGCATATATCAACCATGTAGTTCTGTTCAGCTGTAAAGAACAATGTAGTTGTGTCATTTACAGGAAAATGTCTGGAATCTTTGAGATCCAAAAACTTGAGGTCATTGTGTTAAGTGAAGTAGGTCCCTCTCATAAAGACAGGCATTAGATACTGCCTCTCACAGGTCTTATCTAGGTTGGAGGTAAGGGAGAATTGAAGAGACCTCAAAGGCACACTGCCAGTGATGGGACTAAGGTCTAAGTTTGGGCTTCTCTTGGACTCCTTTGCTTTTGTTTGCTTGCTTGCTTTAATTTCTTTCTTATTATTTTGTGTTTACCTATTTTTTCACACAGTAGTGACTTGTTCAGGTTCTATGAGTCTATGATCTTTCTATTTATTGTTTCTGCTGTTGATATCCATCTTCAATCTGTGGTGGTCAGATAGCATGAGGGGAGTTACTTCAATTCTCTTATTTTTGTTGAGACTTGCTTTTGTCTGAATATGTGGTCAAGTTTAGAGAAAGTCCCAATAGGTGTTGAGAAGAAAGTATTTTCTTTTGTGTTTGGGTAAAATGTTCTGTAAATATCTGTTGGATCCGTTTGCTTCACAACAGTTTGCTCCAGCATTTCTCTGTTAAGTATGTGTCTAGATGATCTGTGTATAGGTGAGAGTGGGGTGCTGAGGTTTCCTACTAGCAGTGTGTGAGGGTGAATATGTGATTTAAGCTGTAATAATGTTTGTTTTATAAACTTCGGTGTCTTTGTATTTGGTACATAGCTGTTAAAGATTGAAATGTCATCTTCCTGGGTTTTTCTTTGATGAGTATGCTCTGTCCTCTATTTCTCCTGATTAGTTTTGAGTTGAAGACTATTTTGTCAGATATTAAAATGGCTTCACCATCTTACTTCTTGGGTCCATTCACTTGTGTGTGTGTGTTTCCCATCTTTTGATATATACTACTCTGGGATCATTTTTTTTCTTTTGTTTTCCTGGGTATAGCTAACCTCTTTAGATTGGATCTTTCCCTTCTAGCATCTTCTATAGAGCTGGATTTTTAGATAGATATTGCTTAAATTTAGTTTTATTGTGGAATGTTTTATTTTCTCCATCTACTGTGATTCAAAGTTTTCTTGGGTATAATATTCTGGGTTGGAATATGATGTCTCTTTAAGTTTAAAGAACATCTCCCCAGGCCCTCGATTTTAGAATCTCCCTTGGAGATTTATGGTCCTGGCTGTTATCGATTTTGTTTTTATGCTGATGTCTAGTCATCTGGGTTTGAGATGATTATGATTCTAGGTGTTGATATCTGGCCTTATCTTTGTTGGGTGGGTGTTTTGTTCCTCAGTTTCTGTTACTTTTTCTGGTTCTGAAGAGGGTGTGCTGACTGTGTCTTGCTTGGTAGGGAGTTCTGGGATTTTGCTAGGTGTGGCCATTGGGAGTGAGGTGAGGGTTAGGGTGTTTCTTGGTATTAGGAGCTGACACTTGAGAATAGGGATGTGGATAGTCTGATAGGTATGGTGGTAAGGGGAGGGAGGAGAGCAGGGTATTCTATCAGGATATACTTAGTCTCTTGGGAATTGGGAAAGAAAATGAGGAAGGCCATAACAGGTAGTCTGTAACAGTGCTGGGGATGAGACTGGCGGGGGAGGGGGTATCTGAAAGAAAGGAGGACTAGTGAAGATCTGAAGCTACCCCGCCTGCTTCTGTGGCCTACTTACTTATCTGGCAGTCTTGGCTGGTATGGTTTCCAGAAAATGCCTGCTGAAGTTGAGAGCTGGAATAACAGGATGGATGGGGAGGAAGGTTGGAGGAGAAAATCTGTATAATCTGCTGGAGATTATACAACACATGATCTGCTGCAGAGTCAGGGTTAGACAGGGGGAATAGACTTAGAAGAGAGGAGCCTAGGTGAAAATCCATGTTTAGGTTGCCTGCTTCCCTGGCTGAAGTAGCTGGGGAATCCTAAGGAAAGCCTGCTGGGATTGGGAGCTGGGAGAATGAGTGGGAGAAGGTCAAAGATGCTTTCATTTTTTTCTATTGTATGGTTTTGGCTTCTTTATTAACTCTGACATTCCATCTTACACCAGTCAGAATCACTACGATCGAAGTGGAGCACAGGGAACACTCCTCAACTGCTGGTGCAAGTGCAAACTTGTACAACCACTTTGGAAATCAGTTTGGCAGTTTCTCAGAAAATTTGGGAATAGTTCAACCTTAAGACCCAGCTATAATATTCCTGGGCCTATATGCAAAAGATGCTTTACAATTCCACAAAGATACTTGCTCAACCCTGTTCACAGCTGCTTTATTGGTAATAGCCAGAAGCTAGAAACAATCAAGATGTCCCTCAGCTGAAGAATGGATAAAGAAAATGTGGTAAATCTACACAATGGAATATTATTCAGCTATTAAAAAGGCATCATGAATTTTGCAGGGAAATTGATGAATCTTGAGACTATCATGCTGTGTGAAGTAATCAAGTCCCAAAAGGACATTCACGGTATTTTTTGTTCCCTTGTAAGTGGATATTGGCCATAATATATAGAATGCCCAACCTACATTCCACAGACCCAAGAAGGCTAAACAGCAAGGAGAGTACAAACAAGGGTGCTTGAGCCTCACTTGGAAGGGGAAGTGGAATGGTTGTGGAAGGCTGATAGAGGGATGAACCTGAGTGGAAGAGGGAATTAGGAAGTGGCAGTTTGGGGCCACATGGGGGGATGGCCAGATGACCATGTCAATGAATGGAAATCTGCAACTGACAGAGCGGTGAAGTACAGGGCATCTCCAGGAAGAGCCAAAGACCTGAGATAGGGGAAGTACCCAAGAATTAATGGGGGTGTTCTTAGCTGTGACCTGGAGAGGTTCTGGCCAGGCAGGAACTCCAGTGGAACATTAGAGACACCAACTCACCCACAAAACTTTCAACCCAAAACTATCCTGTCTACGAGAAATGCAGGGATGAGGGATTGGGGACAGACAGAGGGAATGACCAGCCAATAATCCATCCAATTTAAGACCCATCCCACGGGCAAGCACCAATCCCTAAGACTATTAATGATACTCTGTATGCTTGCAGACAGGAGACTAGCATGGCTGTCCTCTGAAAGGCCTCACCCTTCAACTGATTCAGATAGAGGTATACACCCACAGCCAAACAGTGGATGGAGCTTGGGGACTTTTATGGAAGAATAGGGGGAAGGATTTTTAGCCCCTATGGTGATAGGAACTCCACAGGAAGACCAACAGAATCAACTAACCTGGATCCTTGGAACTCTCAGAGACTGAACCATCAAACAAAGAATATACATGGACTGAACCTAGGCCTTCCTGCACACATATAACAGATGTGTGGCTTGGTCTTCATGTGGGTCCCCCAACAGTTGGAGCAGGTCCTATCCCAAAAGTTGTTGCCTGTATGTGGGATATGTTCTTCTAACTGAGCTGCCTTGTCTGGTCTCAGTGGGAGAGAAAGCAAAGACTTGAAGTGCCAAGGCAGGGGAATATCAAGGGGGGGGTCTCTTACCAATCAGAGGAACAGGGAATGGGGGGGGGAGTATTATGGGAGGGAATGACTGGAAGGGAGGCATTGAGCAGGATGTAAAGTGAAGAAGTGAAAAGGAAAAATGAGTGGGGGGAGGACGGTTGAATGGGCAAATTTGTATGACTTACTGGAGATGGAAACAGGGAGAGAGGGTAAGATTCTGCAGGTGGTCTGTTACAGAAATGGGAATAAGACTAGGAATTAGATTTGAAGGGGAGGAGAGAGAGATGAAAATCTGCAGCTAGTCTGCCTACCTCTATGGCTGGATTCACCCTTTTTATTTTAAAAGCATGTGTTTAGTTAGGGCTTCCATTGCTGTGAAGAGACACTATGACCAAGGTAATCTTATAAAGGCAAAAACCAAAAAAAAAAAAAAAAAACCCCAAAAAACAAAAATAACAAAACAAAACACCCTTTTCGGAGTTGATAACAAAGGATGCTTATTCAGGCTTGACCCCTTGGCATAGCATATGTATAGAAATATGCCACTAAACTTTAAATCCGGTTGTCATGACATCCTTTGGAGCAGTAGGTTTCCTTCTCAGCCTCTCACTTCAAAATCCCAGAATGTAGAAAGTTGGTAACTTCTTTGGCCTGGGCTGCCAAATCTGGCTTTTTCTGAGCAGCCATAAACACGGCTCATTCCTACTGGCAAGCTGCCAGTTCTTCTTCACTGGGGCCCTTCACCACAGGAATGCCCAGGGAGCAGGCAGGGCCAATGAAAGAACAGACCACAGAAGACAGAGGTACATCTTGCTTGGCAAAAGCATCATCCTTAGCTTTGACACAGGCAATCTCATATATGTGCTTCAAACTCACCAGGCCTGCCACCTCTTTAACTGTTTACCAGGCCCCTTATTCCATCCCAATAGCTGCCTTCAAAAAGTAGTCAATAGTGGCCTGCCCAACCTTGAACTCAAATGTTTTATCCGGCTTTGTAAAAATTTTGTAGGCAGGTGAATGCCTTCTTTGATGCCCTTTGCCTTCTTGTTGAACTCTTTGCAAAACTGGCTGATAGAGATACCTTGCTGACCCAAGATGGGACCTGGTAGAGGCCCAGGCATAGCTTGGTCAGCTCGCATGATGAACTGGATCATGCCACCGGCCTCAAGCTTCTTGAGGGTCTGAGTGACCCGGCTTAGCTTTGACACGGTGTAGAATTTTAGTCTTGGTTTGCCTCAGAGAAGCAAAGAACTATGCTCTTAGCACTGCCATTTTGGGTTAGAGGTCAAGGCAAAAATTTGATAGGAGCTTGCTTACAGTTCCAGAGGTTCAGTCCATTATCCTCATAGTAGAGAACATGGGGGCTTGCTGGCAGACAGGGTGCTATGCTAGAGGAGCTGAGAGTTCCACATCTTGATCTGAGGAAAACCAGAAGGAGACTCGAAAGAGGCTCTCTTCTGTACTGAGTAGAATATGAGAATAGGAGACACAAGGTCCATCCCCACAGTAACACACTTCCCCAACAAGGCCACACCTCCTAATATTGCCACTTGCTGCGCCAAGCCTATTCAAACCACCACAGATATGTTGCCTGCATGTATGCCTATATACCACCTGCATGTAGAGTTCTTTGAGTATAGAAGACATCAGATCCCCTATGACTGAAGTTACAGAGAGTTGGGAACTGCCATGTGGGTGCTGGGAATTGAACCCGAGTCCCTCACAGGATCAGCCAATGCTCTTAATCACTAATCCATCTCTCCAGCCTCCAAGATTTTTTAAGCAACATTTTTATTAATTCTTTGAGAATTTCATGCAGTGTATTTTGTTCCTGTTCATGTCCTCCCCCAGAATCTCCAAGATCCATCCTTTAATTTTCTACCAACATAACTTCCAGTCTCCTTCTCTCTTCCTCTCCTCCTCCTCCTTCTCCCTCTACTACCTCTTCCTTCTTTCCTTCTTCTTTTTTTTTAAACCAACAATAAAAGATATTGATATCTTCTTTAGGATTTTTATTGCTGTGAAGGGACACCATAACCACAGCAACTCATATATATATGAGGTATTTTCCTCATTTACATTTCCAATGCTATCCCAAAAGTCCCCCATACCCTCCCCCCAACTCCCCTACCCACCCACTCCCCCTTTTTGGCCCTGGCGTTCCCCTGTACTGGGGTATATAAAGTTTGCAAGTCCAATGGGCCTCTCTTTCCAGTGATGGCCGACTAGGTCATCTTTTGATACATATGCAGCTAGAATCAAGAGCTCCAGGGTACTGGTTAGTTCATAATGTTGTTCCACCTATAGGGTTGCAGATCCCTTTAGCTCCTTGGGTACTTTCTCTAGCTCCTCCATTGGGGGCCCTGTGATCCATCCAATAGCTGACTCTGATCATCCACTTCTGTGTTTGCTAGGCCCCGGCATAGTCTCACAAGACTATCTGGGTCCTTTCAGCAAATCTTGCTAGTGTATGCAATGGTGTCAGTGTTTGGAAGGGTTGGGTGGTAGTGGCGCACGCCTTTAATCCCAGCACTTGGGAGGCAGAGACAGGCGGATTTCTGAATTCGAGGCCAGCCTGGTCTTTACAGTAAGTTCCAGGACAGCCAGGACTACACAGAGAAACCCTGTGTCAAAAAACAAAACAAAACAAAACAAACAAACAAACAAAAAAAAACCCAGCAACTCTTAATAAGGAAAATATTTTATAGGGGCTGGCTTGCAGTTTTAGAGGTTTAGTCTATTATTATCATGGTGGGAAGCATGGCAACATGCAGGCAGACAGGGTGCTGGAGAAGAAGCCAGAGTTCTACATCTGATACAGCAGGAAGAGAATGACACTGGGCTTGGCTTGAGCTTCTGAAACTTCAAAGCCCACTCCCTATGACATACTTCTATCAACAAGGCTATACCTATTAAACAAGGCTACACTCCCAATAATGCCACTCCCTATGAGTCTATGGGAGCTGCTTTCATTCAAACCACCACATTCTACTCCCTGGCCCCCATAGGCTTGTAGTCATATCACAATGAAAAATTCATTTAGTCCAACTTCAACAGTCCCCATAGCTGTCTCAACCCTATTTAAAAGTCCAAATTCGCTATAGAGACTCATAGTAACATTTTAACTGTAACCCCCTACAAAATTACAAATAATAATAATAATAATAATAATAATAATAATAATAATAATAATAATAAACTAATCACATACTTCTACCACATAAGTGGCACAGGATATAGATTACAGTTTCAAAAGGAAGGAAAGGGAGCATTGTGAAGAAATACTGGACCAAAGCAAGATGAAAACCAGCTGGGCAAACTTTAATTTCTGCATCTCAATGTGTGATGTCAAAATGTTCTTTAGGTCTCCAACTCCTTTCAGCTTTGTTAACTGCAATGCATTTCTTTCTCTTGGGCTGGTTATAGGCTTTCTTCAGCAGGTATCCCACGACTCTGGCATATCTGACATTTAGGGTCTCCAAGGCAATTCAGTCTTTACCTTACCCATTTTCCTTGCAGAGTGACCTCTGACATATGCCTGCCCTCAGTGGCTTTCCTTAGTCACAGAGGGAGTTTTCATAACCCCTTTCTTGAATCTAGAGCGACAACCACGTGACTGAAGCTGCCAAGTACTGCTGCTTGCTGATGCCAGAACATGCTCCCCTTGTTCAAATACATGTTTTACTAGTTTTCTGTTTTCAGGGGTTTCCTTCACTGCCTAAGATTGGCTGTCCTGGAATTTGCTCTGTAGACTGAGTAGGTCTCAGACACAGAGAGTCACGTGCCTCTGCTACCTCAGTGCTGGGACTAAAGGTATGTGTGTGACAGAGAGTTCTCTATTTTCACCAACTATGCTTGGGCATACAGCCTTGCCTGGAGTTCAGTCAACCTACCAGGTGTCACAATCCTAGTAGTTACAAAATGCCAATAGTTGCTTAGCTAATGGTGGGATTTCTGGCCCATTGCCCCTCTTTCTTCTCTATACTACTATTTTATCCAGCGGAGCTTGTAGAGATCTTGTCCACGTTGTCACAATTACTGTGAATTCATGTGTGCAATTCCCCTATTGCACCCAGAAAACACCATTCCCTTGAAGTTACCCACTGCCTCTGCCTCTTACAATCTTCTCTTCTTGCTCAATGATCCTTGAAACTGTAAGGAAGATATGATATGAATACCATTTAGGGATAAGCACTCATCCTCCCTTATTTTCTGCATATTGACTAATTGAAGCACTCTATATTAAATTATCATCTACTGTAAGAAACTTCTTTGATGAAGGTCAAGAGATAAATTGATCTGTGGATAGAGCAATAAGTCTTTAGGAGTCATTTAACACTGTGTCCATTTAACATAATAATAGTATTAGGTTCTCCCCTAGGGCCTATGATCTATCTTTCCACAGGGTCTTGGCCATATTAAAAATACCAGTCATGGATCGGGCCATAGAATCAAGTAGAAAGTGGTTGGTTATTTCCCTAATATCCATACCACTATGGGACCAATATGTATATCAAATTCATTTTATGTCAAATACTGACCCCAATGTCAACCTATACCAAAATGCGTTATGCAGGTCAGTAGGTTCTTTTTAAGCTAGCTTTCATGGATTTGAAAATTCTGTTCCTTAACTATGGGCTTGAGCATTACAGATCAGATTTCATTTTCTTGATTACTAATAACAAGCATTGGCACAACATTCATTATCTCATGTTAAAAATAAATAGATTCATACACAGGAGTATCTGATCAAAAGCAATACTTAGTAAATACCTATATAACTCGATATATTAGACTGCCAAAATATGAACGTCAAACCAGCTTTCTTGTTTTATTACAAGACTAAAGAGTTTTGTTACTTGATCCTGGCTCCATTTATATTGGACAGTCACTGTAATAAACATTTATGGTATTACAGAAACCTGTAAGATTTCTGTCGGCCTCCCAGAATCTTGGGCAACTGGCCTTAGTTTTCTCCACATTGTAACTGGAAGTTCCAAATGGCAGATCCTACACATACCATCCCCAAGCACATCAAATGAACCTCCTTTCCTTGTAGAGTCTAAGAATTAGCAGAGCACACACACTTCTCAGTTACTTCAATACAGATATAGTCAGGAATGGCCAGGATTATAGTAATAGAAAGATTAGAAACAACTAGAAATCTAACTTAAAACAATTAGTGGCCTGAGGTTCTAATGCTTCAGTCTGTCCAGGTCTCATAGTTGACAGAGTGAGCTGAGGACCCAACATGTGATTAAGGAGAGACTTGGCATTCGCAGTTGATAGGTTGACTAATAATAGTCAATGTAGTTAACTAAGAATAATGTGGTTGTCTTAGGCAATAAAAACTAAGGACTCCCAAAAGCCTTCATTTCCAATGATTATCATCTATATCGTCTCTGGTCTGTACTAAGGCTTTTAAGAAATTGTGAAAAGAAATAACACGTAAAAAGAACCATGCAAGGAACAGGGCCAAGAAAAATCAGGATTTACTATGATATTGGTACTGAGCCCCAGCCGGCTGGTGATCTGTTTGCTGGCTAATTTTTCACAGTAGAGATATCTGGGAAGAGGGAATATTAGTTGAGATAATATCCTCACTAGATTGGCATGTGACACATTTTCTTGATTAGTGATTAATGTGGGAGGGCCCAGCTCATTGTGGGTGATACCATCCTTGGTATGATGTCTCTGGATGTTATATGAAAGCAGGCTGATCAAGCCACAAGGAACAAGCCAGTAAGCAGCACTCTTTCATGGCTTCTGCTTCAGTTCCTGCCTCCTGGTTCCTTCTATGAGTTCTTGCCCTGACATCCCTGGTTGATGGACTACTACATAGTACAAGCTATAAGATGAGATAGATCCTTTCCTCTCCGAGTGTCTTTAGGCTGTGGTGCTTTATCACAGCAATAGAGTCCCCAACAAAGACAAAGATACTCTGAACTAAACCTCTTACAAACGTAAAGTCAGTGCCCTCTAACATGTCTCATTGTTTTAAGAGAAGCGCCACAAGAATGTGCTACTGTATTCTAGGACTTTTTTTTTTCCTGAAACAACAGAAACAAAATGTCCTTTTCCAAGACACAGAGAACACTGGCAAAGAGTCCCAATCTAGTTACATAGTAAGATGGATAAGTCTGGTGTCTGTAACTCATCAGACTTCAGAACTTCCAAGCCGAGGAAAGAACCCTCCAGTCTTCCTTTCTGGTTTCCTGTTCTCTTCATCCTTTTCTTCCTTACCCCTTCCACCTTCACGGTATTGTTGAACTATAACATGACACAAATGTCCAAGCAACGTGGTTGACTTTCTCTGTCCCTTCATAACTTCGATCCAAAGCTGGAAGGCACTGATACAGCTGAGAATTACTTCACAGTTTCCTTTTGTGCAAACATTAGATCTGAGAAGTGACTTTTCAGCTTGCTTCCTGTTTTTGGCTCACATATATGCTACTACTGTCTCAAAGTAGAATTACCTACTCTCATTCTTTGTTTGTAGAACTTCACTTCCAGGAATATAATAGCCGGCTCTTCACAAACGTGAAGGAAATCTTCAGTAGGTGTAAATGTAGCCTTTGCATCTTGAAATAACATTTTTATGCTCAGTTACTTGCCTCACATAGACCCCAAACATCCGTATTAGGATGAGGTCTTTCTGGGCTCTTGAAAAGGAAACTCAAAACTTTGATTTCTTAAAGCCACTACCTATAATATAGGTATAATGTATATGTTTACATGTGCACACAGTTGTACAATTATTATGTCATTAGATGGGATAATATAATTGTCACTGAAATCATCACACAAATATCTGATCATATTTGTTACTAAAGGAAAATTTACATCAAGATATTTTTATTGTTTTTCATAGTTACCTTTTTTGCTATTGATATTTTAATAGCATTTACTTTATGGAAGACTTCTTCTATCTTCCTCCATCTCGAGAAAAAAAATTCAACCTTCTGGGGAGTCTCAATAACATTCTTATTTATATCACAGGCTAATATCATTTCAAAACAAAGTTTACTTCGGTAAATAAAATAAACATAGGACTCTTTAAGACCAGATTCTAAACTCTTCAAAAAGTCACATACAGCATGAATGTTAAAACATGTGTGTGTGTTTTGGGTGTGAGTGTGTGTGTGTATGGTTGTGTGTGTGTGTGAATGTATATGTGTGTGAGTGAATGATTATGTGTGTGTGTGTGTGTGTGTGTGCTTATTGCTCTTGCAGAGGACCAGGTTCATTTGCAGCACCCTAATGTTGGCTCAGGCCCACCTGTGACTTCAGTTCTGGCTGATCTAAGACCCTCTTCTGGCTTTTGCTGGCTTTTTGCATGCGTGTAGTACGCTTGAACTTAGATACGTACACACATACACTCTCTTTCTCACACATAAAAATAATTATAGCTGGGCATGGTGGCGCATGCCTTTAATCCCAGCACTCGGGAGGCAGAGGCAGGCAGATTTCTGAGTTCGAGGCCGGCCTGGTCTACAAAGTGAGTTCCAGGACAGCCAGGGCTATACAGAGAAAACGTATCTCAAAAAACTAAACAAAATAAAAAATTATAAATACTTTTAAAAATAGGTATGTTTAAATGACTACCTTTGAGTAAATGAAGTCCAACCATTTTTGCATTTATTTCTAAACTAAATGTAGTTAAACTGAAAATCTTCACAAATAACACTTCAGAGTTCTTCTAAGTCTTAGATAAACTCAGTCTGAGCGTGGCCTTGAAACAAGAACTTAGAAATCCCCTTCTTTACAAAGACAGAAGTGGTTCTGGTAGGTTCTTCTTTTATTTGATTATTTGTCTCAGCACACAGAACTTTTGATTGCAACACATAATGAACTAGGCTGCACTGGTCTCTTCAGAAAGAGAAAAACAAGGAATAGGGAACTCGGAACATGTCAGAAGAGGAAATTTTTCGCTGCTACTTCAGTGAGGAAGCTCCAGACAAAGATATAAACATGTCCTCGGAGTCCCAGTTCTGCTAGGAAAGATCAGCTTTGCGTTGAAGTTGTTGCTGCAGGTGATTTTTGTGAAGTTTCTGGTTGACACTTTGGTTCATAAGTCTTGTTTTGAAGATGAATCACATATTTGGCCATCACAGAGCAGCTAACAGGAAGGAGTAACAAACATCTCTGCTCAATCCATGCACAGTGGAACCCCTGGTGAAAGAACTCAGTGGGCAGAACAAAGAGACTAAAGTCTGTACCCACAGCCCTTGAAAGACTGAATGATAATACCCCTCTTCTAAAAGACTGTCACCACATTTGTTCAACAGCAGATCTGAAAAAGGCAGATTAAACACATCAATAGAAATTGTACAAATTTAACAGAGAATTCATGAATGGCATAAAAAATGAATGAATCCCCAGAGATGTAAGAGATAATTCCAGTGTGATGCACATGATGTGAGGCCCAACACAGAAATAGGAGAGACTAAATACCTGATCCAAAGTTCTGAATTTTAGTGAAAAAAACATTAAGTTGTAGATAAATAATTCCCAATGATCACCAAATAATATAAATACAAACAAAATACCCTAAGGACACATTGCTAAAACTCTCTCTCTCTCTCTCTCTCTCTCTCTCTCTCTCTCTCTCTCTCTGTGTGTGTGTGTGTGTGTTCACATGTGTGAAGAGAGAGAGAGAGAAGGAGAGAGAGAGAGGAACAATTCAATAAATGAAGGGTCCTTTCTCTTTGGAAACAAGGAAAATGAAATGTGGTGAGTAAGTTGCTTGTGACAGAAGTGTGAAGACCTGAGTTTGAACCCTCAGGAACCCTTGTAGAGCTAAGTCTAGCAGCATGTGTCTATGATCCCAATGCTGTGGTCCTCCCTTCTCCCCAGGATCTCTTGACCACCAGCACCAAAGGACAAAAGGATCGGAGTTGAAGGACCGGATTCGGATTGCCCCTGAGTAGGACTGAATGACAGCCTTCCAGAATCAGCATCAGAGAGGCTGTTCAACTTTATTCAGGGTGATTCAAGGGCTATATAGTTTTTGGTGATGGGATAGGGATTTCTAAGGCATGTACCTATCATGGTCTAGAGTTTAGGGTACCAAAGAATGCCTTATTTGCATGGAAAGGCATTCCAGAAATTCAAGGTGCTTGCTGGACAGGTTCTTATCTGGAGAAAGGAAGTTGTAATTTCAGCAAGGCTACCTGCCATTCTACAGGTAGAGGATGTAGGGGGTTAAGGCTCCCAAGAAAAGATCAGATTAGAGGAAGTCCTGCTGATAAAGGGAGTCCTCCATTTTGCTCTGAGCTCAGAGGAGCAGGGTTTCCTCAGTAGTGCTCTCAAAGCAAGGGAGAAAAAGACAGGAGAATCTCCAAAGGTTCATGGACCAGATAGCTTGGTGGATTCAGCCCTAGCCATCAATATATTATGTTTCAAACTGGGAGGTGGGACAAACATGTAGGCTGACTTCTGACTTCCACATGCTACTGTCATGTGCATGTGCCTATACTCACACGTACAGATACTCACATGCACACACACACACACACACACACACACACACACACACTCAAATCAAATACAGTAATATGTGAATCTAGTATCAGGCAAGTAGGTTCTATTCAAAGGCTGTAATATTTATTTCAAAGTTTTAAAATGGGCCATATATGGCAATTTGAAAAATTAAAATATGATAATAATTATCTCAATGGATGAAGAAAATCTATGGGCTGAACTAGCAACAATTCATGAGTAATCAAAATATCTGAAAGTTTAGAATAGAATAAAAGCTTGTAAATTTTGGTATAGTGAGTAATTAAATACCTTATCCTTAAATTGAAAACAACCAAGTTCACTACCACTGTTTCTACTAAATATTGTGCTAAAATTAACAGCATTAAACCAAAAACATTGAACAAATAAATATACTAGTATTTTATAGAAATAATTTAACAAAATTTTTATAAAAATTTTATTAATTTATAGAAATAACTGACTCACTTGGAATAAAATAAAAATGTGCACAGATTATAACATGAAAGTATTCTTTTTAATTGTATAAGTATATAAACAGAAAAATGAGATGGCTAACACAATTTAAAACTTTTAGAAAAAAATTAAAAACTAGTCACTATTATCTAAAGACTGTTGACTAACAATAGTTAATTGATAATGAAATGTAGAAAATAAAATGGCCTAAATTGCATACCATAACATGAAATAGAAGTAATCCTAAAGAAAAATGCAGGTGTTGGTTCTATGCTGACCACCTGGAGTAACACTCAGCAGAAGCTGAGAGCTTAAATACGTGCTGAGGTATGGCATGCTCAATAATATGAACAGGATATCATGAGGTTGTCAGTTCCATCCCAAATACTCTAGAAATTCTGTATGATTCCAAACCAAATTCTGAAAGGTTTTCTTGTAGATAGTGACAAGTTGTTTTGAAATTTCACAGAATGCCAAATGATCTAAAATAACCAAATAAGCAGGAAGACAAATAAAGAAGGCTTAACCTTCTCAATTTCTAGATATAATGGCATTATTCATACAGGTCAATCAAACAGAAATGTATCTATTATATGTCTTTATTTAATTGATTTTTGGCCATGATAATAGGGTAATTTAATGGAAGAAATTAGTTATACCATCAAATGGTGTGGAGTAATTGAGTGTTCATTTTGAAAAATTAATGAACCTCACTCTTTACCTTGTGCACAGAAAATGACACAAAATGAATCACAGATCTAAATGTTAACACCAAAAATAAAACAGAGTTAAGAGAACCTGATTGAAATTATTGTGGGGTAGGAGGAACCAAAGAAAGGGCACAAACGCACCCTTATGAAGTGAGTGGGTTTCACACAAGCCAGTTAAGATGTTGGTACATTTATCTGTCACAAAAGTGGCATCTAGAGTATTTAAGGAACCCTTGAAACTCATTAACAAAAATAATAAATATCAACTTCTTAAAAACTGGGACAACACTTGGACAGATACTTCAACAGCCAAAAGTACAAATTGCCAAAAGAACATGAAAATTATTCAAGGTTCTCAGACACCAGGGAAACAAAAATTAAAGCCACTGTAAGACTCCTCTATGTGCCCATTGAGGCAGCTATCATTTTAAAAGAGTAGCAGTTTTGGGATATCTCATCTTGGTGAGAATGGAAGGCAACTGGATCTATCCTGTATGTCCTGTGGGAATTTTCAACAGATTGACTACTTTGTAAGACAGCCTCTGCCAAAGTTAAATGTTCATTAACCAGATGACCTTGTAATTCTATTTTAGATTTCATCCAAACAAACTGAAAGAATATATATGCCTAAATAAACACATCCCGTTCTTTAATTTTATTGTTATTGGGCAAAATCTAGATACAACTTAAAATTTCCAATAGAAGAGTGGATAAATACTGTTATGTAAATATGATAGAATAATGCTATTAAATAAAATAAATACATTACCTATATGTGTAGCAACACATAAATACTATGTTGAGGGAACAAAATGAGCACAAAACTTGCCCTGTGTGTGGTTGGTTCAAAGAAAATCCAAAAACAGTAAAGTTATTTTAAAGTAAAAACCCTGCAGTCCCCTTCCGCTCGACTCGAGACTCGAGCCCCGGGCTACCTTGCCAGCAGAGTCTTGCCCAACACCCGCAAGGGTCCACACGGGACTCCCCACGGGACCCTAAGACCTCTGGTGAGTGGATCACAGTGCCTGCCCCAATCCAATCGCGCGGAACTCGAGACTGCGGTACATAGGGAAGCAGGCTACCCGGGCCTGATCTGGGGCACAAGTCCCTTCCGCTCGACTCGAGACTCGAGCCCCGGGCTACCTTGACAGCAGAGTCTTGCCCAACACCCGCAAGGGCCCACACGGGACTCCCCACGGGACCCTAAGACCTCTGGTGAGTGGAACACAGCGCCTACCCCAATCCAATCGCGTGGAACTTGAGACTGCGGTACATAGGGAAGCAGGCTACCCGGGCTTGATCTGGGGCACAAACACCTTCCACTCCACTCGAGCCCCGGCTACCTTGCCAGCTGAGTCGCCTGACACCCGCAAGGGCCCACACAGGATTCCACACGTGATCCTAAGACCTCTAGTGAGTGGAACACAACTTCTGCCAGGAGTCTGGTTCGAACACCAGATATCTGGGTACCTGCCTTGCAAGAAGAGAGCTTGCCTGCAGAGAATACTCTGCCCACTGAAACTAAGGAGAGTGCTACCCTCCAGGTCTGCTCATAGAGGCTAACAGAGTCACCTGAAGAACAAGCTCTTAACAGTGACAACTAAAACAGCTAGCTTCAGAGATTACCAGATGGCGAAAGGCAAACGTAAGAATCCTACTAACAGAAATCAAGACCACTCACCATCATCAGAACGCAGCACTCCCACCCCACCTAGTCCTGGGCACCCCAACACAACCGAAAATCTAGACCCAGATTTAAAAACATTTCTCATGATGATGATAGAGGACATCAAGAAGGACTTTCATAAGTCACTTAAAGATTTACAGGAGAGCACTGCTAAAGAGTTACAGGCTCTTAAAGAAAAGCAGGAAAACACAGCCAAACAGGTGATGGAAATGAACAAAACCATACTAGAACTAAAAGGGGAAGTAGACACAATAAAGAAAACCCAAAGCGAGGCAACGCTGGAGATAGAAACCCTAGGAAAGAGATCTGGAACCATAGATGCGAGCATCAGCAACAGAATACAAGAAATGGAAGAGAGAATCTCAGGTGCAGAAGATTCCATAGAGAACATCGACACAACAGTCAAAGAAAATACAAAATGCAAAAGGATCCTAACTCAAAACATCCAGGTAATCCAGGACACAATGAGAAGACCAAACCTACGGATAATAGGAATTGATGAGAATGAAGATTTTCAACTTAAAGGGCCAGCTAATATCTTCAACAAAATAATAGAAGAAAACTTCCCAAACATAAAAAAAGAGATGCCCATGATCATACAAGAAGCATACAGAACTCCAAATAGACTGGACCAGAAAAGAAATTCCTCCCGACACATAATAATCAGAACAACAAATGCACTAAATAAAGATAGAATATTAAAAGCAGTAAGGGAGAAAGGTCAAGTAACATATAAAGGAAGGCCTATCAGAATTACACCAGACTTTTCACCAGAGACTATGAAAGCCAGAAGAGCCTGGACAGATGTTATACAGACACTAAGAGAACACAAATGCCAGCCCAAGCTACTATACCCGGCCAAACTCTCAATTACCATAGATGGAGAAACCAAAGTATTCCACGACAAAACCAAGTTCACACAATATCTTTCCACGAATCCAGCCCTTCAAAGGATAATAACAGAAAAGAAGCAATACAAGGACGGAAATCACGCCCTAGAACAACCAAGAAAGTAATCATTCAACAAACCAAAAAGAAGACAGCCACAAGAACAGAATGCCAACTCTAACAACAAAAATAAAAGGGAGCAACAATTACTTTTCCTTAATATCTCTTAATATCAATGGACTCAATTCCCCAATAAAAAGACATAGACTAACAGACTGGCTACACAAACAGGACCTAACATTCTGCTGCTTACAGGAAACCCATCTCAGGGAAAAAGACAGACACTACCTCAGAGTGAAAGGCTGGAAAACAATTTTCCAAGCAAATGGACTGAAGAAACAAGCTGGAGTAGCCATTTTAATATCGGATAAAATTGACTTCCAACCCAAAGTTATCAAAAAAGACAAGGAGGGACACTTCATACTCATCAAAGGTAAAATCCTCCAAGAGGAACTCTCAATTCTGAATATCTACGCTCCAAATGCAAGGGCAGCCACATTCATTAGAGACACTTTAGTAAAGCTCAAAGCATACATTGCACCTCACACAATAATAGTGGGAGACTTCAACACACCACTTTCTTCAAAGGACAGATCGTGGAAACAGAAACTAAACAGGGACACAGTGAAACTAACAGAAGTTATGAAACAAATGGACCTGACAGATATCTACAGAACATTTTATCCTAAAACAAAAGGATATACCTTCTTCTCAGCACCTCACGGGACCTTCTCCAAAATTGACCATATAATTGGTCACAAAACAGGCCTCAATAGATACAAAAATATTGAAATTGTCCCATGTATCCTATCAGACCACCATGGCCTAAGACTGATCTTCAATAACAACATAAATAATGGAAAGCCAACATTCACGTGGAAACTGAATAACACTCTTCTCAATGATACCTTGGTCAAGGAAGGAATAAAGAAAGAAATTAAAGACTTTTTAGAGTTTAATGAAAATGAAGCCACAACGTACCCAAACCTATGGGACACAATGAAAGCATTTCTAAGAGGGAAACTCATAGCGCTGAGTGCCTCCAAGAAGAAACGGGAGACAGCACATACTAGCAGCTTGACAACACATCTAAAAGCCCTAGAAAAAAAGGAAGCAAATTCACCCAAGAGGAGTAGACGGCAGGAAATAATCAAACTCAGGGGTGAAATCAACCAAGTGGAAACAAGAAGAACTATTCAAAGAATTAACCAAACGAGGAGTTGGTTCTTTGAGAAAATCAACAAGATAGATAAACCCTTAGCTAGACTCACTAAAGGGCACAGGGACAAAATCCTAATTAACAAAATCAGAAATGAAAAGGGAGACATAACAACAGATCCTGAAGAAATCCAAAACACCATCAGATCCTTCTACAAAAGGCTATACTCAACAAAACTGGAAAACCTGGACGAAATGGACAAATTTCTGGACAGATACCAGGTACCAAAGTTGAATCAGGATCAAGTTGACCATCTAAACAGTCCCATATCACCTAAAGAAATAGAAGCAGTTATTAATAGTCTCCCAACCAAAAAAAGCCCAGGACCAGATGGGTTTAGTGCAGAGTTCTATCAGACCTTCAAAGAAGATCTAATTCCAATTCTGCACAAACTATTTCACAAAATAGAAGTAGAAGGTACTCTACCCAACTCATTTTATGAAGCCACTATTACTCTGATACCTAAACCACAGAAAGATCCAACAAAGATAGAGAACTTCAGACCAATTTCTCTTATGAATATCGATGCAAAAATCCTCAATAAAATTCTCGCTAACCGAATCCAAGAACACATTAAAGCAATCATCCATCCTGACCAAGTAGGTTTTATTCCAGGGATGCAGGGATGGTTTAATATACGAAAATCCATCAATGTAATCCATTATATAAACAAACTCAAAGACAAAAACCACATGATCATCTCGTTAGATGCAGAAAAAGCATTTGACAAGATCCAACACCCATTCATGATAAAAGTTTTGGAAAGATCAGGAATTCAAGGCCCATACCTAAACATGATAAAAGCAATCTACAGCAAACCAGTAGCCAACATCAAAGTAAATGGAGAGAAGCTGGAAGCAATCCCACTAAAATCAGGGACTAGACAAGGCTGCCCACTTTCTCCCTACCTTTTCAACATAGTACTTGAAGTATTAGCCAGAGCAATTCGACAACAAAAGGAGATCAAGGGGATACAAATTGGAAAAGAGGAAGTCAAAATATCACTTTTTGCAGATGATATGATAGTATATATAAGTGACCCTAAAAATTCTACCAGAGAACTCCTAAACCTGATAAACAGCTTCGGTGAAGTAGCTGGATATAAAATAAACTCAAACAAGTCAATGGCCTTTCTCTATACAAAGAATAAACAGGCTGAGAAAGAAATTAGGGAAACAACACCCTTCTCAATAGTCACAAATAATATAAAATATCTTGGCGTGACTCTAACTAAGGAGGTGAAAGATCTGTATGATAAAAACTTCAAATCTCTGAAGAAAGAAATTAAAGAAGATCTCAGAAGATGGAAAGATCTCCCATGCTCATGGATTGGCAGGATCAACATTGTAAAAATGGCTATCTTGCCAAAAGCAATCTACAGATTCAATGCAATCCCCATCAAAATTCCAACTCAATTCTTCAACGAATTGGAAGGAGCAATTTGCAAATTTGTCTGGAATAACAAAAAACCTAGGATAGCAAAAAGTCTTCTCAAGGATAAAAGAACTTCTGGCGGAATCACCATGCCAGACCTAAAGCTTTACTACAGAGCAATTGTGATAAAAACTGCATGGTACTGGTATAGAGACAGACAAGTAGACCAATGGAATAGAATTGAAGATCCAGAAATGAACCCACACACCTATGGTCACTTGATCTTCGACAAGGGAGCTAAAACCATCCAGTGGAAGAAAGACAGCATTTTCAACAATTGGTGCTGGCACAACTGGTTGTTATCGTGTAGAAGAATGCGAATCGATCCATACTTATCTCCTTGTACTAAGGTCAAATCTAAGTGGATCAAGGAACTTCACATAAAACCAGAGACACTGAAACTTATAGAGGAGAAAGTGGGGAAAAGCCTTGAAGATATGGGCACAGGGGAAAAATTCCTGAACAGAACAGCAATGGCTTGTGCTGTAAGATCGAGAATCGACAAATGGGACCTAATGAAACTCCAAAGTTTCTGCAAGGCAAAAGACACCGTCAATAAGACAAAAAGACCACCAACAGATTGGGAAAGGATCTTTACCTATCCTAAATCAGATAGGGGACTAATATCCAACATATATAAAGAACTCAAGAAGGTGGACTTCAGAAAATCAAATAACCCCATTAAAAAATGGGGCTCAGAACTGAACAAAGAATTCTCACCTGAGGAATACCGAATGGCAGAGAAGCACTTGAAAAAATGTTCAACATCCTTAATCATCAGGGAAATGCAAATCAAAACAACCCTGAGATTCCACCTCACACCAGTCAGAATGGCTAAGATCAAAAATTCAGGTGACAGCAGATGCTGGCGAGGATGTGGAGAAAGAGGAACACTCCTCCATTGTTGGTGGGAGTGCAGGCTTGTACAACCACTCTGGAAATCAGTCTGGCGGTTCCTCAGAAAACTGGACATAGTACTACCGGAGGATCCAGCAATACCTCTCCTGGGCATATATCCAGAAGATGCCCCAACAGGTAAGAAGGACACATGCTCCACTATGTTCATAGCAGCCTTATTTATAATAGCCAGAAGCTGGAAAGAACCTAGATGCCCCTCAACAGAGGAATGGATACAGAAAATGTGGTACATCTACACAATGGAGTACTACTCAGCTATTAAAAAGAATGAATTTATGAAATTCCTAGCCAAATGGATGGACCTGGAGGGCATCATCCTGAGTGAGGTAACACATTCACAAAGAAACTCACACAATATGTATTCACTGATAAGTGGATATTAGCCCCAAACCTAGGATACCCAAGATATAAGATATAATTTGCTAAACACATGAAACTCAAGGAGAATGAAGACTGAAGTGTGGACACTATGCCCCTCCTTAGATTTGGGAACAAAACACCCATGGAAGGAGTTACAGAGACGGAGTTTGGAGCTGAGATGAAAGGATGGACCATGTAGAGACTGCCATAGCCAGGGATCCACCCCATAATCAGCATCCAAACGCTGACACCATTGCATACACTAGCAAGATTTTATTGAAAGGACGCAGATGTAGCTGTCTCTTGTGAGACTATGCCGGGGCCCAGCAAACACAGAAGTGGATGCTCACGGTCAGCTAATGGATGGATCATAGGGCTCCCAATGGAGGAGCTAGAGAAAGTAGCCAAGGAGCTAAAGGGATCTGCAACCCTATAGGTGGAACAACATTATGAGCTAACCAGTACCCCGGAGCTCTTGACTCTAGCTGCATATATATCAAAAGATGGCCTAGTCGGCCATCACTGGAAAGAGAGGCCCATTGGACTTGCAAACTTTATATGCCCCAGTACAGGGGAATACCAGGGCCAAAAAGGGGGAGTGGGTGGGCAGGGGAGTGGGGGTGGGTGGATATGGGGGACTTTTGGTATAGCATTGGAAATGTAAATGAGTTAAATACCTAATAAAAAATGGAAAAAAAAAAAACCCTGCAGAGTCACTCACACCTAGAGTCTCAGCATTTGGGAGATGGAAGCAGAAGCCTTTGAAATATAGGCTCATTGCCTACTATGGCCACATAGTGAGTTGTAGGCTATCCTGGAATATAGGAAAATCTGTCTTGAAGAAGGAAGAAAAGAAGGAAGGAAGGATGGAAGGAAGGAAGAAGGAAGGAAGGGAGGGAGGGAGGGAAGGAGGGAGGAAAGGAGGGAGGGTGGGAGGAAGGAAGGAGGGAGGGAAGAAAGGAAGGAAGGAAGGAAGGAAGGAAGGAAGGAAGGAAGGAAGGAAGGAAGGAAGGAGCAAAGTCGTGGGGAAAGAAAGAGGAGGAGTGAGAAGCAAAGAGAAAAATGGGGTGGACTTTTGGTATTAATGATGATGATCATGATGATAATGATGATGATGAAGATGATAATGCAAATCTTGTGATTTAGATATAGTGGTTGCTTCACCAGGCTTACCCTAAATACAGGAATATTTACTTTTGTGTAAATCAAACTCAAGAGAGTTTTAAAGGTCTCTCACAGACAATATTTTACCTTCCTTACATTAGAGCGAAGCAAGATTCCCTGCTACCATTACTATTTGCTGCAGTTTTCGGGGAGTCTTACAAATGGTAGACAGGAAAAATTTAGGCCCAGATCTGGGGCTTTAAAAGTAGAGGCAAATAAAGTTATCCATCAGATTGGATGATCGAATTAGAGCATCTAAAGGAGTCTGCAGAGGAACTGTAACAAGACATAAAAGACTTGAGCTTCAAGGTCAAAGAAAGAAGGGTAATAGCATTCTGAAGTGAAAAAATCAAAAGTGGATTACAAAAAAGTACATGGAGCTGAAAAGTTTACAAAGAAAAAAAGCCAATTATTTTTTGCCATTTTCTGTGCAAACCCATGCATTTGAGGCAGTGACAAAAATATTATCAATTAAACACAAGCAATAGTTTAAAAGATAACAATCTCACAGAGAAACTTCAGGGACTTTCATAATTCACTGAGTCATGATGTTAAGAAAGGTGATTTTTATAGATTGGTAAGAAAATACCACTTTTAAAAATGTAATTTTACTATTTCTATTTGATATCAAACAACAAAACAACCAGTTTTATTAAGTCCTAAATTTGAAAAGGAGTAATTTCAAAACGGTAGGAGAAAATCTTGGTAGAATATTGTTGCTGGTCTTTGAACATCTCAAGAATGTTCCTTCGTGCCACAGGACTTCTGCAAGTGTCCCTTCAGCCTCAGAGAGCTCCAGAAACAGCTCTTGTTACTCTGGGCTTCTCTGAAATCTGCCTACCCGAGGGAATTCTCTACCATGCTCAGCAGCAGGAAGAGACAGTCAGGGAGAGGGAAAAGAAAGGGGGGAGGAGGGGAAAGGGGGACAGGGAAGTGGAGAGGGAGAGGAAGAGGGGGAGAGGGAGATGGAGAGAAAGAAAGAGAGAGGGGAGGAGAGGGAGAATTGGGAGAGGGGGAAGGAGAAGAGGAATAGGTAAAAAGGAAGAGAGGGAGGAGGAGGGGAAGGGGAGGAGAGATAGGAAGAGGGAGAGAGAATGAGGGGGAGAGGGGACGATGAAGAGGGAAGGAGGAGAGAGAGGAAAAGGGACAGAGAGAGAGAAAGTGGGAAGGAAGAGAAGGAGGGAGAAAGAGGGAAGGGGGAGGGAGAGAGGGAAGGGGGAGGGAGAGAGGGAGAGAGAGGGAGGAGAGGAAGGAGGAGGGAGAGGGAGGAAGGAGGAGGGAGGGGAGGAGGGAAAAGAAGGAGGGAGAGGGAGGAGGGAGGGAGACAGGGAGAGGGAGAGGGAGAGGGGGAGGGGGAGGGGGAGGGAGAGGGAGAGGGAGAGGGAGAGGGGGAGGGAGAGGGAGAGGGAGAGGGAGAGGGAGAGGGAGAGGGAGAGGGAGAGGGAGAGGGAGAGGGAGAGGGAGAGGGAGAGGGAGAGGGAGAGGGAGAGGGAGAGGGAGAGGGAGAGGGAGAGGGAGAGGGAGAGGGAGAGGGAGAGGGAGAGGGTGGGCATGTATCTACAAGATCAGAAGAGAGCATACATTCTATCATGTGAGATCCAGGGATGAAAATCAGGTTGTCAGGCTTGGCTGCAAGCACCTTAGCCTGCTGAGCCATCTCACTGGCCCCAAGGACAGATTTCTTACTGGTTTTACTCACCCCTCACATTCTGTCAACATTCATTGCTTTTATAATGCAGGAGATTCACTTGGTTCACCTTTGCCTTCTGTGAATCGAAAGTGGATACTTTGCCTAAACACAGGAAAAATTCATAAGCATCAATTCCTGTTAAATTCAAGTTATAAACTTTAGTATTTCTTGGCTACTTTGATGCTATGGTGCTGCTGTTGCTTTCTGTTTTCAACGTTTATAATTTGTTAATTGGATATTTTCTTTATTTACATTTCAAATGTTATACCCTTTCCTGGTTTCCCTCCCTTCCTGAAACACCCTATTCCATCTTCCTTCCCCCTGCTTCTATGAGGGTGTTCCTCCACCCATCCACCCACTCCAACCTTCCCACCCTCAATTCCCCTACACTGGGGCATCTATCGAGCCTTCATAGGACCAAGGACCTCTTTTGCCTTTGATGCATGACAAGACCATCTTCTGCTACAGATGCAGCTGGAGCCCTGAGTAGCCCTTTATTGATGGCTTTAGTCCCTGGGAGTTCTGGGGCATCTGGTTGGTTGATATTATGGTTCTTCCTATGGGGTTGCAAACCCCTTCAACTCCTTCAGTCCCTTCACTAACTCCTTTATTGGGGACCACACGCTCAGTCCAATGGTTGGCTGTAAATATCCACCTCTGCATTTGTAAGGCTCTGGCAGGGGCTCTCAGAAGACAACCATATCAGGCTCCTTTTAGCATGCACTTCTTGAAATCTACAATAGTGTCTGGGTTTGGTAACTGTATATGGGATAAATCCCCAGGTGGATTCTCTAGGGGGCCTTTCCTTCAGTCTCTGCTCAACAATTTATCTCCATATTTGTTCCTGTGAGTATTTTGTTCTCCTTCTAAGAAGGACCAAAGCACCTACACTTTGTTCCTTCTTATTGAGCTTCATATGATCTGAGAATTGTATTCCGGTTATTTGGAGCTTTTGGACTAGTATCCACTTATCAGTGAGTGCATACTATGTGTTTTCTTTTGTGATTGGGTTACCTCACTCAGGATGATATTTTCTAGTTCCATCGATTTGCCTAAAAATTTCATGAATTCATTGTTTTTAATAGCTGAGTAGTACTCCATTGTGTAAACGTACCACATTTTCTGTATCCATTCCTCTGTTGAAGAACATCTGGGTTCTTTCCAGCTTCTGGCTATTATAAATAAGGCTGCTATGAACATAGTGGAGCATGTGTCCTTCTTACAGGTTGGAACATCTTCTGGGTATATGCCCAGAAGAGGTATTGCTGGATCTTCCGGTAGTACTATGTCCAATTTTCTGAGGAACCACCAGACAGATTTCTAGCGTGGTTGTACCAGCTTGCAATCCCACCATCAATTGAGGAGTGTTCCTCTTTCTTCACATTCTCGCCAGCATCTGCTGTCACCTGAGTTTGATTTTAGCCATTCTGAGTGGCGTGAGGTTGGATTTCAGGTTTGTTTTGATTTGCATTTCCCTGATGACTAAGGATGTTGAAGATTTCTTTAGGTGCTTCTTGGCCATTCAATATTCCTCAGTTGAAAATTCTTTATTAAGCTCTGTACCCAATTTTTAATAGGGTTATTTGGTTCTCTGGAGTTTAACTTCTTGAGTTCTTTACTGAATATAAGCCTTTTATCAGATATAGGATTGGTAAAGATCTTTTCCCAATTTGTTGGTTGCCATTTTGTCCTATTGACAGTGTCTTTTGCTTTACAGAAACTTTGCAATTTTATGAGATTCACATTTGTCAATTCTTGATCTTACAGCATAAGCCATTGGTGTTCTGTTCAGGAATTTTTCCCCTGTGCTCATGTGTTCGAGGCTTTTTCCCACTTTCTCCTCTATAAGTTTCAGTGTATTTGGTTTTATGTGGAGGCCCTCCATCCACTTGGATTTGATCTTTGTACAAGGAGATAAGAATGGGTTGATTTGCATTTTTCTACATGCTGAGTTCCAGTTGAACCAGCACCATTTGTTAAAAATGCTGTCTTTTTCCACTGGATGGTTTTAGCTTCTTTGTCAAAGATCAAGTGACCATATATGTGTGGGTTCGTTTCTGGGTCTTCAATTCTATTCCATTCATTTTCGTGCCTGTCTCTGTATCAATACCATGCAGTTTTTATCACCATTGCTCTGTAATACAGCTTGAGGTCAGGGACAGTGATTTCTCCAGAAGTTCTTTTATTGTTGAGAATAGTTTTTGCTATCCTGGGTTTTTTGTTATTCCAAATGAATTTGCAGATTACTCTTTCTAACTCTATGAAGAATTGATTTGGAATATTTATGGAGATTGCATTGAATCTGTAGATTGCTTTCAGCAAGATAGCCATTTTCACTATATTAATCCTGCCAATCCATGAGCATGGGAGATCTTTTCATCTTCTGAGATCTTCGGTTTCTTTCTTCTGAGTCTTAAAGTTCTTGTCATACAGATCTTTCACTTGCTTGGTTAGAGTCACACCAAGGTATTTTATATTATTTGTGACTATTGTGAAGGGTGTTGTTTCCCTAATTTCTTTCCCAGCCTATTTATCCTTTGAGTAGAGGAAGGCTACTAATTTGTTTGAGTTAATTTTATATCCAGCCACTTTGCTGAAGTTGTTTATCAGGTTTAGGAGTTCTCTGGTGGAATTTTTGGGGTTCATTTAAGTATATTCAAATCTGCAAATAGTGATATTTTGACTTCTTCAATTCCAATCTGTATCCCTTTGACCTCTTTTTGTTCTCTAATTGCAGTAGCTAGAATTTCAAATACTATGTTGAATAGATAGGGAGAGCGTGAGCAGACTCATCTAATCTCTGATTTTAGTGGGATTGCTTTAAGTTTCTTTCCATTCAGTTTGATGCTGGTTACTTGTTTGCTGTATATTGCTTTTACTATGTTTAGGTCTGGGCCTTGAATTCCTGATCTTTCCAAGACTTTTAACATGAAGGGATGCTGAATTTTGTCAACTTCTTTTTCAGCATCTAATGAAATGATCATGTGGTTTTTTTCTTTGAGTTTGTTTATGTAGTGGATTATGTTGATGGATTTCTGTATATTGAAGCCTACTTGATCGTGGTGAATGGTGGTTTTGATGAGTTCTTGGATTAGGTTGGCAAGGATTTCATTGAGTATTTTTTTTTTTTTTTGCATCAATGTTCATAAGGGAGATTGGTCTAAAGTTCTCTTTCTTTCTTTGTGTGGTTTAGGTATAAGCGTAATTGTGGCTTCATAGAATGAATTGGGTAGTGTACCTTCTGTTTGTATTTTGTGGAATAGTTTGAAGAGTATTGGTATTAGGTCTTCTTTAAAGGTCTGATAGAATTCTACACTAAACCCATTTGCTCCTGTGCTTTTTTTATTTTGGAGGTGGGACTATTAATGACTGCTTCTATTTCTTTAGGGGTTATGGGACTGTTTAGATGGTTTATTTAATCCTGTTTTAACTTTGGCACTTTGTATGTGTCTAGGAAATTGTCCATTTCATCCAGATTTTCCAATTTAGTTGAGTATAAACTTTGTGATAGGATCTGATACTTTTTTTTTAATTTCCACAGTTTCTGTTGTTATTTCTCCCTTTTCATTTCTGATTTTATTAACTGTCTCTGTGCCCTCTGGGTAGCCTGGCTGAGGTTTTATCTATCTTGTTGTCAGGAAACTATTTGACATGTGGCTACACAGAAATCAACCACATTTTCAAATGGCACAAATGATCCAATTTACCATGAACCAACAACATGTTTGAACACACAGAGAGCAAATCCATCAAAACATTTAACGCAATAGCAAACACCATGCCTTTGATGAGTGCATCTCCAATGCGTGCTAGGTGCTCAGTGAATAACACCACGAATGGTCAAACCTCTGGATATGTATATTTAACTACTGCTTCAATGGAAGATCTGATCATAAATGATTTAGGATGTTACAAAAATGTGCAGAAATCAGTGCACTGAACTTTCTTCTCATCTGTGGGCCATCTAAAGCTAAATATATTGCAGCATGGTGTTTAAAAGCTTTTAAGCATGTATTAAGATTTCAGTTAATCATTTGGAAAGGTTACCTTTTAATTAAATGTCATAAATAAAGAGTGATGCTATTATAAATAAGGCTGCTGTGTGGGTGGGTAGGGGAGTGGGGGTGGGTGGCTATGGGGGACTTTTGGTATAGCATTGGAAATGTAAATGAGCTAAATACCTAATAAAAAATGGAAAAAGAAGAGTGATGCTTTGGACCTCTGTTTTTATTTTGCAGTTATTAGAATTAAAAACACAACTTAAATGACAAAAAAGAAATCTAATAATTACAAGATAACTTGGATGCCTCATGCTATTACCTTAACAGGAGACTACACTGTGTATTTCAACATTTATTGTGAGGGCGATTAATGTAAGAGAAGCACATTTGGTGCCATTAGCTGTTTCTCTGCTTTAGTGGAACTAGTGATCCCTCTTGTTACTGTTTATTAGGAAAAATTAGACCTCTTTCCCTTACATATGTCTGTTGATATACCCTAATAGGATACTTCTTTTTCATGAGCCAAAGTTTTGTTGATTTATGTTAACTGTTGGTGTTTAAATCACGATTATATCAGCTCATTAAATTAATTGGAAAACTCATTTTGTATTGTTGCTGTAATTTGTATAATCTAGAAATTATCTTCACTTCAAGGCTAATATTCTCTGTAAGAGATTATAGAGCAAGTCTTATGCTAAATTCAGGTGCAATTAAGTTGAAAGCAATGGAGTTGTTATAGGGAGAAAAATATTCTTGGCTTTATAGAAATAAATACAATTCACAATGTTGATATAATAGTTATGAAATTTTATGTGCCAAGTAGCATAATTTCAAACTATACAAAGCAAAAATATATGCAATAAAATGCCATAATGGGAAATAAAATTATGCTAACAACTTTACATACAATATTCTGTATATAAGAATTATCACGTGGATGAAAATAATTTTTACTTCTAAGGACATTCCAACATTACTATTTATAGAAGCGGTAAATTTCAAAGGCATAACAATAGAAGAGTTATTAAATCATTATAAAAATCAATATTATAGAATATTATGCAGTCTTTAAAACTGTATTCTGAATGACATTTAAAGATGTGAAATGCTGTAGCAGTATCATTTTTAATTACAGTCTTCGGAAAAAATTTTAAAGCTATAGTAAACTATGAATAAACTGAACAGTATTAAAACATGCAGAAATGATAGTATGCAATAACCACTCCACACTTCCACATGAACAAAACCAATTTGTCTCTTCCTGTGTGTGCCTCCCTTCCTTCTTCCCTCCATCTCCCCATCTCTCCCACCCACCACTCTCTACATCTGTCTCTCTGTCTCTCGCATACATTCCCTATGCTGGCTCCATTTTCTTTTCTTTCTCCCTCTGACAAAATGAATCATCAAAAGATGTAATAATATATTGTGTATATGCACAATCCATCCCATATTTTCAAGGGAAGCTTAACTATGAGTAATAAATGTGCTGTTTTGTGTTTTCAATTCACCACGACATTATGATGAATGGTGACTATTTTGCTAATTTTCTTTATTGAAAATTATTGTTCTATATGCATTGGACACAGCACTGGGTTGCATAAGGACATTTCCACACAAGTGTAAAATATATTTTGATTATATTTGTCACATGACCTCCCCTTTCTCTATCCATCCTATTCACCCTCTGTTTCCTGAACAGTTTTGTTTCTACTCTCAGGTCATATTTACATAAATGATTTTCTGTGTCCACATAAAACTCTATGAATCCCAAATGAGAGAAATGTGATATTTGTCTTTCTGAAATTAGCTTAGTTTGCTTATTATGATAATGACCAGTTCCCTCCGTTTTCCTACAAAGTTCAGCTGAAAACAATTCCATTTTCCTTAAGTTAGACGTGATGGATATAATGAACTGATGTGAGAACATCTGGATATGTGACTCGGAGTCCTTTGGGTAAGTAATATCAGGGTAGCACAGCTATTCCAGTATGGTAGGTCTATGTCTAGTTTTTTGAGGAACCTCCATAATGATTTCCATTATGTCAGGGACTAACTTGTATCCCCAACAGCAGTGCATAAGGGTTCCCTTTTGTTCTTATCTTGTCCAGCAATTGCTGTTTATTCTCTTAGAAGTCTGATTGGACTGAGATATAATGCAAACATACTTTCAATTTGCATTTTTCTGACAGCTAGTGTTGTCGTGTTTTTCAGCCATTCACATTTAATCTTTTGAGAACTGTCTGGTCCCTTGGCCCACTTATTGATTTGTTTCCTTTCTTGTTCTTTAGCTTTTGAACTCTTTATGTGTGGGAACCAGGATCTAGGAAGGTTTGAGGGAGGCAGAGTCACCAACCCCAGGGAAACAGATCCAGAGACTAGCATCAGGTGCTGTATTGCTCAGCAGTATAGACAGGAGCTCTGGAGTAGCCAATTATTCCACTATCACTATAGGGAGGTACCATGCAGCCAGCACCGGAGCAGACTTCTGTAAAGACAGGAAAGCAGCCACTGCCCTGTGCCAGGCCCAATCTAGTTTGCTAGGGTCCTCTATCTTGTGTAACACGGCGTGCTAGCAGACATGGGCACTCATACTATCGGAGTGTTATGACATCTGCCTCACCATTTGTCTGGCCCCAACCAGGGGCTGCAGCACACACGTTTGTGTACTTTCAAAATTAATTCCCAGTCAGATAGAGAGGTAGGAGAGGTTGTCTCCCACTCTCTAGAGACCGTCTCTTCACGTGATTGAATGCTTTTGGATTCTGTGAGATCACATCTGTCAACTTTGGGCACTATTCCTTGAGTGATAAGAGTCTTATTTAGAAAGCCCTTGCCCCTGATCAAGGGTTTTCTCCACTTTCTGCTTGAAGACTTTCAGAATTTCTACTTTTACATTGAGGTTGCGAGGTGTCTTGAGCAGGGTGAGATGCAATGAGCAAGTCTTATTTTGCTATATGCGGCTCTTCCTGTTTTATCATCATTGTGTCAAAGAGTCATATAGACAGCTGTAGTGTGGTGGGCTTATTGCCATGTCCTCTAGTCTATTTCGCTGATCAACAAACATATCTGTGTTTGTGCCTTGGTGAGCGTTTTTTCAGCTTGAAGAAATCACATTTCTTAGCTGTAGATGGAAACACAGGTGAGAATTTTTAGTAGTTTGTTCCTTTACCCGCTATGTTCACTCTTGCTTTTCACACCCCCCCCCAGCCTAAACTACAGAATTCTGTTTGTATCTTTTCTTAAAAGAATTTTCTAAGCATCCACTTAAAATCAAAATACCTCGGCTGGACTAATACATCAGATGTGAAAGTCCTTTCTCTCACAGCCTCGTGAGCCTAGTTATGTCCCACCTTAGTTATTCTCTCCATCCCGACAACAGTGATGTGTATTCTAACGCTGTGTCACTTGTCACTTAATTATTGTCTCATGAATTGGGACCTTTTTTTCAAGTGTTTTGTCCCCAAGGCTCCCACCTTCAAAACCACACTAGGACCCCACCACCAAAAAAAAGAAAGAAAGAAAGAAAGAAAGAAAGAAAGAAAGAAATAAAGAAAGAAAGAAAGAAAGAAAGAGAGAGAGAGAAAGGAAGAGAGAAAGGAAGGAAGGAAGGAAGGAAGGAAGGAAGGAAGGAAGGAAGGAAGGAAGGAAGAGAGAAAGAAAGGAAGGAAGGAAGGAAGGGAAGAAGGAAGAAGAGAGAAGGAAGGAAGGAAGGAAGGAAGGAAGGAAGGAAGGAAGGAAGGAAGGAAGGAAGGAAAGAAGGAAGGAAGAAAGAAACCTCTCTGGCTTGATGCTAAATTCTAAGTCAGTTAAAATTGTTGGTCAAAAGCCGGGTGGTGGTGGCGCATGCCTTTAATCCCAGCACTTGGGAAGCAGAGGCAGGTGGATTTCTGAGTTCGAGGCCAGTCTCAACTCACAGAGTGATTTCCAGGACAGCCAGGGCTACACAGAGAAACCCTGTCTCGAATAAAACAAACAACAACAAAAAAAGAATGTTTTTTAAAGTTGAACACTTGCTTAAGTTGAATGCTTATTTATCTTCCACGTGGGCAATTTTTCATACACAATGAAGAACTTAAAATAAAACTTATTTACAGTTTCTTTTCCTAGTTCATAAGGTTTGTTTTTGTTTTTTTTTTATTTTGAAGTGTCCTTTTCTTTTTCATTGAGTTCCCATTTGATCTGATCTTCTATCTGAGGATTCCATACACACATACAATGTGTTTGAGAAAATTCACCTCTTAATCCTCCTGTCATATCTTCCTCCCCATCTCATGTACTCTGTTCTGTTTTTAACCAATGAATCTGACTGATGCTATTGGTATGTGCATGGGTATGTTGGCATCCTACCTGGGGCTGCACACTCAGGCACACACACAAGCACATGTGCACATGCTAGAATTTATAAGCTCTTCCCTACCCATTTTGGAATTTTGACTGGCTTGATCCTATGCTGGTCTTGTGCAGGCAATCGCAGCCATTGAGAGTTCACATGTGCAAAGGGCTTGCTATGTATGACCAGCTTCATTTCTGTACTTATCCATGATATCTGGAATGTATAGTCTTTCTGCCCCTTTTCTTGAGTGATACTAAGCCTGGGGGAGAGGTGTGATACAGATGTTCCATTTGTTGCTGTGCATCCCACACAGTCTTTAGCCTCTGTGCGTTGACCAGTTTTAAGTCTGAATACTAAGCATAGTCTACTGCAGAATGAAACTCCCCTGATGAGGCCTGAGGGCTGTGCTCATGCACAGGTGTAGAGACAAGCATTTAGAAAGCAGCTTGATGATAGCTACGTATGTAGCAGATTTAGCAGAATAAGAGTAGTGGATTTTCCCCCCTCTGTCCCCCCCAAGGGCTCACTTCCTAGTTAGCTACAGGGTCATGATGCAGTTAACGGTACTTTTAAATAGCCTTGGTTGGTCATACATTAGAACTTTATTATACTCTAAAATAGAGTAGGAATCCTTTCCTTAGCATTCGGGTTTTCTAAGTCTACTTCTTAAAGAGAGATTATATGTTATTACATTTGCCAAAAAACATAAAATTCCTAATTTAATATTAATACCTGGATGCTGGCCTGGCTTTCTGTTCTCTTTGATGGACTACTGGAATTTTTTAAAATAGATTCAATATTTCAATTAGTGTTTCCCCAGTTTTTGTATGTGTATATATTGCATTTTGTGAATGTGCTCGCCCCAACTCCCACACTGCCTTCTCTCTATCCTCCCACTTCTTATTAGTTCTGTTTGTCCAGTTTTATCTCATTTTTGTCATTAGATGGCTCAATACCTTTCCAATAATAGCTTTATTTACTTTAAACACTCAATTATTAATGCATTAATTAAATTTAAGTCTGTCACTATGTAGCCCAGGCTAGCCTAGAACTTTCTATCCTCCTGTGTCAGCCTCCCATGTTCTGAGGTTACAGGTGTTGTTACAGGTAAGCTTTTCTAGCCTATTATTATCTATCCTCCATTTCTTTTTGGAATTTATTTATAAGTTTCCAATATTATTAGGGCTCAATTGATGCTGGTTCGTTGGTGCTGAAAGTTCCATTCATTTCATGACTGCTGCTCTTCTTAGTGGTTGTCCCACGGTACTGGCATTTCCAAAATGCTGGGTCTTCTACTGCAAGGGAGCTACACTTTCACCAATAGACTATTCCGGGCTCTCTTCATGGCGCAAAACATCAACCCTGAAACCTTCAATCCTGGCACTTCCCCTGCTACTCCAGCTGCACCTTCACCAATGGCCTCCCCTGGCCTCTCTCACACAGTGCCAAGCCTCAGCTGTTCTCTATGACCCCTTCATGCCTTCGAAACTAGCACCGCCTGAGAGACTCTCACATATGACCAGGTTTGCCTGCCGGCACAAAGTTACCTCTGAACACGGTTTCTGTGGCCGACTCTGAGGAAGCACTTTATGGAAGACTTCATCTCAGTGATATCGGTCTCTTTTTCCTTCCTTCCTTCCTTCCTTCCTTCCTTCCTTCCTTCCTTCCTTCCTTTCTTTCTTCCTTCCTTCCTTCCTTCCTTCCTTCCTTCCTTTCTTTCTTTCTTTCTTTTTTTGTTTTTGTTCTTACATTTTTTTTTACTGTTATTTTATTTATTTACATTTCAAATGTTATCCTCATTCCTGGTTTCCCCTCCACAAACCTCCTATCCTATCCTCCCTCCTCCCTGCTTTGATGAGGGTGTTCCCTCCCCACCCATTCCCGCCTCACCACCTTAGCATTCCCCTTCTTGAACTCTGCTGATTTCCCAGCTCCAGCAAAGCAGCATCAATTGTCCCAGGAAAGCAACGTTTTCTACTTCAGTGGGTCTGGTATCTTGTTAATCATAGATGATTCTTTAGCTCCAGCTAACAAGAACCATGTATTCTTAACACAAAATATCAAATGGCCTTAATAGAGTCACTAGGGAACCTCCTAAACTTCCCTCTGAAACTTCACAAGCCAGGCCTCCTTCATCTTCATTGTTCTCAATAATCTTATTCTCAAATCTCCAAAAGAGTAGTCCACAGAGCTCTTAACAAGTAATGTTTCTTCCAGCTTAAACTTCTAAAGCCCTTCCACAATTGCCCCAAATAATATGGTCAGGTCTGTCTTATCAATAAAGCACTATCCTGGTACCAATTAGGTTAGAGTGAGTTAGGGTTACTGTTACTGTGATAAAACTCCAGGACCAAAAACATGTTGGGAAGGTCGGAGTTATTTGGCTTATGCTTCCATATCATAGTTTATTACTGGGAAGTTGGGACAGAAACTCAAACGGAGCAGGAACCTGGATGAAGAGGCAACAGGGGGATGCTCCTTACTATATTGCTCCCCAGGGCTTGTTCCACCTGACTTCTTATAAAACCAAGGGCCACCAGTCCAGGGATAGCACCACATACAATGGGCTGGCCCCACACATCAATCACCAGCTAAGGACATGTCCTCTCTATGTTTTACTACAGCCAGATCTGATGGAGCCATTTTCTTAACTGTGGTTTTCTCCTCTAAAATGACTTTCGTCTCTGTCGAGTTGACATAAAACCATCCAGCACAACTACCTTGTGCAATTTTGACATATAATTTCCCTCTCTTTAGTTTCTAGGTATTTCTGTAAGCATTGCCTTTCCTTTCCCTTTATTTGGTTTGTAACGATCACTAAGTTTGGAAAAGTTGATGAGCTTTCCATTCTTTGAATTATTTCAGAATTTCTAATCAATTGATTCACATCTGCCACCATAACCAATGATTCCACCAAATGGAAGAAGTGAGGATTACCGGCTTCTCCACTGCAGCCCCCGCTACAGTCCTGGTAAACACAAAGAGTCTTCAAATCGTCAGATCAACTCAAATGTCACTTTATCCATAACTTCATTCATTCAATTAAACCCATTTAATAGCTGTTCTCTGACTTTCTGAAGAGGAAATGAGGGATGTTCTAGGTGCTTTGTTAGCTCACTGGATGTTGTCGGGCCCTAGTAATCTGGGAAATCATAAACTCTAATGGCAGTTCAAATTTAAACCACTATGTATCATTTTTCTCTAAATCACTTTTATAAACTTTTTCCTTTTCATCATTTTTTTTCTTACTTCTTTTTTCTTCTTGGCAGCATCTGAGTCCCTCCCATAAATGAATGAAGCAGAATCATTCTGGAGCAGTTAACAGAACATACTGTGGGTCCACCCATTCAGCCTTCCCTTTGTGTGGTAGTACCTGTGAGACTGTTTCCTTTAGGAGGGACCGAATTTTTCTCTACGGTCATTACAATCGTCCAAGTATTCAAACTTCTGCCACCTGGACACAACCTTAGATTAAAAGGGATAAAAATACAACATAAGCAAGGTGGGGGCCAGAGCTATGGTATTTTTTTAAGGATGACCAAAGGAAAAAGCATTCTCAGGTATGCAACAACTCTTTAAGCAGTGGCTTGCTGCCTCTTTCAGTTCTTCCTGTGGGGTTTTGTTGACTGTTTTCCTGTGGTTTCTGGTAGATTCAAATAGAGTAAAGACTGAAGGGCAGACACATGTAATGTGTCATTGTTAGTAAGAGGTTTTCATTTGCTGTAAAACAGGAGAAGACCTTGAGTCGAGTGGCCAGCCCTGGGCTATCCCCCATCATAATAATCTGTCCGAATCTGGCTGCTGTGGTGGGAACTGTGACCATCACGGTGGATTTCACGAAGGCTTTAGGAATCTCAGAGACCTAATCTAGGTGTTCAGAGCCTCCCCGCCTCCGGAACCTCCTGATTACTCTTGCAGCCAAACAATGGGAATGGATGCAAGAGCTGTCTGCATATTTCTATGGGTTTTGTTACTTGACTAAACTGAAAACTTTGAAGCCTTAGGTATCTCCTTGGGGTGGGCTTGGTCTGTCCATGCACTTTGGCCATTGAGTTAATCAATTGGCCTCTGTGAACTACAGCACAGAATAAAGACATCATCTCCACGGTGTTTGACTTCTTGCAAACAACAAACCTTGCCATTCTTCTTCTGCATTGCTTTTTAAGAAAAAAATTATAAAGTGCTCTTTGGAGGAATTAAATAAGACCAATTATACACAGCAGGAATGAAGTCCAAATAAGTTGTTCTAGTTATGACTAAAACCTGCAGTTGAGGAGAGTTCTGTACTCTCATTAAAAAGAAAATGGCATATTTCTCTGTAAATGTGGCATTTGAGGAAAGTGGGCCATGTAGCTGACATAAATAATTTTGCATCATTGTTGCATTTAGAAAATTGCATTCTCCGAACTCTCCCTATTTTGGGAATTTATTTGGTAGGTAAACTGTCACCCACCATTTTCTTAGCCTCAGTAAGAAACATACTGCCTGGGCAATTAGAGAATTACATTTTAAAGGATTAAAGTTGATTTAACAAAAGCCACCTCCTTCTGAAAACCATGCTTATTTCCTATTTCCTATGGACTGTTTTACAAACAGCATGATATCTAAGCAATGTAAAGAGATCTGAGAATTTAATTTCACCTGATCTATGTTGGCATTACTTCTGCAGGGTTTTTCAGGAATTGGTCTCATAGCAATGGGTTTATTCTCTAGACATCATAGCTTACTCCACAACCATGTTGCTAAGACAGAGTATTTCTGACTAGGTAATTGATAATGAAGAGATAGACTCTATTGGTTCCTAACTCTAGAGCACAGGATCTAAACCTGAGGGTCATGATCCCTTTGAAGGGGTCAAATGACCCTCTCAGTGTAGCAAATCAGATATTCTGCATATAAGATACTAGCATTCCTATTCATAACAGGAGCAGAATTACAGCTATGAAGTAACAACAAAACAATTTTATAGTTAGGGGTCACCACAACATGAGGAACTATGTTAAAGGGTCACAGCATTAGGAAGGTTGAGGTCCACTCTTCTAGAGGCTGAGAAGCTCAGGTCTGTGAAAGAATCAGCAACTCCCGAGGCCTGTGTGCAGTGCATTACATAACAGAAGGCACCATGGCAGAGGTCAGAATGAAAGTGAGAGAGAGAGGAGAAGGGGAGACCTAACTGGCTCTTTAATCAAGAGCCCACTCTAGAGTAAACAAACACTCTCTCTGGATAACAGCATCAATAGAGCCTTGAGGTCTGAGTCCTCATGGCCCCAACCATCTTCTTAAAGGTCTCACCTTTTCATATTGTCACAGTGCTGAATAAATTCCAGTAAGAGCCTTAGAGAAAAAGTCAAATAATAGCAGAAGGCAAACAAGAAAGAGGCTAGCAAGTACAAAACGATTACTGAAGACTCAAGAAGAGTTTGCATATGATGATCATATAATAAATATAATATAATGTTGTAGTTCAGGTTTCTCAAATTTTGTGCATTAGGGCGATATCACGTGTATCTATTGCCAATGCAAGAGTAATTACTATTTTATTATTAAGTTACTTATTATTTTAACAAGTTAATTACCTTAACACTTTTCAATGGTGTGATGTTTGGGAGATTGAATAGCTCTAGAAACTTAGAGACTAACTCTGAGAACTGACATCTATCTGGCTGAAGGCTTCCACCCCTGTCTTAAAAGATCACCTCAACTTATGGGTCATTTAAATCTCACTGCACAGAAGGCCACTTTGCCCTTCCTTGGGTGATAAAGGCATCCATTAACAAGGTCTGTCTTATCCAAACTGGAAAGTGACCCATTTCTGTGCTCAACAAAGTTTGAACAACATTAGTTCGAGAAGCTGTATCTTGAACTTTGAATTGGAATAGCAAGAGAAAAACACATTAAATCTGACAAAAAAGTATTCATTTCCAGGAGAAAGTGCAGGAGATTTATGAACCTCATCTTCACTGGTTATTGAAATTCATATTTGTTTTGTCCTTTGGGCATAGAGTTATTTGAACTAAAAATAACTTATTAATTTAGAGGATTCCAATTACCAGCTTTTAGAACATATCTACTCTACAATTTACTAACTTTAATGATTGATACATCTTCCCCAAGCCTGCTTTAGTAATGACTAATTAAGCCTAGGGTCTGGCACAGTTAAAGGAAAAATTAAACCAATTTCATTTACTTAGAGAGACCATCACCTACCAAAACTTTTTTCTATAAGTTTAGTGGACAAAAACTAGACACAAGATGTTCAACTTAACATGGTCAAAAGCCATTGTTGTGTGTTTGTGTGTGTGTGTGTGTGTGTGTGTGTGTGTGTGTGTGTGTGTGTGTAGGGCGGTGAGGTTATGGATGTGTACAATCTTGGTAACTATGGAAACAAACAAAACAGACTGAATTGGGAATATCTTTGTTTACACAGTGGATAAGGGAAGAGGAGCTCACCCTAAATAAGGAAGTTGCAAATGAAAGTGAAGATACTTTGAAGAAAACCAAAAATTGAGCCAGAAATGAACTCACTGAGATTTTTATAAAATATATATATATATGTATGTATATATATATATATATATATATATTCACACATGTAATGCATGTGATTATAAAACTGTGCCTTGGGTTTTCTAGGCTTTAAATAAAACATATTTACCTCTATGTTTTATTCTAAGTAAGGCTTAGAGCCAAATTTTCAGAGCTAATACCTCTTACAATTGTCAAACTCTTAAAGATAAACAGTTATAAACATGAAAGGCCCAACCTCCCAGTGGCTAACATCTAGCTTCCATTTGCCCAGACTCACTGATTTAATCATTGCATTTAATTGCATGTTTTGAAATCACTAACACAAACCAATTAAGGATAAATAATGTGTGCCTTTATGTGCATGTATCAGAATATAATTTATAGGACTTCTACTCAGCAATAAATATCATACTTTCCTTTTCTCTGTGCATATTGTATATTCTAACATTGCATCTTTGTTTCTTCCTACTCTGATTCTGAGGAAGAACTATTTACATCTTAGGAGGATATATGACCTTCATGTATATCCACAGCCTCTGAGTCTTCTTTGAGGTCACCAAAAAGCCAAGATAGGTAAAGCTTCAGACTGTGTTTTGCAGAATAGACACCGAGTGACAGCTATGAATGTCATAGCTTCCTTGGAAAATGATCCCAGGAAGTAGAGTGAAGGACAGGGAAGGAAGAGAAGAGAGATTATACAGTCATGGTGGAACATATGAGTGGCATTCATGGTACTCATTAGAGGTGACTACTTTGCTAATACTTCCCACTTGTCATTGATTGAAGACTGTCACTGAACACTGTGTTTTCAGTGCTTACAGTCTGCCCTTTGGGGCTGGAAGAAAGTCTGATCTCACTGCCACATCTGAATCTAAGGGTTTGGTAGGAAAAGACAGTGCCTAGGGATATGGCATCAGCCATGAGTGCTATAGAGACAATGACAGGGAATTGGAATTGAAGGAGTCATATTTTCCTCACATTAATCCTTAGCACAATTTAGTCACCTGCATTAGTTGACTTTGTTTGGATAAGAGGCAGGAATAAAGGTTTAAAGAGGACAACAGTATTCTGCTGTGGCTTTCTTGATTATAAACTATATTTTAGGCTCATTAACATATTCAGATTTTCACGCAAGAATATATTTCAAAGTCAAACATAAATGCCATTTAGACTGCTGCTATGTCATAATCCTATAGTATCTTTGAGACATGGTCTCACGCAGACCAGGCTGGCTTCAAACTCACTGTATAGCTGAGGATGATTGTGAATTTAGGATCCTCCTGCCTCTATCTCCCAAGTTCTGAGATCACAGGCATGCACAGCCACACCTAGGATGAGCTAGCACTCTATAAACCAAGCTATAATCTTAGCCCTGCATATCACCTACTTTTATTTCTGTGTGCAGTTAGATATTGCTAAACATTGTATAAACCATGAAGAGAGAGATTGTGAGATCAAGAGGGAGAGAGGGAGAGAGGGAGAGAGAGAGAGAGGGAGAGAGGGAGAGAGGGAGAGAGGGAGAGAGGGAGAGAGGGAGAGAGGGAGAGAGGGAGAGAGGGAGAGAGGGAGAGGGAGAGGGAGAGGGAGAGGGAGAGGGAGAGGGAGAGGGAGAGGGAGAGAGGGAGAGGGGAGTAGGAAATGAACTACTCAGATTCTCAGTCAGCCAAATTCCATCTGGCTCCTGAGCCCTGCAACACTTTGTAAGTATTTGCCCCTTCTTTTCCGATATAAACTTCAGGCTAACATTCCTTCAGGCCTTCTGCCCTGATCCCTTTGTACCTCCAATGCTGATCTGCTCTCAAACTTGTGGGAAATAAAAGATTTTTTTTTTTTTACAAATGCCAAGCAAAGATCACAGACACAAACCTAGTTTAAAATTACAAAATCGATATTTTTAAAAAAGGGATGAAAAACCCCAGGAAACCTCCAGGTTGTCTAAAAAGTCCTCAGTTCAAAGGTAGTGATTCAGGGATGAGTCAGAGGATCTGAGTGTCAATAGAATCTGAGTTTGATAGGAAATGAACGATCTTTTTCACGGTGGTTTGGGACTCTTTGACTTATGACCATTGTACAAGGTGAAACTGGGGGGGGGGCTAAAGAAAGAGTGTGAAGAGGGAAATCATTCATCTTACCCCCCTCTAATGAATGTGCCTTATTTTTTTTCTGGAAGAAAATAAATAAGTGAATAAACTTGATTACAGAAATCTCAGCGGTTTAGTCAAAGATTCTATTTGAATACAGAGCTAAACTGGTAGGAACTAACATGACTCATTGAACATAGGAACTACTGGGTTATATACTTTGAGGATATCTGCATGTGTTCTTCAAGATTCTGCAGAGAGCAAGTGTTGGGGTATGGTTGGTGTGGAATCTGTGAGAACTAATACAATGAAAGGCTAACTATTCTAAGAAAATATATTGACGTCTCTTCATAAAGTGTTGGCCCAATTTTGTCTTGCTCCAGATGGAATAGTCTAATAAAGACTTTTTTGTCAGAATTACATCTTCCTCCAATCTGTTGAAATCTTTCTGTGAGCCAACAGGCTACCATGCTAGTAGTACCTGAAGAATTACCTCAGTTTCTGTTCTCCACACAAATCCTGTAGAATTTGAAGCCCTGCTCCAAGAGATTAGAATCTTGCCTCCAGAAACCCAAGTTTTTCCCATACTATCAACCTAATCTCAATGGGGATATTGTGAGGATGTCAGCACCAATGTCTGGAGGATTGCTGACACTGGCTCGTTCCTTGAGTATGTTCTCAGGGTCCTAGCATCTTTGCCCTCATAGTTTCCCAAGGAACAGTCCCAGAAAACCAGTAGCTCAGACTTCTTTATAATCCTGTCTCTTTTGTTCAGGTTGTCTGCTCAACACATTTATTCCAGAGGCTCCTAAGATGGAAGTGGAGCTGTGCGATTGTTCCAGGATGAAAATATTGACTGTGAAGCTCCTGGGACAAGTCCATCTGTTTAGTTTTTGTTGTTTTGTTTGGGGGAAGAACTTTTCTCTTTTTATTATTAATGTGTTTCTTTACTCATTTTATATCCCAGTACCTGGCCCCCCTCTCCTCCCAGTACCCAGATTCTCCCTCCATTCCTTCTTCCCAATCTCCTCTAAGAAGGGGGTGTCCTTGCACTTCCCTGGGTACCCCCCTGCCTGGCACATCAGTGAGCATGGACTGGACCTACTTCCTCACCCCTCACTCCCACCCCTGCACTTAGGCAGCAGAAGTAC
Source organism: Mus musculus (assembly GCF_000001635.26). Taxonomy (NCBI): domain Eukaryota; kingdom Metazoa; phylum Chordata; class Mammalia; order Rodentia; family Muridae; genus Mus; species Mus musculus. The sequence continues at coordinate 159,815,216 of NC_000068.7, forward strand.
AGCTTAGTCTTCATGCAGGTCCCCCAACAGCTGAAGCAGGGGCCATCCCTGAGCTGTTGCCTGCCTGTGATGCTGTCCCCCTAGCTGAGCCACCTTATCTGGCCTCAGTGGGAGAAGAGGTGTCAAGTCTCTCTTTTTGTAAGCAGGGCAACAGGCAGAGCATTCTACTCTAATGCATACTTTCAGCCCAGACCAAATACAGCCATATTTGTTCTTTCTTTATTATTTTTCAGCATAAATACCAACAGATATCAGTGAAACCCACGCTGTAGCCCTAGTGGGTAGATTCTACTGAGCAACTCACAAGGAAACCCCCATGAGGTGACTCAGCACAAGTTACAGGAAGAGACAGTATCACCAACCTGATGGAGAGAGAAAAAAAAAAAGAGAGAGCTGCCATAAAGGATAACTGAGAATGGAGCCTCCACAGTGGCAGTGGCTCAATGTCACTCAAATTAATGGATTTTTTTTTTTTTTTTTTTTAGAGTTTTTAGGAATCCTGGATCAGGAGCACGGTGTCAGGGAAACATAAAATGAATTCATTTCATCCTTGGAAGTACCTGGAAAATAAAAGAAGAAATCTATATCTATACCTATCTACATATATATATATATATATATATATATATATATATATATATATACACACACACACACACACAGTGTGTGTGTGTGTGTGTGTGTGTGTGTGTGTGTGTGTTATGGGTACATAGCAAAGCTCCAAGGGCTGGAGAGATGGCTCAGCAGTTAAGAGCACTGACTGCTTTTCCAGAGGTCCTGAGTTCAATTCCCAGCAACCACACGGTGACTCAACAACCATCTGTAATGGGATTCCGATGCCCTCCTCTGGTGTGTCTGAAGACAGCTATAGTGTACTTGTGTACATATAATAAATAAATAAATCTTAAAAACAACAACAACTGGGTCTTTTTGTAAAACCCAGATTCGCTACATTTTCAACTCTTTCTATATTCACTGCATTTACTACCATAGAATCTTCTGCTCCCAACATTTTAGAACTGGGGCTACTGATATTCCAACTTCTAGATACCTTCTAGATCTTGATCCAATACTCATCAGCCAGAGCACTTTCCACTCATTACAGTGCTAACAATTCCCTGAGCCTAGAGTCCTCACTGCCTTTCTTAGAGGAGAGAGAGGATCACACATCTTTCCTCGTACTCGTGCTCAGTCTTGGAGATTGGAATACACGCAGTAATTCTGCTCCTCAAGGGACCCTTTACTAGCACTTTCCCCTTCCCCTGGGAAAAAGTGGACATTAGCCTTTTGAAGCCGTGTTTTCCAGTAAATGGCCAAACGACATCGTGTCCCAGTACACAAAGGCTAAAGAAACCATTTCTTCCCTGTATTTGGAAAGTAGATCCCACACCATATCCTTCACAGGCCCTGCCACATGTTGCTCCCCACAGGCCTAGTCACAAATTGTTCCTTACAAGCCCAGTCACACCGTGTTCCTCACAAGCCCCGCCACATCATGCATGCTTTCCAGCTTTGCCTGTTGCTGAGTGAATGGAAGGGACAGGTGCCTAGGTAGGATTTGGCGGGGGGGAGGGGGGGCGAGGGGAAGTAGGGGTTCTATTTATGTAGCATGGAATAAAGAAAGTTTTCACAAAGAGACTGTGCAATTTAAGTGAAGGGGAAGTTTTCACACATTTGCCCAGCTTTTGCTAAACATGAATTCGGTTCCTGTTGGTTTTGATTCATTTCTAAGTCTTTATTCAGGAGAAGCTCAGAAGTACATGAGTGGATAGAGATGTTCCAGTTTCCCCAAACCCATGCCTCCAAGCTTTTCAAAACTCTAGTCTTCAGTCGCACGGTACTGGTGGGGAATGGGGCGGTCAGCCTCTAACCCAGTCCTCAGGAGTCAAAGGCAAGTGAACCTCTGTGTTTGAGGCTAGCCTGGTCTGCATAGTGACTTAATAGGCCAGCCAGTGCTATACAATGGGCTCCTTTCCCCTACCCTTCCCGCCCAAAATGTCATCAGATCTGTGAGCTAATATTGGCTCAACTACTGGGGTCCTTGTTATAACCATAACTATTGACTTGGCTATGGTCAAACTGTTCATTCATAGTCAAGGTTACTGAGTTGCTTCAGAGTCTCTGGCTCACCCAAAGAAAAATTATTTGTCAATCTCTACTTTGTTTATCACTTATTATTTAAAAATCTTAAGACAAAAGTGGTCATGTAACATGATAGTAAATTTATTTGGAGACATAAGCAATTCATTCATTCTAATGCATTAAATCCAAAGATAGTAACTAGAAGAATTGTACTAGGAAAAAAAGCTGATACCACATAAAGGTCAAGATGACAGCGATACCCTAGGTGGAAGGCATATGCTATGAAATCAAGATTGAGAAATACTGTTAAGTGTCAAATGTTCACTATGTCTAGGACAGCGTCAGAACGAATTCTTCATGGATGCAGAAGGAAGGTGAGTGCACAGATGCATCAAGAAAGAAATATCTATTCTTTTGTTACTCAGGAGAGAGTGATCATACGCCACTCTTATCCTAGACAGATAAGTTTACATTGAGAATCATTTTTGTCTCTCTCTCATTCTAACATGCCTCACTCTGGACTGAACAAAACATGGTCACCCCTCAAAATTAGTTCAACTGAAGTCTAAGAATAGCCCTTAAAGTCTTAGAATGAAGAGACTCAGACTAACCGGACTTATTTTCCAATATTTCAAATAAAGTAAACAAGCCTTGTCAAAAAGGTGTGTGTGTGTGTGTGTGTGTGTGTGTGTGTGTGTGTGTTTATCACAACAACAAGAGAGATGGTTCACAAGTGAAAAGAGCTTGCTGCTTTTGCAGAGGACCATGTTCCCAACACATACATAACAACTGGCTGGAGTTCTAGTTGCAAAGCCACAGAAGCTCTCTTCAATCTTATGGAATGAGGTGGGTATGTGATATACATACATAAATGCAGGAAGACACATATATACATGCAGGCTGAGATACATATGTGTGTGTGTGTGTGTGTGTGTGTGTGTATTGTCTCTTAGATTCTTGAGACATGAAATACATATTAATGTTAAGCTTAATGTATACATATTCAGAATAACCCTTCTGAATGTTTTAATTTTATAGTTAAAATTTCAGTTGCACTGAAAGGTTATAGAATGTAGGGGAGTTTGGCTTGGGCACGTGATCTGGCAATAGAATACAAATAACTGTTCCAACAGATGTGTCTGTGAGAATATGCCACTAACTGTAAACATAGCTTATATATAAAAGTGTCAAAATATCTGCAGAAACTCATGCAAACAACACTCAGCTCAGAGTGTACATATACACATGTACAGACACATATTCTTTCAACCGAACATATTAGTTTTAACATTTATATGTGAAGAAATAAGACCAGTGCATATAGGATCTATTTATGAAATCACTTCACCAATGTCTCTTTCAAACTTCATTTTGAGATCCCAGAATACATGCCCTTTCTTGTTACAGCTGAAGCCCTAGCCAATTTTTGCAAATGGTCTTGGAAAATTGCCCTCGGAATTGACTGTCTCTTGGGAAGGCTTACTGGTAGTGAAAGCAGAGACACAGGGGAGTTTCCAAAACCCAGAAAAAGGCAAAGGAGAAGGCAGAAGGGTAACTTGGAGCAGGTGGCATCAATTTCTCTTTGACCAGTAATTCTATTCATTATTAGCAACTGTTTCCACTTGTGTGAAGAACAGTTTTATATTAATCCAATTTAACTCACAAAATTTGACAAAAGTTTAGGGTTTATATTCCAGGAAGTCCACTGTAAGGAATGTATTCACACTTAAGAACAAAGATCTTCTATTTTAGAATCTGTATGTAATTGAGTGTAACTCACGAAATATCCGAAGGTCTGTAATGTACCCTCTCCCATATTTCACTTTCCACTTTATTGTACTATTTAGAGGATAAAAAGTTACCTAGTCAAAACTATACAAGTGGAAAACCAGCAAAGAACTGAGTGACTAATAATTTTGCAGATATTAGGAAGTTCTTGCTCAACTGAAAAATAAAACAGAAAAGAATTCAAGAAGGGTAAATAATTGTAAACTGATCCCAAGAGATGGGCATATCTTCAGTGCAAAGAGGGACTTGAAGTAAAGCATATAGTGTAAAGACATGAGCAGATAAGGGCCTTGAGGGGTTTGTTCTGGGTGAGCATGATTTCATTACTAGATAAAGATTATCTGGGGAAATATAAAGAAAATATTAGAGAATTGTCCTGTTCAACAAACTTTATTCTAAGTTGTTTTCAAAGTAATGTATCCAAAGTTCAAGTAAAACATTCTCTAATGGTCCTATAATTTAAATAGGCGTTGACTGTCATGAGTAAATACATTTGCATAAAAAGAACTGAATTATTCTTTTAAGAAAGAGTAAAAACGGCGAATAACAAAAGCCAGCATGCTGCAAATTTAATGTTATCAGCTGAAGCTCCTCAACTATCAAAGTCCCTCCAGTGTGTGGCATTAGAAAGAACTGAGCAAATATGACCCACATATTTAAATAAGTAGTGTAAAACGAAAGGAATAAAAAATAGAGAAAATAAGAATAAGCAGAAAGAAAGAAAAGGATCATAATAAAATCAATCCTGTGTCTATGTTGTGTGTGTCATAGTTCAATAACACCATGGATGTTACTGGAGCAACCAACTATTTTCTGATTAACTCTAAGGCCAGCTCCTCACTGTGGAACCCATACATGGCACTTTTATTGGAGCAAAACCTGTGCCTATGCAAATCATGGGCTCTAGGGGAGAATTCACTGTTACTATTCTGCTAAATGAATCCTAGTATTTGAATGACAACTCAAGACTTACTGCTGTACTCAGATTGGTTTACTTCTCAGCCCTCATCAAAGAAGATTCTTGCAGTAGATGACCATTGACACAGAGATCTCAACTGATCAACATGTAGAGATTAGGAGACTATGAGAGACCATCTTCTGATACATATGCAGCTAGAGACACGAGCTGGGGGGGGGGGGGTACTGGTTAGTTCATATTGTTGTTCCACCTATAGGGTTGCAGACCCCTTTAGCTCCTTGGGTACTTTCTCTAGCTCCTCCACTGGGGGCCCAGTGATCCATCCAATAGCTGACTGTGAGCATTCACTTCTGTGTTTGCTAGGCCCCGGCATAGTCTCACAAGAGACAGCTATAACAGGGTCTTTTCAGCAAAATCTTGCTAGTGTATGCAATGGTGTCAGTGTTTGGAGGCTAGTCGGCCATCATTGGAAAGAGAGGCCCATTGGTCTTGCAAACTTTATATGCCTCAGTACAGGGGAACACCAGGTCCAAGAAGTGGAAGGGGGTAGGAGAATGGGGGAGAGGGTACAGGGGCTTTTGGGGTAGCATTGGAAATGTAAATGAAGAAAATACCTAATTAAAATAAAATTAAAAAAAAAAAGAAACTATGAGAGAGCTCAATCATAGGTAGGGTAGACTTTTCACACCCATTCCCACAGGGTTCAGGGTCTTCATGGAACTTGAGGCAAGAGATGTAAGAGACAGAGACTGGGAGGACTAAAAGGAGACAGTGATTTTTGGGGTACAGTAGATCAACTGCACACGTTTAAGGATGTGGCTGCTGCTTGTAGATGGACCATGCTCAAGGGCAGGCACCATATCTCATATTATTTGGCTAGCACACATTGAACTTGATGGGTGTTAACAAGAAGAGGCAAAAATAAAAACAGGAAGTTGGGAGCATAAAAGGTTTGGTGGAGGTGTGAACGCGAGAAAAATACATTGTATAAAATCTCAAAGAATTAAAAAATATCTAATAATAAAAAGGATGGTTTTAAAATTATATTTAAATTTTAATTAAATAGCCAAATGTAGAAAATTGGGAACAATAATTCAATAATCCATGTTTTATTCATGTACATTTATAAAAAAAATAATTCTGAGCTAGGTCAGCATTAGAGACCAACAAATATCAAAAGATGACATTATTTAAATTTTGTTATCAGATCATTCTGTCACCATGTTAGAAATCAATACAAATATTAAAAAATGATAATGTCTGAAAATAGAAAGCTATGTAACATGTGGGTCAAAGAAGAGACCATAAAAAGAATCAGAAAGCCTTGTAAATGAGCTAAAAGCTACTAAGACAAATGGAACGCAGAGTCAAATTTATACGAAAATCTTGGCTTTCTGTTCTGTCATATTGTTTTCTAAATGAGCCAGCATATAAATTAGATGTTTGTATGTAGATTTGCAAGTTGGCGTTCAATGTGAGAACGCCACGTGACAAATCAATCCAGTGGAAGAAGGAGGAAAGCCATGGTAAGAGGAAAGCATAATAAACATTTAAAACATGCAGGGAACCAACAAAAAGAAAATCTGGCTTTCTGAAACTTAAACACAGCTCAGGGAACCACTGTAAAGAGAGGGATGGGACATGGGGATGGAAGAAACAAGGTATATGATAAGGAACAAAAGTGGAGTTTGGGGAGAGTGTAGAAGTGGGAGATGAGGAGATTTTAGTCATTTTAAAAATATTTTGAAAGTTTATTTATTTACTTTTTATTCTTCAAAAAGTCCATCCATGTACATAATGTATCTTCATCATGTTCACCTTGTCCCCTCCTTAAAACTCTCCACAATCCCTCTTCTCCCTTCTAACTCCATGTTCTGAAAATAAATATATATGTGCATGTATGTATGCATGTATTTATACATGTATGTATATAAGTATGTAAGTGTATATATATATATGTTAAGTATGTATGTATATATGTACATAACCACTGGATAAAATTAGTGCTTTGATTTGAGTCAGGATTACACTAGGTCCAGGCTGGCCTCAAACTCATGCACTCTGCAGGCCTCAGCCTCCCAAGTGCTAGTAATACAACTTGTGAACAGCCATGCCCAGGAACTTTAGAATAGTTAAATATGTTTTTGAAACAATTTGTCTGTTTCAACTTACTCTAATTAAATAGAGACTGTAAAGCCCAAATTGCCAGTTACCATTAGAGAATGAAGGAATAATTTATTTTTAAAACATCAATTACTTGACCAATACTAAAAATATTCAGAAGTAAATTGTTATAACATGATATTATTGACTACAAAAAGATGTATATCAAATGTCTAGCAAATACATAATGTATTTATATCATCCAGAAAGATAAAATACAATAAAGTCAATAGTAATCAAACCGTTAGGATAACATACCTGGAAAAGTTATTATGAAAGCAGCTTGAGAATTCTACTGAAAATATAAACACATATTAAAGCCACTGGAGAAAATTAAGATGAAGAGACAAAGCACACATAATTATAACAGTTGTAAGGTTAAAAACTGTCATTTTCTTAGTTGACCACAGATTCAAAAACATATTTTAAAAATACTTTTAGAAAATAAAATTTCCATTAAGTATGAGAACATAAGACTCATTAGATTATACCTCCTTAAATATTAACTTTATCCAAAATAATCAAAGATTATTGGGGTTGGAGATATGGCTTCTTGGTTGAGAGCACTTGCTGTCCTCTTATAAAACCCAGATTCTGTTCCCAGCAGCCGTGCAGAAGCTCAGAACCATGTGTAACTCCAGTTATAATAGATCTGATGCCCTATTCTGGCCTCCCTGGGCACCAGGCATTCACATTGTGCATACATTTTTATTCTGGGAAAACACTCATACACATAGGGGGGAAAAGTATTGAAAATGGGCATAAATGAGACAAGCAAATGTAAGTCCCTCACAACAGAAAGAAGCTGGAAATGAAGCTGACCCCTAAAAATGTTTAGAAATTAACATGAGCATTTCTATAGGAGCTGGGCTTACTCGCTGAAGCATGAGAAATGCTTAGTGGCCACACCACTAACAAAAATAACACTTCTTCCTTGAGTAACCACTAACTGATCAGTCTCTCAGGGAGGGGTGATGCCATGTGATCTCCTCCCTCTTTAACAATAGAATGTTGATGCAGTCTTCTGCAGGTCTTGTGTAGATAGCTACAGAAGCTGTGAATTCAGAAAGACAATGGCTATGTGTGTTCAGAGTCTGGCTTTGGTGGGAGAAGAAGTGCCTAACCTTCAGAGGCTTGAGGCTCCAGGGGGTAGGGAGACCTGGCAGGAGGTGCTGGGCAAGGGGGGGGAGGGGAGGGAGACAGGGGAACATCCTCCTGAAGACAGGCAAGGGGACGAATGGGATGAGGAATTGTGGGAGGGCAGACCAGGAAGTGGGACTATAAAAAAAATAAAAGGAATAAAAAACAAACAAACAATAGAATGTTGATGCAGTCTTATGAAGGTCTTGTGTATATATCTACAGAATCTATGATTTCATAAATGCAATGGCTATGCATATTCAGAAGACATTGCTTCACAACACATTTCCCTATAATCAAACTGTTAGATCTATTGTGCCTCTACTTCTATAAAGTTTCCTGAGTCTTGGAGCTAGAAATGCACACGTACATCTTTACACATCTTTAACCATTAGGGAATAGAACCCAACAGCCACTTTTTCTCCAGCACTCTGACCACTACAAGTCTACTTTAACCTCCACCCACTTGCTGAGGGAAGCTTCTCTCATTAAGCTTGAGGACAGCACTAATCTCTAGATACAAACATTAACTATTTAGAAAGTAGTATAACATATGTATTTAGCCAAATAGCTGATTTTTTTTTCTCCCCTACAGACTACAATCTTTCAATCCATGATCTCTTGACTTGGGTTACAGTACAAAACATGAGTTTCCTTCTGTGCAATGGGCCTCAAATGAAAATGGAAAGCTGTTGGCTACACCTTAATATTTGTGCTACTATTTCACCAGTGGCCATATTTGGAAAGGAGGAGAAGCAATCATATTCAAACTCAATAGGTAACAAAATATAGACATGAAAATGGAAGGGCACACCGCATGTGGGGAAGAACAGTTTCAGCAGAAGAGAAAGGCAACAGGAAAAGGTAATAGGGAAAGGAAATGACCAAAGTTCATTATAATGTATATGAAGCCATTGAAGAATATAAAAGGAATCCAAGTATCCATTAAATAAGACTCTTGAAAAATGTTCAGTGACATTGGAAGTTATCCTGATGAAACTGAAAGTTTAATGAAAATTATATGTATACAATTTCAATTTTCTAAAAATAAAAATCTATATGCAGAAGAAGTATGTCTAAAGAAAATGAACTAGATTTATAATTTGTCTTTAAGGATTAAGATTAATATAGAGGGGCAGTTAATCATGGGAGGCTGATAAAGTACTGAGTAAATGTTTACTGTTGTCATGAACACATCATGCCAAGGACCATAATTCCTCAACACAGGAACAGCAAAGCCTTTCCCTAGCTCACGAGAGATGTGCAAAATATACTGATGACAACTTATTCCTCCTGAAGTTTTATAGTCAAAGACTGTTCCCCTTCAGAGACCATGTCTCTATGTTCAACTGTATACTATAAACTATAAACTCACCTCCTTGATTCAGATGTATAAAATAAATGTGGTGAGTTTCTGGGTTGGTGATAGTGTATCCCCAGCAGAGTGCACAATTCCCCCAATCCAGATTTCGTGTATGTGTTTTTGTCATATCTTCATTCCCACTTCCCTCAGTTAGGTCAAACTCTAAGCTATACAGGTTACAGCATCTTATCGTCTACTCTCTAAACAAAATATTATATTTTCCTAATATAGTTACACACATACTTGTACATATGTATGTATGTTTGTGTGTATATGTATGTATGTGTATATATATAAATATATATATATATATGCATGTGTCTTTGTGTGGTGTGTGTGTGAGAGAGAGAGAGAGCTAGAGAGAGAGAGAGAGAGAGAGAGAGAGAGAGGAGGGGGTGAATTCAGGGAGGGAACTAAAAGGATCCATTAAAAGATCAAGAGAACAATGACAAAGGTGGGAGTGGCATCAGACAGACCTGATAAACAATATCATGGTACTGAAAAAAGCCTTTGCTGTTAAATGGTTTTTATGTTGACTCTAAGTACACCTCCTGATAGTTGGATATGGTGATCTCTCATCCCACTGTTAGAGGTTGAACAGTGCATGCAATACCTGCATTCTCTTTTTGTCAAACTGAAGACTGAATTACTTTTTTTATCCAGTGTGGTACTATATTGTAACTATGCAAGGTATCTGAATTTATATTTGAAATAGAATAAAGTTATCAATATTTGCCTGTTGCTTCTCTCTCTAAGGTTCTAAAAAGACTTAGAAAGGGTTAGGCCAACATATTCAAATTATACAGCTTCCCTCAAGTGTGCTCTTCATTCAAATATCAGTGTAAGTAGTGAAACTTGAGTCTGTTGACAGACTGTCATTTGTACGTTCATTCTTGAGAATAGTAATACACACATATACCTACACACACAACACACACACACGAGAAAAAGACAGAGATAGATAGATAGATAGATAGATAGATAGATAGATAGATAGATAGATAGAATAGTACTTGAGAATGCAATATTTTAACATAAGCAATCATAGATATTTCATTATCTTGGACACATCACTGTCTTTCTATATCAGCAGATGTGATAAAGTGAGAGAAAAATTAATAAGAAAATGGTATGAACAGAAAAGAAATGTGTTCAGTACTGAACTGAACATTCTAAGATTAATAGGTCACATATGACTATAGACAAAGAACTCAACACCACTGGACTCCAGTTGCCACTTCTTCTCTATGATGCTCTTGTGTCTGTAAGCATCATATTGTTGGTAAGATGAATGGCACTTACCCCTAATCACATTTGTTCTCTTAGCTTTCCCAAGGGAAAATAAGCTTTCATTATTTACAATTTCTGTTGGGAGTTCCAGAAATTTTATTTCAGTTACACTGAAAAGAAAGTAGATAGTCATCTACATAAGGCAGGAAAGAGTGGATGGTGGGAGCTGTAACATGCCATGGGAGAACATTACTGGAATTGAGTATATTCCAATACTTGGTAGTAACTGGGACTTCTGGACTTTCAACCTAACACCTAGGGTCATATTAAGTGATTAAAAACTTGGCTTATGTGGCATATGGCTGACTCTCTGAGAAGCATTTATTGCTGATATTTTTGTTTGTCTCACATAAACCACCACACTCAAGACCCTAATAGCTGAGGCCAATTGAGAGAGCTTTTCTCAAGTCTCATTGTGGACCCAAAGGACAAGCCAAAATTGTTCTTTAAAAAAATTAGTTGGATAAACTCTTAACCTTTAGCAGTGGGGTGTTGGTTTTCCTGGCCAGGCTGCTGAACTCTGGTAACATTAGACTCTGGTCCCCAGGGAAGCACTGCGCATAGCATGCCTAAAATGTGGCTTGGAGCTACAGTAACCCAAGTGGAGCCTTCTGTTTTCAGCAAAGACCAGAAAATCTCTGATGGTCTCCTGCATTCTTTCGCTCAGTCCTAGTCCCTCCTCCCCACTAAAGACCATGAAGTAGTGCATGTAAATGTCCTGGTCTGCTTGCCAACATTCCAAATGCTTCAGAGGAAATGTGGTCACTATGGGTGCCTAATGTTGCTTGGAAAGGTCATGGGCAAATGTGGGCTATAAATATACTGATGTTACAGCTGGTCTGTTACCCCTTCCCAAAATACCCAGTACTCAGCCAGCTGTATTAAAACCTACATAGAGTTAGAGTTCTTGGATTTACAATTCAAGCCAGATGCTTGGGGTATAAGAAGATATGGTGAAGGGAGATGGGGGTCATATGTAGAGAAAACAGAGAACAGTTAATAACAGAACCACCTTGTATTCTCAGAAATGCCTGTTTCAGAAGCTAAAACATGCTCACCCTAAATATAAAGGGCCTATCTATCTACCAGAGCATGGATGAACAATGTCACATTGAGAACTTGGTTCATATAATTTCTCTACAATGTTCTCTTCTCTGAGCTATCATCCCCTGTCACGAAAAGCAGAAGGATTTAGCCCTTTCCCTGAAAATACTCGAGACACATCCTCATCTTTTCCTGCTGCTAGCACAAAAGGCAAAAGGCTCTCTTAGACTGCTACACTAACACTTGACATCCATTAGTTTACTCAGAAGGAAATATCCAAATATTAACATAAGCTAACAATTCCTCTTCTGCACTTGAACTTGATCCTTATCTGGGATCACTGCTTGGTAATAGATGATAACTTGAGAATTTTGTGGCGAGCAAGGAAGCATCCAGATCTTGGTACTAGCATACAACTGGCAATATATAAGTGGCATCTTGCGTGTATGCATTGGGTACACATGTTTATTTTCCTAGCCTGTTTGACTCTAACAGTTTTGGATATAGTGGTTGCCAGAAATGAATAACTCATAAATCGTTAAGAAAAGGATCCAGGGCTGGCAAGATGGCTCATTGGGTAAGAGAACTTTCTGCCAAACTTATGACCTGAGTTTAATCCCAGGGACTCAAATGATGGGAGGAGAGAACTAATATATGTAGGTTGTCCTCTGGTGACCACATACACACAATAAACAAACAAATGATGTAAAACAAACATATGAAATATCTTTTTATTTTATTTTTTTAATTAGGTATTTTCTTATTTTACATTTCAAATGCTATCCCAAAAGTCCCCCATACCGCCCCCCAACTCCCCTACCCACCCACTCCCACTTCTTGGCCCTGATGTTCCCCTGTACTGAGGCATATAAAGTTTGCAAGACCAAGGGCCCTCTCTTCCCAATGATGGCTGACTTGGCCATCTCATATGAAATATCTTTAAGAAAATTCTGGAGTAAATTCAAACTAATCAGAAAGCTATTTGCTGGGTCTAGAGGCAAAAAAACAAACAAAAAAAAACTGGTAAAGATATCAATTTCATGAATGTGCCTGCACAAAACTCTGTTTATACATGTCACTGGCCTGTAATAGCAGTCCAAAGATTATGATTGCTCTCTCACTCTCTCTCTCTCTCTACATATATATATATATATATATAGCTATCACATTCACTTCTCTTTTGGGAAGGGCAGAGAGCTGAGGGAACTCACAATCCTTCTGCGAAAGACGACAAGAAGCTTTGCCCTAATGCTGGGTCACAAACATCAGTCATTTATTCTTGTTAGGTAAGATAGCCAAGCCAAAGAAGATGACAACTCAAGTTGTTCAGGGAGATTTGAGAAGACTCCATTCCATTCTGTATCCCATGCTTCCTCAGAGTCTCCTTCACAGGGTTTGTGAGAAAATGAACTTAGCAGCAGTAGCAAGGGGTGATATGGTGAGATAAGACTGTGGTGGCCAATAAATATGGAGACAGCTCTGCTGCTTGCTTTGGATGCATCCCCACATTCTCTTGGGCCCAATGTATCTGCTTCTACTTGATAGAAATAATTCTTCTCTCATTAGGTAACTCTCTAATTCTTATGAAAATATGATGATACAAAGGTTTCTAGTACTCTCTATGTGCTGTATTGGGTCCTATGTGTTTCAGGTATTAAAATTCATATTGTTTTTATAGTATATCCATAAAGCAGACAGTATTTCATCAGTAGGGAGCAAAGGAAAAAATGAGGAGAGGGCTAACAGCTGCGAGTAAGACTTGAACCTGGTAGTCTGCTTGGAGTCAGTTTTCATCCCTCTCTTCCCTTCTCTAACTAACACACTGGCACTCAGAATATTAAGAGCTATTTCTTCAATGCCAGTAATTGTATTCAGTATGGAGAAATTCAACATTAAAAAAAAAGGCTTGCATGTTTAACACATATGTTACACATAATTTGAATTCATGATGAAGCAATTCCATGTTGGGTTATGTCCTCTTCCCAATACCTGTCTTCTCCGATTTGGCTATCTGACTTCCTTCTGGAGATCTGGCATAGAATTTAACAAAGCTTCCCTGAACCAAAGAACAGACAATAAAAAAAAAAAATTCAGTAGCCTTTCATGTATGCTCTAAGCAGTATGAGATAAGAATTGTGTGATAAAGCCAGGTATAGTTGTTCTACCTGCAATCTCAGCAATTGATAGGCTAAGGCAGGAAGATTACAAGTTTCAGGATAGTCAGGAGTACTTACTGTGGACCAACCCAGTCTAGGCTACATATAAGGCCCTGTTCAAACCAACCAACAGACCACTACCAACAAATAAATGTGTGATAAGGTATAGATTAGGCTTGCAACTACCTAAAATCACATTTGTCGTGAAGGAAAATTTTATATAGCTAGTCCCAAGGGGATTTTATTAGCTCTGGGATTATTTCCTTTTCATCTCCTCTCAGGAAAAAAAAATTCAACTTTCTTTAAATGTTCTCAGAAAGTGGGAAGTAAGCCCTGAGAAGTCTGCCACCTCAGCCTCCACCTTAAAACCCCACCACAAATGTTTTCAAAGTTGGTATAGGACATTTGGGAAAGCAGTCTCCATGGAGACACAGCGATGGGGTTCATTCCTCTGGCTTCTAACATGCCTTGCGAGAAAGATATTTCCTTCTGATAGACATATAACCTTGTAAGCTCAGCTAAATCTCAAAGCCAACAGTTTTCAGCTGAAGCTTCATACCCTCCAATCCTGAGTTTTCAGCCTGGTCCACAAGAAGTCTTCCTCCATGTAGATATAATTATCTTGTGAGAGCCTCACAATGGCCTTGTAAAGCCAAACTGTCTTAAGCTTTCCAGCTTACACAGGAGAATACTGACACTCTGGGTAAGAGATAAATGATGCGGGCTACATATTTAGGATAATCCAAAATTACACCTTTTTCTTTAAACAAGGCACTCCTTAAGCCAGGACCTGTTGTATCTACATATTTTTATCTGAATGTCTTTGGGTATGTTTTTTGCTTTCTCTGTTTCTTTGTTCATTTGTTTGTTTGTTTGGTTGGTTGGTTAGTTGATTGGTTTTGGTATTTCAAGGTTTATCTATGTGTGGTGGTTTGAATATGCTTGGCCCAGGGAGTGGTACTATTAGGAGGTGTGGCCTTGTTGTGCAGTAGGTGTGACCTTGTTGGAAGAAGTGTGTCACTGTGGGGCTTGGAGATGTGCCTCCTAGCTGCGTTGAAGAATCTCTTCTGGTTGCCTCCTGATCAAGATGTAGAACTCTCAGCTTGTTCTCTAGCGTTATGTAGGCCTGCGCACTGCCGTGCTTCCCACAGTGATGATAATGGGCTGAACCTCTGAAAGTGTAAGCCTGCCCCGGAGTTTCCTTAGTCATGGTGTCTCTTCATATCAATGGAAACCCTAAGACACTGTTAAGCCCTGGCTGTCCTGGAACTCACTCTGTAGAACAGCTTACCCTTGAACTCACAGAAATTCTTCTGTCTCTGTCTCCCAAGTTCTGGAATCAAAGATATGCACTACCATGACCCGGCATCTAAATGTCCTCTTACGAAATGAATCAGTAGTCATTAATTTGCCATATTTTCACCTTTTCGGACACGTTCGATTCTGAAGAAACTTGTGTTCAGTATTAGGTACAATGGGTAATGGGAATGGGAAGTGGGTAAAGAATAAAGGCCAACGGGATTCTTACTGAATCTCAGTGTTGCACTACTGAAGGCAACTCTTGTTAGTAAGGAACGGGGCAGGTCAGGAGGACCTGGCCTCTGAGGCTGGAATGCCAGAGGTTATAGTCTTGTTTACCAGAAAAAAAATAAACACCACCATCGATTATCTTGCTGCTAGTGGTCTGCATTTAATAAATGTGGAATATACATTTATCTGGAGTACAAATGAAGCATTCACCAAACAGACCAGCTGGTGGACCATAAAGAAAAGCTCAGTATATTGTCACGTATTAGGATCAAATCAAGTCTGTTCTTTGACTAGAGGAATTACTCTAGAAATAGGATTTGTTTTTTTTTTTAAAAAGATAAACAAAAGTCCTAGAATTCTTAGAAAGGAAATATTTACATTTTAGATACACTTCATGCACAATAAAACCTACCTACTTCAGTTTGTAAGTATTGACAAATACATACACTCCAGCACCTTTTCGCAAACCCCTTTTCCCTAGAAATTTAGCCAAGGCAACTGCTGACCTGGTTTCTGCCTTTTTGAGGCTAAACATGTAATGCTGCAATCACAAGCCTGGTGTAGTTGCTTGAGAGCCACTGGAACTATAGAGTAAGTCAATCAATAGTCTATGCCTTTGTTTTGTTGCATAGTATTTCTTTACATGGATGTGTCAGCTGATTCATCCATTCACCAGATGTGTGAGATTTGTTTTCTCTCCAGTATTTGGTAATTATGGATCAAGACAGGAGTACATTCATAACTAAAATTGTGCAAATTGTGCATCCACATGTGAATTTACCTGAATGAGAAACTGTGATTGGTTTCCCCAGTGTAGATATTTTCATTCTTATCATCATGCGTGAAAATTCATTCACATTCATACTTGTTGCATTTAACAAGCTTATCATTTTCTTTGTTCCTTCTCTCCCTCCTTCCACATTCTAGCTTTCATTTGGTTTCATCATCTGGAATAGAAACGTTTCTCACGTGGCCATGTATGTGTTTGTGATGCACAAGTGTCTCATTGCTCACCCTGTTCAGTGTCCTCTGAGAATTCTGGATTTCTGGGGAGTTCCTTCCATAATTTCAAATCAATTATACATATGTTAATAAAGAATAGTCTCAGTCTTTTAATACTCTATTAATTTCATCTTGCACTCTTATTATTTCTTTTTTCAAATTAAATTTTCATTTTTACAACAGTCAGAAACTATTATGTTCGGTTTTATGATGTTCAATTTCACTTTATAATTTATTGCTTTTTGACTGGAAACTGAACTCAGGGCCTTGTGAAAGCATTCATTTTGAAATTTCTTCTACCTTACTGTCATTTTCATTGACTCTTACTATAGCTGCCAAGTATACTCATGAATGGATACAGTTGTTCTTCATGTGCGATCCCACTATTTTTAATTTATAGAAAATTTTGTAAAATATACATCTTTATCCTGAAACACTGGTTCTTGGTATTAATGTATGTTCCCCCATTTTTAACACAAGACCCTTTGCTACAATTTATAATGTTTATTTTATATTTTGGAGTTGTGGTAATATCTGAGTGAAGGTTTAGTTACTTCTCTAGATTATGTCTTGAGTAAACAGCCATAAATTAAGTACTATAAGAATTTCACACATGAAGAAACTGAGGCTAAATGAGGTTAGGAAATCTCAATGTCAGAGTGCTGAAGAATGTTAGGAGGAAGTCAGATGAATTACAGAGGCCAATTTCTGTTCATTCTACTGTGCTGCCATTTAACTTGAACACAGTAAAATGCTGATGGACAAAGACCTGGACTCTAAAGTACTCAGCTGTCCAGGCTTCCAGGAGAGATGTCTCAAGGGATCCAAATATTGGAATATAGTTTAGTTGGAAGCCATTGTGAACTCGGAGCTATGTTCTGATGGTGCTGAACTATTTGCAGAAGCCAGATAAGGTAATGAAGACTTTGTAGGTAACTGTCACTGTGTGACTAGTCTTGCTCACCTGGCCCATGCAGCGCAGAGCCAGGCGCAGCAAGAGGATCTGGCTTCCATGGTAACCTTTGGCATAATTCATGAAGACCTCCACTTCACCCTGGCTCTTCGCTGGGAAAACATTTGCTTTTTTCACTGAATAATCCTTTGTAGCTTACAAAATAAGCTCTGTGATTTGTCTCTTATTAAAATGAAGGAAATTCACAACCCCTTACGTTCTAATGCACAGCCAAGGATATGCTGGCTGGCAGCCAGCATCACAGCTCAGAAGGCTCAGGCCATGGCAGGAAGTGGGATGGCGCTTTTGCTTTCTTGAGCTATAAAAGTTCAGCTGTGTGCAGATTCCTCATGGATCATGGACTTTGAGGAGAGGCTCCACACAACCAATGGCAAGACACATTACCTACACAACAACTTAAGTAGAGAAGAGAAGGGTGACTGAACTCGTATCTCCATAACACACAATCTGCCCCCACCGTAGTAAGACTGTCTTGCCTAGGGGTGATATTTTATGGCCGGGGTAGGCACAGGTCTCAGACAGCTGCCTTCTGTTTGAAAGATGGTCTGCAAAGAAGACTCACTGTAAGGCTGTTAGAAGTTAGATGTCTCAAGCAAACCTGCATAACATTTTCTTGCTTTTGACTCAATACTGTTGTTCCTTAGGAGATAATTCAAAATGAAAATCCACATGAAAAGATGCTACTGATGACAAGCTGCGTTTATCATATTAGAGTCTGGAGGATCTCCTGCATGAAGTGTCACATGGCTATTAATATAATTCTGCCCCATATTGAAATTACAGAAAAGAGGAGTGGAAATACCAAGGTTATAACAGATGAATATTTCCCAGGAAAGAAAGGTCATAAGCATTTATATTGAAAAGGCAGAGTAAGCATCTAACATGATAAGAAACAAATGACCAAACGTAAGTAATTCTACAAGATTTCAAAAAGTGAGAGTGAAGAGGGGGCTCAGTGCTTCCCATGGTACAGAATAGACAGGTAGCAAAGAATAAGATGTAAACAGACCTCAGCACTCAAAGCTGCTAACACAGTGTGTCTGGAGTTGACATATGGAACACAGGCATAGCATCTATGAGTTTCTTAGGTTATAGGAAAGTGTTTTTTACAAACAAAACTTAGCTGGGTTTGTGGCACATGCCTTTTAATCCCAGTCCATGAGAGGTGGGGGCAAGCTGTGAGTTCAAGGCTAGCCTGGTCTACAGGAAGAGTTCCAAGCTAGTCAGGGATACATAGCAGAACTCTGTCTCCAAAAAATAGGTGACAGTTATCTTCTTGATATAGATATAATGAATTTAAGGTTTTCTACATAATATAATAGGTGATAAAATTCATAGCTATATACTATATGGCTGTATATAATGAATAAATATAGGGAGGGACTGAGGAGATGGCTTCATTGTTAAAATTCTTCCCTCACAAGCATAAGGGTCTGAAATCAGTAAAAACACCAGATATGGTGACACAAGTTTATAATCCTAATATTGAATAGGTGGACATAGGAAAGTCCTGGATTTCACTGGCAAACCTAATTGGTGAGCTCTTGACCAAAGGAAGAACCATTCTCAAAGAAAGTTAATGATGTTCTTGAAAATGACAGCTGAGAATGCCCCTGACCTCCATGTACAGACTCACACTCATGCACCCTTCCATATGCACACATGCATACATACATGTGCACACATAAGTACATAAAATATACAATATAGATACATTAGAAGACACATGTAATTTCCTGACCTGTAAAAGTGACAAGAGCAGATTATTTCCTTCCAATTATCTTTGCCTCTAGTTTCTGCTCCATGACTCTCCAAACCTTTGGACTGTGCAGTAGAAGCATTGCTTTTGCATGCTAATGACATATTTATTGGTTTGGGAGCTCTTTGGATGCTTCTAAATAGATGCTGGATGCCAGATGGTTAGAAAGGTGGCTTTTTCAGTCCCCTCCCTCAACCTCTGGGGAGCCATAAGAAGTAGAGGTGACTACAAATGGGCAAGGATTTGCTTAACTATTCATCTGTTGTGAATCCCTCACAAATCTCTGTAGGTGGCAGGACCCACAGTCTTCCATGTTGTGCTTGATTTTTCTCCAAGAAAGTGGCACCTCCCAGAGGCACATAATCCTATGCTCTGAGGAACATCAGACCTTTCGGTAAGGAATTCTGCCTCTGGATATTTACTTGTAAGTCCCTTGTGATAAACATGTAAACATGTTTGTGAGATATTCTAGCCAATAATAAGTTTAAAGGAGGAAGTCTCAGAATCCCCAGTTCACAGCCATCTGAATGGAAGAAGAAGCAACAGGCTGGGATCTGCAACCATTGTCTAAGATAGGGTATTCTCTTGGGACTAAACCTTTAATCCTGTATGGTCTATACTAGCTGTAAGCACTTGTCAAACAGCTAGGTGGTGTTGGAGAATTAATTGTTGGTATAGAAAACAACATATACATTTTGCATTGATAAGTATGGGCTCGGGAGGATATAACATATAAAAATGCTAAATCTACTCCTTTCTCTAATTTCTATACGCACACACAGAATCAGAATTTTAAAAAGTTAAACTGCAAAATAGAATTTGAAATACTACTGAATGATGATGCACAGTTTATTATTATATGAGTATATGATGGTGCCTGTAGAATGTTGCATAGGACGTGAGCTGGGACTCCTACAGTAAGAGTCAGTCACTAGAATCTGTACATCACACATATCCTCAGCCTCTGGGCCCCATAACCTCATGATTACAAGAGAATCATCCCACTCCCCAAACAAACCATAAGTAAGTGTAGGGATGTTGTAAAGATATTTTTAGATGTGACAAGACTCAGGAATTTTAGGTATTTTAAGTTGCTATTGTGATTTGCATGGTATGAATTAATTAAACTTTCCACCTAACCCTTAAACTAGTATCCAATTAAGAAACAGATCAAAGAATCTGGACCAATAAAATTGCCTTCATTGCTGACAGCACTGAACGGAGACCTTTACTAAATTCCAGATGGGCCCTAAATATAGAGCTGGGAACAACTCCGCCTGAGTGTTGGGAGTTATACTACTAGAATTTCCACGTGGCTTGTCTCTAGGTCTAAAAGACTCCAGCTGTCTCTTAAAGGTGGGTTTGGTCATGAACCATCTGTGCTTCATATTTGAAATGATCCAGGATGCCAACAACTATTGTCAGCCAACTTAAAACCATAATCCCCAAAGTGCCTGTTTGTTTTGGTCTGTGTTACTCACTATAGAGGTGAGATCTCCTCCAGTGGGAATCAGGGAGGAATGGGGGCCAGCATAGCAGAAGCATTTCTCCAATATTTCTTTCTTCCCAAGGTGCTTCTAAAACCTGCAACATCACCAGGAACTTAACAAAAGTACAAACTATGGGGACCCCAATCCAGGAGCCTGTCAATCAGAAAATCTAGGATGACCCAAATGTTTGATTTTTCATCAGTCCTCCAGGGTCTCAAGTAGCAGCCATGAGAATCACCACACTAGAACATTTAGTGAAAATTAACTTCCTTTTCTTGAAATCTGAGACTAAAGAGGGCTTGCTTTACCTCCCAGCCACTGACTGTACTAAGGATATGAGAGGAGTTGAGCACAGCTGGGACTGAGGAGAGTAAAGAATAGAGACTCAAGTTCCACAGTGGCTGACTCACAGTGAGCCCAGAGATCAGTCTGTCTAGAAAAGGGTCTAGGGACATGGGGACCTAGAAGGAAGGGTTTGATGGTAAGGTTAACCCAATTGAGAATAGTTTTTGAGCTTGCAGTAAAGCACAAAGGAGGGGGGAGGAGGGGAAGAAAGGAATGGGAAGAGAAAGGGGTGGTCAAGAAGAGAGTAGAGGGATGAGAAGATTGCTCAGTGGCTAAAGGTGCTTGCCTCAAAGCTGGACAGCTTACATTCCCTCCCCACAGCACCCATTGTGTAAAGGCTAATTCATTTGTTTTAATAATATTTGCTGCTTGGAGATCTTTGATACTGCTTTGTGAATTTTCATAAACTCTTCCATGTCTTGGTATAGTAGTTAGTGTTCTGAGCAGCTACAAACTTTATTGCAGCCTGTCTGTGCTGGGGGTACAGGTGACATTCCACATACTCTACAGTTTCTTTGTTGATCAATATCTTTTGGTTGTTGAAGTGAAAAGTTAGACAATTCTAGACTTGGAAGCGATCTCCAGACAAATTGCAACTTATCTTTATGTAAGACTTTAGCTTCTTTGGTATTTCAGGCACTTCAGAGAAAAAAAGCAGAGAAGCAACCCCTGTCACTAGTCTTTGCTGGAAGTGAGAACGAAGAGATCTATCAGATATCTGTATATTTGATTCTTATTGGCTCTTTTTTTATTGTTTTCATTTTTTTTCACAGTGCTAAAGGATAGAACCCAAGGCCTCTTACATGCTAAACAAGGAGTATACCACCTAGGCACACCCCTAACCCTTATCTTTGTTAAATTCTTCCTTGAGAAAATTGGCCTCCGGAGGATCCAGCAATACCTCTCCTGGGCATATATCCAGAAGATGCCCCAACTGGTAAGAAGGACACATGCTCCACTATGTTCATAGCAGCCTTATTTATAATAGCCAGAAACTGGAAAGAACCCAGATGCCCCTCAACAGAGGAATGGATACAGAAAATGTGGTACATCTACACAATGGAGTACTACTCAGCTATTAAAAAGAATGAATTTATGAAATTCCTAGCCAAATGGATGGACCTGGAGGGCATCATCCTGAGTGAGGTAGCACATTCACAAAGGAACTCACACAATATGTACTCACTGATAAGTGGATATTAGCCCAAAACCTAGGATACCCAAGATATAAGATACAATTTGCTAAACACATGAAACTCAAGAAAAATGAAGACTGAAGTGTGGACACTATGCCCCTCCTTAGAAGTGGGAACAAAACACCCTTGGAAGGAGTTACAGAGACAAAGTTTGGAGCTGAGATGAAAGGATGGTCCATGTAGAGACTTCCATATCCAGGGATTCACCCCATAATCAGCATCCAAACGCTGACACCATTGCATACACTAGCAAGATTTTATCGAAAGGACCCAGATGTAGCTGTCTCTTGTGAGACTATGCCGGGGCCTAGCAAACACAGAAGTGGATGCTCACAGTCAGCTAATGGATGGATCACAGGGCTCCCAATGGAGGAGCTAGAGAAAGTAGCCAAGGAGCTAAAGGGATCTGCAACCCTATAGGTGGAACAACATTATGAACTAACCAGTACCCCGGAGCTCTTGACTCTAGCTGCATATGTATCAAAAGATGGCCTAGTCAGTCATCACTGCAAAGAGAGGCCCACTGGACACGCAAACTTTATATGCCCCAGTACAGGGGAACACCAGGGCCAAAAAGGGGGAGTGGGTGGGTAGGGGATTGGGGGTGGGTGGGTATGGGGGACTTTTGCTATAGCATTGGAAATGTAAATGAGCTAAATACCTAATAAAAAATGGAAAAAAAAAAGAAAATTGGCCTCTGAACTCAAGTCTATGACGACCTGTTCCATTCATGTGCTCAGAACACAAGTAGTGAATTCATCTCTATCTATGTTCTGGGTGGATTCCTCATATTTCCATAATGGACATTCAGATATTTGGATCTTGCCGTTTTTTCACATGTCTATTTCTTTTCAACATTCACAGTCTGGATAATCATATGTCAAGGTCTGATCCAACCTGAAGAGGGTACGCTTCATATTCTCTGTGTTATGCTGAGTCTAGTCTTTATGCTGCTCCCTGAGTGGTAAGGTTTGTGGTGGCTGGAAGCAGTTTTAAGATATGGGTTCAAGTCTACATCTCCATTAATGTGCTAAGGAATCTCGGGAAAATTACCCTTTCTTCTGTCATCTTCTCAATTTTAATATAGTCTCAAGCTTAGTCAGATCTACCTTCTTGGTTTGTATTGCTTTGAAAAATTAGAAAACCCGTTCTCATGGACTTGTAATTGAAGCCACTTTCTGTCTTTATGCCACAAAAGCTTAGGGGCTTGAATGTAAATTTGGGGTTACTAATATCTAGAAGAGGGTTTTCTAGGTAAAGGGGGAGGGGCAGAGCAATGAGCCCAAAGAGTTTAAGTATGGACAGAACAGAGAATGTACTTGATTGGCACACAAAGAACAGAGTGAACATTGGTTAGTAAATAGGAAGGAGACTACTCAAAGCTATCCAGTTATGCTTTTACAAACAAACAAATCTTATGGCACAGAAATTATATCTCAATATGGCTGCTTAAAAGAGAACAGATGGTCTGGGTCAAAAGGAACCCATTTGTGTAAAAAGATTAAGGAATCACAAACCTGGAGCAAATACTGGTTATAATCAAAATAGTTTTTATATCTATAATTTTAATAGTACTCAAAGCACATGCATTGTGTTTAATAATTTTTAAATTATTAAATTTTGAAATGGGAGGATTATGTTTCATCTTTCATGAAACCCTTAGCTAATCCCCCTAAGTGAAGACTTTATCAAGGGGAATACAATCATTGAATATTTTCATGGAACTCAGTAAACACCAATCCTTACATTACTTCCACAAATGGGAATTAAAAGCAGGGGTTTCTAGAAAGTATTTCCAGGGTACACATCTGCTTTTTATGCAGGAAAGATTATGGAATAGTATAAGTTAGGGTCTCTCTGTGTGCTGAGATGGACAGAGATTGGTGGGTGGCCAACTGGTCTCATGAATCGAAAGCATTCTAGAGTCGGGAGGGCAGGGCAGGAAATTGTTGCCTTTATTGTAGCCTTTATGACTGAAAGCAGATTAACTGGAGGGTGAGAATTCAAAACCTCATTTTGGAGAATATGTTTTCAAAAACAGCATTCCAGAAGCAGGTGTGGTATGGGACATCAGAAAGCTGCTCCATAAGGCTTTCCAACTGCTACTTCACAACGTAGCATTTTGCTTCCTTTACTGGCTGGCTTTGTGTGTCAACATGACACAAGCCATCAGAGAGGAAGGAGCCTCAGTTGAGATAAGGCTGTCATGAAATCCAGTTGTAAGGCATTTCCTTATAAATGATCAGTGTGGGAGGGTCGAGCAGATGGTGGAGGGTACCATACCTGGGCTGGAGGTGTTTTGTTCTTTAAGAAAGCAGGCTGAGCAAGCCATGGGAAGTAAGCCAATAGGCAGCAACCCTCCATGGCCTCTGCATCAGCTCCTGCCTCCAGGTTCTAGCCCTGACTGATTTCCTGTCCTGACTTTCTCCAATGATGGACTAAGTTCTAGACGTATGAACCAAATGAATCCCCTTTCCCCCAACAACTTGCTTTTTTGTCATGGTGGTTTGTTGGAAGAATAGAAACCCTAACTAAGACACTTCCTAAGAATTTTATGTCTATATGGTGTCCTCAAAAACTCATTGCTAGAGACTTAATTTTTGGCTGTTGGTACTACTGAAATTAGATGGATCATGAGGACACTGACCTAACATATGGATGATTTAACTTGGTGAGTTCATACTAAATGGGCTGCATGAGGTAAGGCCTAGTTAGAGGAAGTGGGTTATTAGAGGCATGTTGTCATTGTTTTCTTGTTTTCTTCTTCTTCTTCTTCTTCTTCTTCTTCTTCTTCTTCTTCTTCTTCTTCTTCTTCTTCTTCTTCTTCCTCTTCCTCTTCCTCTTCCTCTTCCTCTTCCTCTTCCTCTTCCTCTTCCTCTTCCTCTTCCTCTTCTTCTTCTTCTTCTTCTTCTTCTTCTTTTCTTCTTCTAACTCTTCTTCCCCTCTTCTTCTTCCTCTTCTTCTTCCTCTTCTTCTAATTCTTTGTCTTCTAATTCTTCTTCTTTTTCTTCTTTTTTTCTTCCCTCTTTCACTCATTTACCATCAAACTAGCAGCTTCCTCCAATCACATATTCTGCCCCCAGATGCTCTGCCCACTCAAGCCCTCAAAGGAAAGAGCTTTCACTGTCTTCTGTAACTGTGAGAAAAACTCACCTTCACTCATTGAAGTTATTTTTCCTTGGAGATTCCCATCCCAGAAATGAAAAACTTCAGTGACACGGGGAGGGAAGATCATGTCCTCCACTCTGGCTCCAAACAGCACAGGGATATCCTATATAAGAATAATACTAGTGTTCCCAACCAGGGAAATATTAACAGCTCAAATGTTTGGTAATTACCCAGGAATACTAAGGGCACTAACCATTGCTCTAAACCAAGTGTGATAGCTAGCCTTACAAACACACATACCAAAACCTATCCACACATATGGGGGAATATAGAGGTGGTGTACAGTTATATCATTTTCTAAAATGTGTAAAGTATGGAAACTCTTAAAGCAAAAACACAGCCACATATGATACATAGCTCCAATCTCATGTTCCCATCACAGACCCTCTCTTCTGTCAGAGGCAACTCTTATCCATCTGGTGAACACCTCCCTCACCTTTTCTGGATATTAGTGTGTGTGTGTGTGTGTGTGTGTGTGTGTGTGTGTGTGTGTGTGTGTGTGTTTGCTTTAAGAGTTTTTCATAAACAATACATTTGAGAAACCATTCTCATGCATGTTATTTTTAAATGTTGAAAAGCAATTCTTAAATCTTTTGGCCTGGTATGTCATAATTTATTTTACCACTCCCTTAATCATAAAGAAGTTTGCCCACCCCATTTTACTATCCATTTACAATAAACAACTCTGTAGTGAAAATTCCTGGACAAACCCTTGGGCATATAATTTTTCTAGGGAATAAACTATACTGTACAGTTTCTGGGTTACAGGATAAGCACACTGTTGATTTTAATAAATATTGCTAAAATGCCATCCTACAAGACTGTATCAAATTAGACACCCACCACAGTCTTAACCTATTCTGGGAAAACCATTTTGGGTGGTAGGAAATTTTAAACCTCTGGATCAGAGTTCTTGGTTTCTGGGGCTTTGTGCCATGGGAGCTCAAATGTCCACAGAAACATTCCTCCCAGGAGTCCAGCAGACCAGACCCAACCACACTCAATACAGGTCAGAAAAGACCATGCTGAGGACTGGGATCTCTCACAGGACCCAAGCAAAGGAAGCTGATTGCCAAACCCTCCTTTTTGTTCTTCCTGGGAACATTATAACCAAAAGTTAAAACTAACACGTCTAATGTGAATGCTGGGAGCCAAACCTGGCCCTTCTGCTGCAAGAAGAGTGGGTGCTCTCCAAATGGCTTATGGGAAAAAAATAATTCTTAGTTCTTAGCTAGTGAGAAACTCCAGCCAGACTTCTAGATGTGGATCTTCTCTCTTCCTATGATCCAATAGTTTTCTCTAGCTTTCTTTCTTTCTTGCCTCGTCTTCCCTTCTGAGATTTTAGTCTCTCAATTTTACATGTTGGTGATCACTGAATATCTATTTTGTGAAACTTATTTACTTCCTATCAAGAGAAAAAGCCTCAACTGGCCTCTTCTAGGAAGAACATGATGTGGTCTTTGTTTGGAGAGAAGAAGATCTTTGTTTGATGGGAATCTCTAAGATACAATGCTATTCCGAACATCAAACCATAGAAACCACAAAAGTGCACAGTAGCCTGTTATGCTTAGTCCTACAGTAACACCCCAAGCAGGACTAAGTTCTTTAACCATGAGTGTCTTAGTCAGGGTTTCTATTCCTGCACAAACATCATGACCAAGAAGCAAGTTGGGGAGGAAAGGGTTTATTCGGCTTACATTTCCATACTGCTGTTGATCACCAAAGGATGCAGGACTGGAACTCAAGCAGGTCAGAAAGCAGGAGCTGATGCAGAGGCCATGGAGGGATGTTCTTTACTGGCTTGCTCAGCCTGCTCTCTTATAGAACCCAAGACAACCAGCCCAGAGATGGTCCCACCCACAAGGGGCCTTGCCCCCTTGATCACTAATTGAGAAAATGCCTTACAGTTGGATCTCATGGAGGCATTTCCTCAACTGAAGCTCCTTTCTCTGTGATAACTCCAGCTGTGTCAAGTTGACACAAAACTAGCCAATACAATGAGGGACTTAAGGACTGTGATGTCAGAAAAATGTTAAGGCTTAAGGCAGAATCTGACATGGATCGAATCTAGTTGTGCAAAGTAAAAGACTGTGAATACATTATTCTGGTTGTCGGAAAAATATCCACAGCACTCTAATAATGGCCAAGACATGCCTTGCGCTGCTCTCACAGTGTCAATGGCCATCTGGTTGTATAGCATGGCTGCTTTCATTAGTCTGACTTCAGAGTTTATGATTATGGCTCTTTGAGCTATAAAAACCATATTGATGTTTATATGAGAATGTGGCAACGTGGATATTGCCTGAGCAACCACATCTTAAAGACTTCCTTTTCACGCCAAACCTAGTCTCACTTTCACTCAGGGCACAAAGTCAACAAGCAGCAGCAGCAGCAGCAACAACAACAACAACACCCTTTAAGTCATATAATAGTTTTCAACTCTGGAGTCACTTGGTCTGTAGATATCAGTTCCTAAGTCTCAAACTCTGTCAGTACTAATTTAATTAGTTTGGGGTGTGATATGGGCAGATGATTTTATATAAATCTTTCTAGATGATTCTACAGTGCATGGCCCAGGTGGAGAATCATTGCTTGTCTTCTCTATGTAACATCACCAGTGAATTTGCTAGAAGAGCTGATTGACAGACTCTTTTCAAGAGCTACTGTGTGGAATGTTCTGGGCATGTCCAGCAGCCTGTCTCTGTAGAGCTTCCGTGTAACATTGATGCATGTTCTCATACAAGGTTCTGGGACCTAGACACACAGTTTGATACCTTTTATCACTAAGTGCTATACTACCATTGTGGTACACTCGCTACCACGGAAGAGGAAATGAAATTTCTCATTAGGGGAAGCCAAGAGGAGCTGATGATGCATTTCCTGCTGCCTGGTAAGATGAGGGCAGGAAACTAAAGTCTACCTACCTCTCCTGCAGGGCTATTTCAAGAAAGTCTCTCTTTCTTCCTTCCTCCGAAAAAGTAATGAATGTCTGTCCCAACAAAGGTGGTGTTGAGTCTGTGGCAGCAGAGGAGAGTTTGGAGGAGGTATGCCTTCTCAAGTACAAGATGTGAGGGACTCCAAGGCTGGGTTGTAGGGTGTTTCCTGTGATATCTGTCAGGCAGAGAGAATTCTGCAGAATTTCTCCCTAGTGATAGAAAGGAAAAGGGACCAGTGTAGAATAGAATCAGTGTAGTTGTACATGAGATGTTGGTGTCATAGTGGCATGACTCAATGTGCAGTTTCTTATTATTTTTGTACAAGTATTAATGTCAAGTTCACCTAGGCTTATATCCTTGTTCTACTATAGACTATTTATAAATATAGCAAATTTACAGAGCTTGCTCACTGCAAATTCAATTCTCTCATGTATAAATTGCAAGGTGCTAACACAAGCTGCCATGTTGATTTGTCTGAGGAACACAAATGGGACTTGGCACATGGGCAGTCAAGTACTGGGGTTTTCATAAATAGTAGCCTCTGTATTGTACATATTGACGTTATTTAGCTAGCTACTTAACAAGTAGTTATTGGGTGCTTGCTCTGGCCCAGATACTGGTTGACAATGCCAAAACTAAGCTGGTGGAAAACAGTTATTTGCTTAGGAGCTAAGAGTCCTATCCAGGAGACAGATATTACAGTCATCACATAAATAAATAGAGTCTCCCTGTTGTAGATGGCATATAAAAGGAACCTAGAGACAGATGATAGAAAGTGGGGTGTAATTCAGGAGACGTGTCATGGACTTCCAGAGAGGGTGCCATTTAAACAGGTGTCTGATGGGTAATAAAAGATGAGAAGCACAGGAAAGAAGCAAAATAGAAAAGTCTCAAGCAGCTTGTGGAAATGTCCTGTGGCAAGCAGGAGCACGAAAAAGCTGTATTGTCCAGTAAACACTGAGCTCAAGAAACAGGTGGGAGTGTGTGACACAAGACTCATTTGGAAAAAAAAGGGGGGGGGGAGATACGCCAAGGGCATCATCTCCTCCACTGTGCATGATGGTGCTAGCAACAGCAGGCTACTGCTGTGTATTTGTATTTCCTAATATATTTCATGCAGGGTTTCCTCAAGATGAGTGGCAACCACACGTACCAAGATACCACACTGGGCCTAAGGCTATGGTTTGTCCTGCTGACTGCAGTGGGGGGAGACTCAGTCTGGTCTTGGAGTAAGGGAGAGTCCCTTCAGGGTTGACGCCCATGACCATGAAGCCGTTTACCTCTTTTGGTATTTCCTCTCTTTGGGGTTTCAACACAATATACAGAGGTTGACTTAACAGAGCATGTTCCTGGCCATTGCCAGGTTCTGGAAAGCTCTGTGCCTGGTAGAAAGATGAAATGAACCGTCCTTGTTTTCCATCCAAATTTCTCCATGTTTTTACTTATGCGGCTGCTAGTTCCTCCAGCATCAGCAGCCACTGCTACAGGCTGACATGTTTTATCTTTATTGCCTGGGTCCACTGTTGTTGGAAGACTTTCCAACACCTGGGGTGCATATGGCTTTTGATGGAAAAATGTCTCCCTTGGTACATCCTTGTAGGAACCATATATATCAAAACTCAGATCCCTGGCTACCCTTCCAGTCAAACATACATAAATGTCCAGGAGAGAGAAAAGTCATGCAGAAGAACTATATCTCTTAGTAAAATCTTGAAAGTTTCCATTTATTTCTAATAAATCCTCTGTGACTGAGTGCCATGGAGTTCTTTCTTAAGACCCACAGTTGCCTCCGACCCTTTTCCGTGATTATGACTATAAAAGCACTGTATCCAACACATCCTAATCCATCTTTGTCTTGACAGTTGGAGGCATTGTGCTTTATTACATTCATCCTATTATCCAAGCTCGTGTTTAATAAATAGACTTTCACTGAAATGCTTCTTCATATAAAAGTCTGATAAAGGTTAACCCAGATGTCATAACTTGTCTTAAAGTACATCTATTTGAAGAGTCTGTTCTATAATTTTGGACTCTAGATAGATCTAAAAACTGGCAGGGTGGGGAAATGACTTGACACAACACTGTAAATTCTAGAGTTCAATAGCTCTCCCTCCTTCAAGTCCACCCCTTACTGTGCTACCTACAGAAGGTAGCTTTCCCTCTCTGAGCATGCTTCCGTTTGCTACCCTGCCACATGTGGGTAATTATATATAATCCAAAACTTCAACAAGAATCAGACCCACAAGCTTAATTCAGTACCTGGCAGCTCATGTATATCCACTGTACTTTGTTATTGTTTCCTTCAGGTTTCTAATCTAATAGCCTCAGGCCCTACTACCCAATGACAGCAATACTGCTATTTTCAAGCATATATCATATTCTGTGAACTGCTGAGTAATTCACATGAATTATCTTATTAATTTCTTTCAGTAAATATGTAAAAGAGTCCTTATTGGTGTTGCCATTTTACAGATGAAGAAATCAAGAGGCAGAGGCATTAATCCCATGGTGCCAGGTCCTGCGGCTTATGAACTGCAGATTTTCTACGAGAACATTATCTTCTTTACTGTAAATCCTGACTGTGGGCGAATGAATCAGAGCCACAAAGAAGAGCCTGGATGGGCTGGGAGCAGAAGAACCGCTCCTAGATGTTCGATTGTCCTCCTTAATGGCAAACTGCCCACTTCAGACATGGCAGCTCTGGGCTTGGCCACTAGACCAGGACTGCCCTTGAGGGTCATGTTTATAATCTGGTGAGATATTAGAAGCTGCCTGGAATTTGGGATCTATCCACTCCCTTTCTTGTAGGCTGAAGAAGTGAATGACCTTCCGTAATTGTTGTTAAGTGTTCTGACAGTCAATTTATTTGCACTAACTAGCTCCCAAGGATCTTCTGGAAGTTCCTCTGTGGCAGTCGCTCAGCCTGCAGGTTTTGAGTTCTATCCTCATGAGAGGTTAGTGATGTGATATTGGGGGATCCACTTGGCCCCTTCAAGTTCAGCTATTTCAGCATCATTATCACTCTCACCAATAAACATAAAACAACATCAGCCAATGACACACACTGAAATGAGACACGTTTGCATGACTTTTCCTTGTACAAAGAATCCTTCACCATAACCAACATATACATTAGCACTTTGGGAGAATCTTATTAAAGTGGCCAAAGTATATTGTCAGCACCAGGGGTCCTGGAGGAGAATAGTGACATCATCTAAAGCATTTGGCATTGCACCCAGAAGCTCCTGTCACAGGATGGAAGTACCCGAAAGCAGAATGCAGTGGAGCAAGGTTTCAGGTTTGTGAACACATATACAGTCTCTCTAGGGAAATGGTTTATAGATTAGCCCCTGGTATTAAGGAAAGGAGAGCCTTAAAGTGCACCCTCAGTCAGGAGTCTTTCAATTTATCTGTGAAGGTTGCTTCTAGTTTCACAAGCCAATGGCCAATGTCTTCAACACACACAACAAACATTTTTAATAAAGGACTTTTTAATTTTACATTTAAAATGTTTTATAAAGTCTTTTTCCATTCTCTCATCCTTTCTAACAAAAGAAAGAAACAGCTGAGCATGCTCTGTGAATTGTAGTTTGCCTACTTTTTCCAGGGCCAGACAGTTAAGGCAAAGATGCTGGAGTCAGACCACCTGAGTTTACATTCTAGATTTGTCATATCACAACCTCATGGCCTTGGGCCAATTTCTCAACCTGGCTGTGCCCATTCTCTCAGGAGTGTGAAGTGGGTAAAGCTGTTATGGGATGTAACTGTCAACCCACTGAAACATGGTTCACAGACAGCAAGAGCTAGTTGTTGCTCTGGTCAACACCCTCTTCCTACATTTTATCATTTCTCCTGTTTTATTACCCACAATTCCTCACATCCTAGTGGTCTGTCCCTCTGAAAGGAAGCCTTTCTATGGGCTTCCTGAGACTTATAGACTTGGTAATTTAAATACAGATTCCTGGGACCTTCTCCCAGTTTGCTGATTTATGTCCTGAGAATAAGCATTCAATGGGCTTGGCTGATGGTTTCCTAGCCCATGAAGTTTAGGGTTCACTACCTAAAGAGCTCCCCATATCCTCCCATGGAATCAAGATTTCCAGGCTGGAAGACAGAAGACAAATGCCAACAACTGAATCAACTAGAAGTCTAGTCTACCCTCAACCCTGTGGAAGGCTAAACTCCAGTGGTTAAACTCACATCCCAGATTTCTCCAAGAGGTGGGATGGAGGATTGTCTGATGATGACCAGGCAAACATGGTGATGTAGTGATCCAGGGTGTGTGGTTGGATTCAGAGGGGATAATTAATTCTCTGCAGAGAATGAACTTGGTTGAACTTTGTGGATTTGGAAATGAGTGTGGAAAGGCTGGCCTGACAGTGGGCTTCCCTCCAGAACAGTTTGGTTTGGGAGACGTACAAGCTCCAAAACCTCCACAAGGAAGAGTGAGCACCCCAGGGTGCAGCCGCTTGGGAAATCCTTTAAGGTTTTACTTTCCTTAAGTACACCAACCTCCATTTGTCTCCATATTTTCTGATATATGCAGCAAGAGTAAATTTTAAGACGATCACTTCCAAATATACCGATTTATGGGGTAAAATTTAAAAGCACTTTCTCTATTGAATCCTCTTCACCAAAGATAAACATAATTGTTATTTTCTTTGATGTCCTCTGAGAAATTTCTTAAAAATATATATTAAAAATGTCTGGCTGGGGTAGCTAGAAATACATTTTGCTTGCATGGATAGAATCTACAATATTTACCCTGGATAACCACCTCACTTGAGATAAATTATACCCTAAAGCAAATGTTCTCTTTTAATTCCAAATGCACACTCCTATCATTTTATTATTTCTAGGTTGTCAATCCCCTTTTCTTCTCATCCTCTAACACCATTTCTATACTTAGAAATTATTAATGGATGATGTATCACTCTTATTCAAATAAGGATGGATCCTTATAGATATAGATCTCTCTTGTGGGCCAGTGAGGTGGCTCAGTAGGACAAAGATGCCTGCCTCCAAGGCTGAGAATCTGAGTTGGATCCTTACAACTCACAAGGTGGAAGGAGAGGACTGATTTTCAAACGATGTCCTCTGACCTCTGTATGCAAACTGTGGCATATGCATACCTGCACATATACACAGATGCACTCATATTATGTGATTAAGTAATTAACATTTTAATAAAATGAATATATTCCGTAACACACAATCAATGTAAAGCCAAAGCCTTTCCATTTGTTCCCTACACCAATCTGATGTGTCCTTGGGATCCATCAGCTCACATTGCTTCATTATCTCCTACGTCAATTCCCCCCTTCCTCTACAGCAAGTCTCCAGAATACGTGAGACAGACACCAAACAAAGAGAAACCTGATGACTAAAAGATTTAGTATGAAGTGCCCTGCCATCTGGGATTATCCAAACTCACAACTGGGAGCTCATAATAAGGTTTGAAATTTTGTTTTGGTAGCTTAGCCAAGCCTCAGTTAGCTCACAAAATCTACTCTATCCTAGATGTCACTGCTCATTTTGGGAGTAGTAGGGAGATGTCTCCAGTACGGAATAGGAGGACATCCAGAAGACCGAGGGTAGGAAAATGGTCAGAGAGACTCTCTAACCATAGACCAGGAGACCTGATATCATGTGTCAGAAGAATTTGACAGTGGGTGAGTGAAATGAGCCCTCATGAACACTTAGTAACAAGGCGCCAACATGAGGTCACCAAGGCGACGCCATCCCTTGAGAACCACATTTCCCTTCTCCATGCCATTACCAGACTGGCAGACCAGGAAAATACCAGAAACATAAAAGACTGGGGAACTCAGAACAAGATTTTGCAAAATCCCTTCTAAACATAGGGTGATATTTCATTTGGTTGAGCTCATGCTTAGAGGGTGCCAACAAATACATGTATGCCTGGCCATAAGTGGGCCACCTCAAGTGGCATCAGGATACTTCCATGAAGTCTTACAAAAGACTGACTTCCAGGAGGAGAATTTTAGTCCCAAGAAATACAGCCGTTCCAAGAAGTCTGGATCTCAGTTACTAGAGTTACACACTGACATTAGAATAATTCAGAAATAGATAAATACGGTAGACAGTCAGTGAGAGAGAGAGAGACATGAGAAGTGACAGAAAATAAAGGGAGAAGGGGGAACTCTAGGATGGTCAAGGGACATAGAGGACATTTCTCCCAGGGCCACATCACCATCTCAGTGACGACATTTGCAGTGGGCTTCCTGCGTGGAAGGGAAAATGTTACAGACGCTATAAAGTAACATCACTATGTGTAGGCATAAAGTCTGCTCTGTTACAAGGAATAAATTATGAGGATTCTCAAGAATCTTCAAAGATCTAGACACTGTTAGTTGTCTGGACTCATAGTCATCCAGACAACTGTCCCTACAAATTCAGGGAAACTTGGGTACATTCTGGACACTTGACAATTTGCCTTTCTTTAAACAATGATTGGGTAAGAGACAGAATGACAGTGGTGGTCATTTAATTTACCACCACCAAAGGCTTATTTACCCTGGGTTTAAGCATGTGACATGACCTGGGACAAATGAAGTATATTAAGTACCATTTCTGGTCTTTAAGAACTCCACCATGAAGACAGGGTTTCCCGAGTGGTGGTGCACAGACTCTGTGATCACAATGATGCTTTATGATTTTTTCAAAATGGAGATTTCAGGCATATACCTTTAATTCAATAACAGGTTAATAATTCCCACAGTCATAGTTTGAAGTGAAAATTAAACTCTGAGAGAAAAGTATAAGAACCCTAATCCTGAGGGAGAAAATACTTCCATGGTTGCTTGTATGCAGGGCTAGGTGAGCATCTGTGTCCATATGAATTGTCTAACCTAATGTGGTCCTATGTAAACACATGTGCTTGGGAAATGAATGCACACCAAGTCACACAAAATGCTATGTTAGGTTCAATGTCCCAATTAGCAGAATGAAAAGGATAAAACCCAGTTTCTCTGAAATCAAATGTCTACAGTCCAAGTAGATCAAGCCAAAGGATCAGATAGTGGTAAGAAGCAACTGCCATGATTGCTTACTTTATGTTCCAAAGGCATTGATTTCCTCAGCATATGTTAATTTTATAATTATATAATTATATATATATATATATATATATATATATATATATATATATATATCATATTTATCTCCTGCTCCCTTCCCTTCCCCGATGACCCTCATCCCTCCTACACTATTTATTTATTTATTTATTTATTTATTTATTTATTTATTTACTATCTACTTATTTATTTTAATGATCCAGTGAGTTTTACTACAGTTGTTTACAGAGCCTTGGGTGATGAATTATTTTATTTACAGGAACACGTTCTCCCCACTAGTGGCTATCCCACTCGAGAAACTATCTCTTCTTTCCTAGTAGCCAGTAATTGCCCACAGATCCTAGGGAGGTATGGGATCTGTCGGCTCACTCTCATTATCTACCTTTCTGTCCTCAAGGGAACAGAGTTGATTATTCCTTCTCCCTCCCTGTAAAGGCTTTGATACTCAGTGAATTCATTAGCAAAAATAATATTTGAAGTCATGCAGATCTAGTTTGTCCTTTTATTTGGACTGAAATTCTTAAACCTATATGACCTTGGTCAACAAGCATGCTTACTGAATTTAGGTGCTCTTATCTAAAAAATGGAAGTATTAATAGCTGTCATTTGGAATACTGAAATGTTCCCATTGCTACAACTGATGCATTGCCACTAAGTGGTACAGAATACTTGAAAGAATTGCTGGTCCATGAAAGTAAGTGTGAGATCCAGAAGTAGGGGGCTTGCCCTCTTTCTGATTGGTGCTCCATGGTTTCAGGCACACCCTCATGGATTCCCAGAAGTCAACTCATCTATGTTCCTCCCTGTAATGGCAGCCTTGTTCCTTACAAGATTCATTTCTCAAGTCACAACTTACCATGAAGATGTCACCCTTTTAGGCAGCAGATGTGGTCAAGCAGAAGGCTGCCTGTACACTTGCAGGATCCAAGGACTAAGAAGCATTTGACTTTGAACAGCCATCAACTCTCAACACTGGTGTCCTTAGCTCTGGGGGCTGAATTTCTTGATTGTCTCTGGTTTCTCAGGATTTTATTTATCAGTAGGGTCGTGATAACAGGCCTACCTTCCCCAGCAGGGTCTTATTCTCATTCACTTGCATCACTAAGAATAAATAGTTCTTGGGAGTCAGTCATTCAGAGATTGCCAGGAGAAGGTCAGCCACAAAAGCATGGGGTTTGACCCAGCTCCCTTCTCTGTGGGTGTGCCACATCAGTTTGAAAAGACATGGTCTCACCACAGGCTCTTTCCCAAATGCACCCAAGAACACGATGAGGGCAGCATTCAGCTCAACTTTACATGTTTCAATGGCTCCCGACCTACCAGGTTGCCATATGTTCAGAATACTTCTATTGCCAGATGTATGTCAAAGTTTTCCTTCTTAAAATGTAATTTTCCCCAGAATTTATTGGCACCCCACAATGCTGGTTCTTGGCTGCAGAAGAGGCTTTTCTGCCATTTGGGCCCAAAATAGAAACCACACACAACCTTGACAATAATCAAGACCAAGGAGAGAGAACACGTAGCTATTTATAAGGCCCCTCAAGGTGAGATCTTCCTTTGTGTTTCTGAACTGAGATCTAGATCCAGAGTTGGTGAGAGCAATGCTTTCCATGTGTAATTTCCTTAAAAGTTGGTAAAAATTGAAAATCTGTGAAATTATGATCATATAGATAAAGACTATCACACAGAGTATCAAAGTCCCTGAGATCATCACAAATTTGGAGTTGTATTCGAAAGTCATGTGGTATGCTTGCTGTCACTGCTTTTATTCTTTGCTGCTAACACAGGTGGGACACTCAGCCTTTCCTGACTGGTTATATGTTACACAAGGGAGGCAAGAGTCCATAGGAATCCAGATGCTGTGTAGAACAGAGAAGAACACTCAAGAATTGGATTCAACAGAAGGATAATGATTCCATAATATGGCTTTGGCAACCTGAAAGCACTTTGGGGGATTGGAATCACATTCATATTCTAAAATTATAAACACCTTCATTTGGAGAGTTGGGACACTCAATCAACATCTGTGCTTCCTTTTCACATCCCGGAAGGTAGGGTGACAGCTTTGGTAAGCCTGACATGTCAGTCAGCCCCACTCTAGGAATCTGCCGTATGCTTCCATCTACTGCCTTTTAAGGACAGTCCCTTTTTCCTTTAACTTCTAACATGCCACACCTCTCTCCTCCAAGGCTGTTGTTCTGTTATCTGCCACATTTGTTATTTGTTTCAGTGCTGCTGGATAGAAAAAAAAAAAAAAGACACTCTTGTCTGTTCAAATCTGCCAATGGAAAACTCAACACTTTGAGACAATGGATGGTAAAGGCAAGTTGGCTGAAGAAAGCTCTAGCACACAGCCATGATTTGGCCTTAAGATAATGTCAGTTTGTGCGCACGCTGTCTCTCCTGAGAATTGCTCTGGAGATGAATTTAGGGGACTCTAGGGCAGATCTGGCTACCAGCTGGTGTTAGGATGGAGTTTTCCCTCCAGAGTAATCAATTACAGTTTCCCAGGATGAGCTCATGGAGCTGTGCCAGCACAGTGGGTTGAAGAAGCTGGAAGTTGGAACTCTTCCCCAGATGCAGGGCTCATCCCATGTGCATGTGGAGATGGCAAGGCACGCATACAGAAGAAACACCAGCCTTATTTTACAAAAATTATGAAAACGATAACAATGAGAGTATGCATAAATGTTTGTTTGTTGGGTAATGTGGAAAGATTAGGAACCAATTGCGCATGTGGATCCCAGAGATAATCCATTGTAACTGGCAATTAATAAGCAGCTGCTTTAATGGAAAAAGGCTTGTGTACCAAACATGATGCCATTAAAGAAGTGTCCAGAGGTTGCCACCCAGACTTTTGCTTCTATAGATCTAAAACCACAGTCTAAAGCAATACAGAACATTAACTATAATAGTAAATTAAGCAGACATGAGAATAATGCTTCTTTTTTTTCTTTTCTATGTATTTCTTGAACATTTAACATGGGTCAGGTAAATTGTTTCACAGAATTTCTTTCATTTTTGTACATATAATTTTCTTCTTTTTTTAAAAAAACAAAACTACAAAATGGATAATATGATCCCCCACAGCAATCCTGGAACCAAGATAAGTTACATACTTAATTTGGATGCAAATTGTAAGTAATGGCAATAATCTCTCAAATGAAGACAAAAAAATAAAGCATAATATGAGCACAGTGCACTGAAAAAAATTATGAAAAGTTTCAATTAAGACAGAATCACTATAACTGAGGGGTTTTTTTATTTCCCCTTGGGCTCCTGTCTGGCTCAGTGTTGTCTAGTTCCAGTTGGTGTAAAGGCTTTCCAAAACTTGGACGTCAGTCCATGGTGTATTTGACCCCAGAGATCTTATTTTTGTGGTTAGGGTCAGAGATTGCCCCTTGCTGATGTGTGTGGCAGGCAGGAGTTGTCAGGAGAAGGATCTCTTGCCCAGATCTGTAAGTAGGTTAAGGCAGAGCAGATGTGTGCAGCCCAGAGAATAATGGCCGGGGCCAAGTCTCAGATGGTGGACAGGAAGATCCAACTGGCCTCAGGGAGCTGGTTGTGAAACCCTGAGATTGGAAGGCCACTGCAGAGAGAGAGAGAGAGAGAGAGAGAGAGAGAGAGAGAGAGAGAGAGAGAGAGAGAGAGAGAGAGAGAGAGAGAGAGAGAGAGAGAACAGCAGCTGAGTAGTGAGGTTGGAGTCAGGATTGGCTGCATCCCTGCCTTTCCTAAGAGTTCTTATGAACTCTATGTATAATGATGTTCAAATGAGCAAGCTGCTCCATGACAGGAACCAAGAGTGGAAAGAGAGACATCCTGGACCATAGATCTTTGGCTCCCAAGCACTCCAGATTGGCAACTAGCATAACCAGGACTTGGAACTCACCACGACACCACACTTTCCTAACCCCAGAGAAAGGATGGTTACCTCGCTCACTTACATAATTCTGCCCACAGTCCTGTCCCCACAAGTATCTGGCAGGGTGCATTGATAGCTCCCCGGGGATAGGATGGGCCTTGGCTTCTAGACATAGAAAGATTTCCTTCTCTTGAATTCTCAATGGCCTTATAAGAATGAATACTTCATGAATTAAACCTTTTACATCCCTTTTTGCATTAAGTCTCAGGCATTGGATTAAGTGCTTGTCAGCAGGAAGGCAATGACAGGGCACAAGAGCTTGGGGTGGGGGATGAAGGTAGGAGATAGGTTTTTGGTGGGGAATATATGGACTTTCACTTACAACTGAGGAAATGCAAAAGCTGTTGGGATGCCATACCAGAAAGCATCCCAATGAGTCCATCCCAAATATCCCAACTTTACTGCTTGTTGCAGTAGCAGACAGATAATATAAGAGGTGTTTCCCTAGATACCTAGGTTATGTAGAAAACATTGTTTCAGCATCTGAATCCAAAAGACAAGCCTGGAGGTGTGAAGCTTGAATTGTCTGCTACTCACACTAGTCCTCCACTGACCTTTACAGAACAGATGACCTCAGTGGGAAATACTCTGCTTTCCTTGGTATCACCAGAGTCACAGGTCCCCACCAGCACACCAAGTTCTGGTGGCCTTTCTTGTACCAGCTCCACTTCCCACACA
Source organism: Mus musculus (assembly GCF_000001635.26). NCBI lineage: Eukaryota > Metazoa > Chordata > Mammalia > Rodentia > Muridae > Mus > Mus musculus. The sequence continues at coordinate 159,855,257 of NC_000068.7, forward strand.
TAAAGGTTTAGGCATGGAGCCAGCTGACTTGCCTGACTATTGGCACCTTGAAATGGAAGTAAATCCCCTTCTTTCTGATTTATTATTTCCTGTTCTTCAAAGTAAAGGGGAGGCAGCAATGCTTGACATATTTAAGCAGTTAGTCACTCTACAAATCCATCTCTTGTCTCACCCCCAATTCAGGGGAATAATATTTTTTCCTTGAGTTACATGAGGCATGATAGAAAGCTTTTCAGAACCTTGCCTACCTTAGAACCAATTTCTTGTGGTAAATTTCTCGAAAATCTTTCACAGCTTCTAAAGTAAGTGCCTGGCCTTTGGAAATAGGACTTTCAGTGTGAATGACAGCTCCTTACTCCCTTGTGAATCTTACCACCCCTGCCTCTCTGTCCATCATTTCTTGGTCTTCAGTTACAACTCCATCCTATCCAGAGCACCACCACACTGCTGTGCTCTGGCAGAAGCTGAGCTATGTTTCAGGGGGTTTTACTATGAAATCTCAGTGTTAAATAAAAAAAAAAAAAAACAATCAAGATGCCAAGAGAATTATATTCTATTTAATAGGACCTGTACAATTGCATGATTAGACAAACTACTATACTCTGGAATTTATGTAATGGGTACTGTCCTAGCTAAATGAAGCAACTGCTGCTGAAGATACCATTGTAAAGTTTGTTCATATTTCTGTTTGCGTGTGAGTGTTTACTATTACCAATAAACCCAAACTTATACACTGAAGCCAACACAAACTTTTCTATATGTAACATGGTTGTTTTTACTGCATGCTGAACGGGGATACTTCATAGGATCAAGACAGTCTTTTTCCTGGCTGTAAATGGCTAGAAGCTCTTGGTCTTCATCAGTGACAAATGGTAAGTTAGGAACCATATGTAGAAGATCATGAATGCCAAATGAAGACTCTAAGCTGAAATCAAAGGCAATAAGGGCCTATAGACAGTGTTCAGTGTGCAATTAACCTTATCACCTCAGGTTTAATGATGAGACAGTCACCTTGTAAAGTAAGATGTGTCAAGAGGGAGAGATCATAAATAAATTTGGCAACTGACAAACAGCTACGATCCAATCGCTACCATTTCCAAACTTTAGTCTGTCTGTACAAGCACATCTAAGAAAATCTATTTTCCTTTGATATGCAATTAAGCCAGTGGTCTGTGAATGCAACAGACAGAGGAAAGGGTAGGAGGGAGAGAAGGAGGCAGGAAGAGGGAGGAAGGAGAGAGGGGTTAAAAATAAAATTGCTGTTCTCTTATGTCTCACACCATGACTGAGCAAGAGAAGTACTGTGGTCCAGGTTAAGTGATCAGACATTAATACAGGAGAACATGATATAAAGGTTCACCATCAACCTTCAAAGGTGGATCTGCACAGCAACTGCTAAATCTTGGTCAGTATGCCTTAGACCTTATGTTTTATGGAAGAATTCCAACAAGATTTCAATGGAGCTTTCCAAAATCTTTCATTCTGCCCAGACTTTGTATGAGGTCCCAGGACAATATGTCCCACAGCAAAGAATGACCAGGCTTTAAGGAAAGTTAGAGAGGGAGTCAGGGTGGATGAGCTTGCTGATGAATCTATAAAATCAGTGCCCCAGAGGAGCGGAAGTTGAAATCATTTATTTATAATTAGAGATTCAATGGACTGTGTGACTTGGAAATTTCACGATTCAGTGTTCTCAGTGAAAATGCTCAATAATAATTAAGAAAACAACCAAAAGCTTGAGAAAGAAATATTTGAATAAATGACAAATACCTTCTTCTTCTTTAGAAAAAGCAATGGTACTCTACTCATAGACAGGCTTTCAGAACTGAAGCTAAATTTAGCTTTTCCAAATGTTCCTCCAGAGATTCCACCAGCAGAAGAGTGAAGATCATGTAGTACATGGGGCTTGTGAGCTAAAATCAGGGATGGTGATGCTTCTGGGGACCTTCTCTTCAAGTTGAGATTGACGGAATGCACACCTCAAGGGAATTCTAGAGTCTGAAACTTAAGCCCCTTTTTCCACAAGAAGGATTAGAAACTCACAAAGAGTTTGCCGTGAGAAAACACTCTCACACTACTGCTCTGAATGTTTTGTTGTATGTGAGAAATTATGCTTTCACTATGATGATAAATAAAGGGAAAATCAGAAGTAGACTTCACAATTTTGAAAATAGATTCAACATATAGGAAAATTCTGGATGGATTTCACCAAAACCAAAGCTATTTATTCAAGTCCAAGAAATTACTAAGAAACAGTTTATCTCCCAATCAACTCTATTGTTGCTGTTTCATTGGTTGTATACATATATGTGAATCTTAATAATCACCAAATGTCCTGAATTGATTTATCATCAGTAGATTTGGTTGGACAGACTTGGGTGGGATCTGTCTGATCATTTCTCATAGCAAAAATGAAATAGTGTGTTTAGAGATAGCAGATGTACAGCAGTTACCATGGTGCTGAGGGTTAGTGGGCCATCTCGTTTCCTTTCCACTGTGAGTACCAAAATGTCCTTATCCTGTAGATCTCAGCTCCGTCAACTATTCTGCCTTAATTACTTCTCTATTTTCTCAGACAAGTGTAATTTAAGGAAGGGAGAGTTTATTCTGGCTCACAGTTTTAGGACACAGAGCACCCTGCAGGAAGGCCTAGAGTCAGCCACATGAGGGAACTTCCGGGAACAGTGCAACCGAGGTCAGGAAGCAGGGATTGACAAATGCCACTGCTCGGTGAGATTCCTCTTCTCTACATGTTTTTCTGATAGATTAAAAGATTGACTCATGCTTGTTTGTGGTAGTGATGATTCCTTAGAGAATTGTTCATGGAGTTTTTATCGGATCATTTACCAGTGCAAAAACAGCCATGTGTCAACACTGCTTGCTCTCCTACCTGTGGATCAGAGCTAGAGTGTGTGCTGCCTTTGAGAATACTTGACAAAATCAGTTTGTTATACACTGACTTGAAAGAGTCTGATTAACACAAGTAAATCACATTTACAGGCTTCAAAAACAAAGCTCCATTTTCTGCCTTTGTACCCATATTTCCATTTTTCTTCTTCTGTTTTGTCTATTATTTTGGTTTTGCTATTGTATGAGGGTAGATAGATGGAGGAACTTGATTCTGTTCTATTTTGTTTTGTTTTGTTTGTTTTGTTTTGTTTCTGGCAAGTTCTCATTACCTTTATTGATAATTGGATTTTCTTTATTGGGTAAATCACCATTCTGTCTCCCACCTTTATTTATATAATGGATATTTTTGGACATTTTTCCACAAGTGACATCTGTAACCATGTTGGATGACAGTAGCAGATCCATTGTCTTCATGTAGTTTTCATCTGAGTGTAGTTATGATGGCTTCAGAGGACACTTCAGAAGGGTTTGCAGACATAAACCTTTCATCCATTTGTAATTGAAGAGAATCTAGTCCTCCATTCTCACCCAGAGACTTCTTTGTTAAGGCAAATAAAATATCAAGATCACAGACCCTAGTCTCCACTAAAATGGGTAGACCCACGACAATGACCTTTGTTTGGCTCGAGTATAAGAAACAGAGGATCCAAAGGCAGCTGCAAGATTAGAGAGCTTACAGAACTCTTTATTCAAAGGATATCAGGGTCAAACGTCCCTCAGACCTCATAGAATATCTCAAAGTTGTCTTCACTTTGGGGGGCTGGGTCTCTGCACTTTCTTTACTGGCAACACTCAAGAAGGTCTCCAATATGACAGCAATGTACAGTTCACCAGAACCAGAAAGTATATGATGATCTAGATGACAAAATAGAATATCCCCATAGACAGTGTTTTGTGGTTTCCTTCCACTGAACGTCCTAGATGATATTTTTGGTCATATTTGAAGGAACACTGTTGAAGATAGGTGCTATCCCTCAATTCCAACCCACAGAGGTGGTGATTTGAAACAGACATATGTTATTGCCAATGATCTCCAAGTTGAACATATTATTAATTCAAGCTTCCTTTTGAATGTAGGCAAAATTGGAGGTCCCAAAGATGGTATAGATGAGTACAACCAGAAATCAGGGAGGCCAACATTGAACAAAGCACAAAGGGACATCATCAGAGCAAATCGATGTCCCATCCTTTTCATAGAGTGAGATCCCCAGGCCATATAGTGGTGTTCCCCATACCTAGGTTGGGACTTTGAATCTCATCACCTAATCTAGATAACCCAGCATGACTCTTTATCTTGTCAAGTTGACAGTGTTAACCCTCACATCTCTGCCTTGTTAGAATTCCTCAGAAGTAAGATTCAATCATTGTGCCCACTCATACTGTCTTACCTAAGTATATCTGATTGAATTTCTCTGATCCTAATCACTCCTGAAGCTATATGTGTGATAGGGTCTAATAATAATTAAACAAAGCATCTTATTAAATGATACCTGGAGTTAACTAGAAACAAGATGAATATCCTGAGAACATGAGAATTTCATACAGTGCCCTCCATTGTTATCACTGCACATTAGAAGCATCTGAAGGAGTTTGTGTATGTTTTGCTACTGGGAGGTCTGCTGTTGATTACAGTCTACTAGCCAACAAGGGAAAAGTCATTTGCAGTCCCCATTTGATATCTTCTGAAGGTTATTTTGCTAAGTCAGAAAAGTCCTCAGTAGAATGTTCAAGTTCACTGGTAAATATCTTCTCTGAACTCAAAAACTTTTCACTCTAAATATCTAATAGGCATTAAGTAAAATCAAATATTTTATTCTCTCCTACCTTCCCAAGAGGCAAAGTGTCCTTGAAGACAGCTGGCAACCAGGAGGAAGAGAACACTTCTCGATATAAGTATAGAAATTACCATTGCTGGACCTTGTGGCAGGAGGTTGGGGTCCACTGAAGATGTTCATAGAAAGACAATTTTGGATATTAACAAACCCTCTGATCATTCAGGAACATGATGCTGGGGACAGTCTGCATTCAGTCAGTTTCTTGATTCTGACTCCTTATGTGAGAATCTTACATACAAATTCCAAACACAAACATCAATCTTTATTAACTTAACATGCATTTTCATCACAATTGCTATTTTATGACCTTAAGACACAACTACATCAAATTGATTGCTTCACATTGAAAGGCCCCTAGATTCAGGTGTGCAGTAAAGCCAGAGAATGGACATTGGCATTCTTACTTATGCATGGTCATCAGAGTTTCCAGAGTGTGTGTCAGCAATTGGAGAAAAATCCCAGAGACAATTACTGAGCCTCCTTTAGAAATACTTTTTATCCAGAAAACTAGAAAGCCTGGTAGACATTAATGTGACAATTGGGGAAACACTGAGCAACAGTGAATTTGAGTCACAGTGACTGAACGAAAATCAGAATCAGTACAAAATGTTTTAGGAACACTTTTACCACATAATTATACTTGTATTCTCTTCAGTACATGTGCTCAAATTTGAGACTAGATGTGGCAAAGACTTATTATTAAATGAACCTGGAAGTACTATTGACACATAACTTACTGATCAAGTAAACTACACATAACTGTTTTGGAGTATGTACAACAGTTTTAAGATAAGAAAAAATGGATCTGGAATAGTATTACTTCCATTATTCTCCAATGAAATATACCCTTTTCCCAGGGGTAAGGACTTCCAAATCCAGGGGTATATAAGATAAACAATGAGCATGCTTGGTTAGTTATCTGAAGGTAACAGGTTAGGCGGTAAGGTCTTCAAATAATAGACCATTCACAGTTATGAACCCAAAACGCACTTACTCAAGAAAATCAAAGGAGGCTCATGAAGGATCCCATTTGTGAACCTGCTCAAGTCATTGCACTTGGCATTTTGCATGCACTCACTGCATCTTAATAAGAAGTCTTTGAGGCAGATATAAAGATCCTTCAATTACAGATTTAAACCTTGGCCAGGGGATGCGTCTACTTGATCCAAGGCACACAAAAGCAAAGCACAAATATGGGGTTTAAACTCCAAACATTGTGCACTTTATATTTTTAATACAAAGTATTGAATTATCCCTTAATCAATCTTTGCCAAGAACCATCCCACACACAAACACACAAACTAAATTGCCAACCCCGCAAACTAAGAGCCAGTAATGAAATGTTTATACAAGTCAAAAGAAATATTGAGCCAAGTAATCACTTATTTCATCAGAGAATGCATTTAAAACATAAAATGATTGATGATGATGTAAAAGAAAGTGATCAGTGGAGCCCAGGATCTTGACATTGCGTGATACATGAGCCAAACTTGTTATGGAAAGTCCTGAAATTGTTTAACCTGGTGTGAGCGAGGGCTGGGAGGTCATGCTTTTCGGGTTGGTAACAAATTTTTCCATTTAATAGAAGGAAAAGGAACACTTCCATATATGTTATACTCCCATCCCCAATGTACACACAAGACTCATGGGCAGGGAAGCACATTCATGGTGTTCCCTTCAGCTCAGTGGGAATGCATTCTGATCGCAAAGTTTCCAAACCCAAATGGGTATTGCGTAGAACAGCTCGCTCTTTAAACGACAGGTACAATTACTGTATTATGCGAAGCAGATCTGCACCTTAATGTGGAACCCAAGAGCCAGGATAAAATCACTCCATTTTAAAATGTTATTTTCAAAGAAATATTAAACAATGTTTGACCTGGACAGCCATTTGTGAGGAAACTGAAGTAGAAAAACTGAAATACATGTTAATACATGGTACTATAAGAATATGGTGAGGTTTATAAGCACAGATTTTGAATTAGAACAGACAGATCATTGTTTTTCTTCATAAATATTTGTGTTTGGTTTGAGGCATAAGTCTCATTCCCTCATCATTGGAACATATGATTTCTCTGAAACACTGAAGGACCCTCTTTTGCAGATGGACCATAGGTAATAGCTTACTATGTATCTAGTTAAAAGGAAAGTTAATATATTCAGGCTTCTGACTAGCATGAATAAAAGGAGAAGACAAAACACAGAATAAATGAAGCCAAAAGGATAGAAGTTGATGTATATGATTGGCATCCACTAGTAAACATCTCAGCAAGTCTAGGAGATAGATCCACGGTAGCAGGTTATCTTTCTATGCTGAATACATAAGCAAACTGGTGAGGGTCTTCAGAAAGTTGTCAAGAACCAGGCAAAGAAGTAGGCTATCTAAATAGGAAGAGTCTCCATAGCTTGGAAGAGCAATAGGATGCTGGCCCAACTAAAGCCTTTGTCCACAAATGAGGGACTGTTTCAGAAAAGGGTCAGGTGAGCCCATGTGTCAGCTCACTCAACACATATGCCTTTAATGCAGAGATTGTCAAAGTCAGGCATTTGGTTGTGTGCTACGATCCCAGCCTTGGATAGGCTGAGGCAGCAGGATTGTGAACTCAAGGTCAGCTTGGACTATAAAGCAAGATTCTATCTCAAAACACATACTCAAATATGGATACCTGCTAGTGTGATGCTGCAGTAGTGTCCTCAGCTACCCAAGTGAGTAACCTATTGTGTTTAATTATCATAGACCTAGTAGTCTCTGCTTTCTGTGCCTCCCAAAATTGCCCCTTTCCTTTACTTGTCCTCAGTTTATCTCTGATACACTGAAAGGTCTCGCAAAATCCATCATGTGAGATCATCTGAGCCATGTGTTAATAAAAGAAGGACTCTTCCATGAAGACCCGAAAAAAAGGACATAGAAAACTTAAGTGGCAATTAAGTGAACAGACCTGGCTTTCTTAGCCTCGGGGGTCACCTATGTGGGCTCCCATCCACGAAATGGGGGAGATGACATATTTATTTTGCTTTTTAATTTATACCTTGACATGATACTATCAGGGATTTCTAATTTCTTGGGATGTTGAGACTCTCTGATCAAGTTTTACATATGTTTTAACATTGCTGTGCCTATTTTCTTCTCATCAAATCTGTCTTGCAATAGTATCTAAAAAGGTGAGCATCTTCACAAATACATGCAGTTGTCAGCTTCCACAGAGATCACATCACTTTAAGAAGAAATGGGACACATGAAAGCTAGTTTGTTTTTTAAATAGAAGATGAGGGAGTACAAGCATTTAGCATGCAGTGGAGAGGGAGGCCCAGAGCACTGTTGTGTTATCTGAGCTGCTTGGAAAATTCTTAGAAATCGTGGAAAGTCAGAGCAGCCCCCTGCCCTCTGGCTTGGCTACCATTTATCAAGTGGCTATTATACTCAGTTCTGGGCATTGTGCCATCTGCTTGATATGTAGCATTTCATGGACAACTCTCTCAATAATCATGATTTTTCTCCATTTTGAAAATGAGAGAACTGAGAACTCAAAAGCCTAGCTAGTTAACTGGGTTGGTTGAAAACAATGGTTCTAATCCACAGCTCTCTCTCTCTCTCTCTCTCTCTCTCTCTCTCTCTCTCTCTCTCTCTCTCTCTCTCTCTCTCTCTCTCTCTCCTCTATCTTAGTCTCTCTTGAAAATGTCTCAGAAGACTCATCTGCCTCTTGACTTCACAAATGTCAGCAGGAAAGCAATATATACTCCCCACAGGCAATCTCTCCATCTTGTGGGTATGAATGAGCCTGGGGAGGTGATTTTTGGAGAGGAGACAGCCAGGTCATCTCTCTTCATTGCCACTTCAAAGTCTTCTATGTCCTTATTGGGTCTCTATGGAAGAATCAATAGTATAATTGAGAGACACCTGTAACATCCATCCGGGTTTCGCATACCCTTCTTTGGCTCTACACAAATTGAGCTGTCAGTTTGGTGACATTCCCTTTAAATAGTTTTCTAAGAAATTATTTCTTTGACATCTTTCTCTGATTGCATTAATCAGAAGAACAATTATCATTTTCTAATTGTCTTTTAGTTTTCTCTTCATACAATGCTCAATGTATGTTGAATGCACATAAAACGAATAATCAGCCAAGAGCAATAATATCCAGGAATGTTGGTTGGCATGCTTCTGCTGCCATTGTCTCCCATTTTGCATTCATGTTCTTGCTACTCAGTATTCCAAAAGTCAAAAAGTTAGTCATTTTCCACTTTAAGAATTTGCTCATAAGTGCCCTGAATATGTTTACCAAGGAAAATTTAAATAAAAATCATTGTTCAGATGTCACTCGTATCAATCATTCTCTGCAGTAGCAGGAGAGGAGAAATAATTGCAATCACATGCTCAGTACTTGAGGAATGCAAGGGGGAAAGGAAAACAAAATAAGAGTTGTAGGAATCTGAAAATGTTCAGTGTTTCCAAAGAGCATCTTTTCCCACCCAAGAAACAGCAATGACTCTTCCTTCAACAGTACTACTCATTAAGTAGATCCCACGGGACAGGTAAGTCTGCTCTCCTGTCATCAGTATAAATACCCCCATACCATCTCATTCACAGCTCATCACACTGTCTCAGTTCTTAGGCCAGACACTCTTGGTAGTGGAAAGAACAGATGAATCTGGAAGAGAAAGGGGTGTCAAAACAATCACTTTGGAGCACCATCAAAGACATGGAACCTGTGGGACCGACTTTGTATGAGCCTGTCACATTTGCATGAGTTACCCCTGAATTCTCCTTGCAAGGACTTTGCCAATACATGCAGCATAAGGTCTATGAGAAGAGAGAGAAAATGGCTTACGTGGGAAATGGACTTAGTGGGAGTCCAGCCATCTAGAAGGATATGCTGAAAATCTGTGTCAATGTTGGGGACCTGTAACTTTGTATGACTCAGGAGTGTGAATCCTGACTACCATGTCTTGGTGCTAGCCCATTTTTCTGCCATGGTACTAACTGTCCACTGGTCCAGACAGACCTGTGAAGGGTGTCTAGATTAAATTTAGCAGTTGAGAACGTCTGGGGAATTTTCTAGTTGCTAGCAGAACCATTCCCTAAGTGGAGGAATTTGGACTGTATATAATAGAGTGCCATGGAGACTACACGCATTAACTGCTCTTTTCTTCTCTCTGTGGAAGCAATGTGACAAGGTGCACATGTTCTGCTGGCATGGCTTTCCTGCCATGGTGGGCTGCAACCTGGGCTTGTGAGAAAAAGAAATCCCATGTCCCTTAAGTTGCTTTTGGCGGGGCATTTTATCATGGTGACTGGAAATAACAAAACGCTAGAGAATGGCTGATAGACAGAAGAGATTTATTGAGTTCACAGTATTTGAGAATGGATGTCTGGGTTTTCCATGGATCCATTGGGTTGGTCTCTAGGGAGGCCTTTCTGGCTATATTACAAGGATACAGATGGCATCATGGTGTGAGTAAACATAAGAGAGAAGAAGCAAGATATTGGGGAAAGGCCCATTTTTCTGTTCATGGATAACATCTCAGAAGACCTAACCCGGGTCCCAGAAGAGCCTCATTAATCCCTGCTGAAGGCACATTCCCAGTGTCCAAGTTACATTGATCTAGAACCTACTAAAGGTTCTCTCAATATACTGGAAACTGTGCCTCCAGAACACAGATATTGGGAAGACATGCTCAAACTAGAGGTCATTTATTTATTTTTTTGAAACATTTGTTTCATCTCTCTTACCACCTCCTCCATTAATAGCATCATGAAACTCAAATCTTTGACCTTGTTAGCTCTGCCTCTAAAGGTTGAGGCATGGTCTATGCTATCAAGGGAAGATTAATGTTTGATTTTTTCATTAGAATTCATTTGACATACTGTGATGCCCACTGCTGCAAGGTGATACTGATCTTCTCAATCCCTTGCTTCCAGAACTGGAACAAGTGTCACACGGAGAGTTTTCATAAATATGGTTTTCACAACACTCTGTTTTATGAATGAAGATGTTGTTCAGAGAGCTTCTCAGGTCTTTCATTAAGCCTTTTATTACCCACTTCGCTGCTGCTGATTATAGACATGAAGGAATTCCACCCAGATCCCACTTCAAGGAAACCCTCTATTTGGCTGCAGAGAATTCAGACAGTGGAGTGTCTACTGTCCAGGGTCAGCATCCATTGCAGCAAGTAGCTCTGACCAAAGTCACTCCAGGCCAGGCACATTCAAAAGCTATGCAAGGTTAAGCAATAAATGCTTACCCATTCAAGTCTAATGCATTATGGGAGTTTGATTTCTCCCTCTTCCCATCCCTCTTCTTTCATAAAGGTTGGTCTCTAACAAGCCTCTATTTGGATGATGTCTGCTTCTCAATGCAAGTATCTGATACTAGCTCTACCACTCAGCTCTTTATTCAGCCCTATCCTGGACTCTATGACTCCATCCTCCCTGCCACAAGGGACAACTGTTACACAGATAAACCTTTGTTATGCCAGCTGCAGGAGAGATTTGTTGAGTTCACAGTATTTGAGAATGGAAGTCTGGGGTTTCCATAGATCTATTGGGTTGGTCTCTAGAGAGGCCTTTCTGGCAATGTCACAAGGACACAGATGGCATCGTGGTGGAAGTGACTCCCATGACTCAGCTTAGGAGCACAGCTTCCATTCCAAAGAGCAGATGCCTGGTTTCTTTCAGATTTCCAGTGACTCTGCCTTACCAAACTTCCCACTTCTAAACTCATATTTTCTCTTAAATTAGTTCCTAGTATCTATTCAAAATTGTATTCAAAATGTTCATCATACTTTATCAGATGTCTCAAACTTAGTTGCCTGCTAGAGTTTACATAATGAAATTTATTTTGGAAACTAGTGAGTTTAGGTTGAAGATAAAAGCTAGGTATCAGGCAGGGTTTTAATTGCTGTGAACAGGCACCAGGACCAGGGCAACTCTTATAAGGACAACATTTAATTGGGCTGGCTTATAGGTTCAGAGGTTCAGTTCATTATCATCAAGGCAGAAGCATGGCAGCGTCCAGGCAGGCATGGTGCTGGAGGAGCTGAAAGTTCTACATCTTCATCAGATGGCCTCTTGAAAAAGACTGGCTCCCATGTGCTTAGGAGGAAGGTCTCATTGCCCACTCCCACAGTGGCATGCTTCTTCCAATCAGGCCACACCTACTCCAAAAATGTCACACCTCCCAATAGTGCCACACCCTGGGCCAAGCATATTCAAACTACCACAGCTACTAACTGCTTGCTTTGCAAATAAGCTTAGCACTTTGCTCCTCCCCCAGGGACTGGGCTTTGATCCCCCAGTACTTGCCCATCTCTCCTCTTTTTCTCCACTTCTTCCCTGAGTCTTCTGCAGCAACAATGCCCTTCTTCCTGCTTCTCAACGCACTTCCTGACTTTGATGCCTTTGTGTTTGTTCCTGCCTCTATTTGTTATATTCCGTCCCTGGTTATTACTTCTCAGTTTTCAGCTATTACCTTAAACACACCCCTGCAGGAACTACCTCTAGCCTCCTGCCTACAGCAGACCACTGACCTCTTCATCTTGAGATACCTTACTGTAAGTCTGCTGAGTGTTGTAATTTTTTATTATAAATGTAATGGTTACCTAATTTACATCTCTTCTACTAAGCTGTGAGCCCCAGCAGGGCAGTCAGCCTTCTCCTTATTTATCCTATGAACCTAGGGTATAACACAGTAGCTTGCCCACCCCATTTTGAATGAATGAACTTCCTCATCAAACCCCCTTCTCCCTGCTCTCTACCACAGTGCATGTTCATTCACATCAAATATTCATATCAAAGCCATGTTCATTTCACTCTCCCAAACAATGAAGTTCCTCCTCCTCGTCTTCCTTTTCGTCTTTCCCCTCCTCTTTCTTGTCTTCCTCTTTTCTTTCTTTCCTTTCTTCTTAAGAAAGGGTGTAGAAGTGTAGTTTAGAGTAATCTAAAATTTATTGTCTCCTTTCTGCCTCTGCCTCCCAAAGGCTACAATTCAGTTGTGTGCTACTAAGTCCATCATTACAGCATAGCTGTACTCAGCACGTCATCACAGATCCTCTTCTACTGTATCAATGGTGACACTCATCACTCCACACTCACACATATCACAGTCTTCCAGCAGTTCTCAGACTCTACTCTCTTCTTTTCCATCCTCCATACCCTGTGGGAGTGACCTTTCCAATATGCAAAAATCACTGCCAGTTTAACAGCTCTCTGTTGCCTCCAGGATAAAATTCAACCTCCTCAGCATGACATGAAAGATGTAATGTGATTTCACCCCATCTTCCTTGTGGTTCTATCTCTGTCTTCTCTAGTAAATCCCACTTCTGTGACCATATAGCATCCTCCTCCTCTCAGCACACTGAACATTTACTATCCATTCTCCTAGCAACTTGCTTATTTCTTCACAGCTACCAGACCATCCATTTCTCCTAGGCTAGAGAGCCATAGTGTCTGTCTCTATAGTCACAAACTTTTCAGTTTGTTCAGTAACAAGGGAGTTTTCACACTCCCAAATTAAACCATAAAAACACCTGCCTCCTAAAATACTCAAGAACAACTTCTCCCTAGGGTTTTCTAAGGGATCGATTTTTCCCTAACCTAGACCAAAAGATCCTGGATGTCTCTGTATGGCTACTGGTACTTATCTTTGAATCTCTATACCCCATGTGGGGATACAAATGCAGAACTAAAGGGCATATTTTCCAAAAGGATATATTAATATTTGAACCATGAGTTTTGGGAAAGCAAGGGAGAGGTTGTTATGTGCAACAATATAGAATTTGATCTTTGGCAGTTCTCTATTTCTTAATTTGTGATACTGAGTTTGTCCATCAATGTTTTTCTGAAAATTTTAGTATTCCAAAGAAATGCTAAAGCATTTGTGTCACTAAAGTTTGGGTTCATATTTTGTGTTTTTTTTTTAAACTTTCAGGGTAATATTCTCCCTCTCTCTCTCTCTCTACTTTCAAAGTATGTGCACACATGTGTATGTGTATAGGTATGTATGTGCGTGTATGTGTATATATGTGCATGCGTGCATGTGGTGTATCTGATTAATTTCCTAATAAACAATAATCAGATGCCACCTTATTTCTTAGGAACCAAAGATCATAAATAAGTAATGTTCTTAGAGAGGACCAGATGAAGGAAAAACTTCACCCACATTCTTCAGAAAGATGAGGAAGAAAGTACAGGTCAATAATTTAATATCTGGTAGCCAGAGGCCAAAGAGATACATCTGAGGGGAAATGCAGGGAAAGCTAGTAAGTAGACAAAGCCATGGGCACTGTAGCAACGCCCTTGTGAAGAGGCTGCAAACAGCATGATGTAGCTATTGACACTGTATGATTAGAAAACAACTTTCTGAAGACTTGGCAGAGTATTATGAAACCAGGCAGGCCAGCAAGGCTCACTAGGCAGTGGCATTTGATTCCAGGTGAACACTGCATTTCCAATTGAACCAAGGGGAAATAGTCAAGAATATAAAGACTGGGGTCATGTTTAAAGGTGAATGTGGTGGGTAAGGGCTACAGGAACAGCTAGCATGCCAGTATACTTTTAGCCATAGAAAAACACTAGAGTAACTGAAAGACACATTGAGGCAGTTTCTCAACCCTTTAGACTCAAATCATCAGATTTCTGTCTACATTACTATCTATAACTCACCTCCCCAATTATATTATTATCTTTCCACCTAAATCCCAAACAAGCAAGCTGTTATTGTGGGTCACATATTTGACTCCATCTGAAGCAAGGCTAGACTGTTTACAGAAATGTGGGAGAATTAACATCGACATAGTCCTCCATCTCCTCTCTCTCTCTCTCTCTCTCTCTCTCTCTCTCTCTCTCTCTCTCTCTCTCTCTCTCTCTCTCTCCCTCTCTCCCTCCTTCCCCAGGAACTCACAGGGAAGGGAAAATCATCTGTGTGAATCAGGGTCTTCTGCCTCAATTTGTTAAGAGCTTCCCTCTGTCCTTTTTAAATATCACCATTAATACCCTCTTGTGGCACTGTCTCGGTTCTTTACCCTTTCCATGCAGATATTATTAAAAACTAGTGTCAAAATGGAATTCTCCAAAGACTGTGTAAAAGTCATCTCTGAGGCTGTGTTATAGAGGAAGAAAGAGAGCTCCATTGCTAGGAACCATGTCCTGAGATGTGATTTCCCCATCTAATGCTCTGGCTTTTCAACCCTATGATGGAAAATCCAGTGCTTGCTTCCCTCCACCTTCATCCACTCTAAGATGGAAACCATTCTTGGAAGAATACTCTGTGAGCTTCAAAATCACTCTGTATATATTTCTATGTGGCAAATCTATATCTCAGCCCTGCATTAGACTTTTTACCTAGATCTGGAACCTCAGGGATGTGGCTCTGCCTCGAGATGCTGATGAATGGCCCCTTTCAGTCTCAGTGAAGCATTCTAGTACACAAGTCAACAGTACTTTGAAGGAGCAGTTTTAATCCAGTAGTTTTGATATAGAGACAAAATTTTAAAAAATGGTGTTATATTGCTAGGTAATATGTATAGAACCATAAATTTAATCCACCAGATAGCTCAAAACTAGATAGTCATACACACACACACACACACACACACACACACACACAAACTTTTCCATGTTAAACTAAATTTGCTTTCATATGGTTAAGAAACAAAACAACTTTCATTAGATTCAATGGCCCCTTCATCTATCTGAGGTCATGAAGTTAAAGAAAATTATTATTCCTACAATAGTTGCTTTGTTTCAGATGTCAGTGTTTCATAGTTATAAACTTAGCCCAATAATGTCATGGATTAAGAGTCATTGTTTTATCCATTTTACTGCAGAAATCTTCATATCCAGCTCATAGAGTAAATGGAGAAAGCCCCACTTTCTATTCTGTATTTATAACTATAGCAAAGAGAAGCCTCCGTTGTTAGAGTCAAACTAGAAAAAGGAACTGTGGCCCCCTTCTAGTTTTGTAATTAAAATGTAATAACATCTTATTTGCCCTTCTCTTTCAATCTTCAGCCCCTTCCTTTGCACACACATAACCATTTGCTTTCTCTCAATTCCTAATCTACAATATCGTTACCCAGCCTCTCCTGTCTCAGGGGTTGTAAGTCTGGTCTGATTGAGTTGTTTGTTGTCATTTGGGCTCCTGACACTGGGTTTCCCTCCTTCTGTTCATGAGCCCAAATTTAAGGTCTAGATCACTCTTCTCAAAGCTATGGGTCTTGGTGTCCAGTCTTCCTCTTGCACCACTGAGTCCAGAGCA
Organism: Mus musculus; assembly: GCF_000001635.26. NCBI lineage: Eukaryota > Metazoa > Chordata > Mammalia > Rodentia > Muridae > Mus > Mus musculus. Next base: position 159,871,257 of record NC_000068.7, read on the forward strand.
CTAAACTCATGTGCAGATAAGGGCTGGGACCTCCAGTTTTCATGATCACACCCACTGATCAACATTTCCCTAGTCTGCATGCCAACCTTCAAATGGAAATCTGCTCCATTCAAAGCAGAGCCTAAAGCCCCTCTCTTTTGTGATAATCCCAAGAAACCGTGAACCATTTCCTTCCTGCTGACTATAGAGCAGTGTAGTGAGATGTCTCCTTCCTGTTTGGAGTGGAGAAAAACGCCTGGTATTTTCCAACAAATAAATGGTTAATTTGTGTGAAATCCCTGTGCTACTCCTCATGTTAAGCATTTGTGGGTATGGAAGGCTGGGACTGGAGAACTGGTTCAGGTAGTTAAGAATACATACTGTTGTTCTAGTGGATTCAAATTGGAGTCCCAGGATCCAAATCAGGCTGTTCATAGCAACTTTAACTCCAGCTCCAGAGGCTTCTTCAACCTCCATGGACAACTGCTCTCATGTATACATACATCTCACATGGATTCACACACGGTTTTGACAATAAATAAGTCCATGGGATGGTCCTCTTTAAGCTATATCATACCTCTGAACTCCTCATTGAGACATACTCATCTCTCCACATCTCTCTTCTGCCCTTAATCAGCATTCCTGAGCATCTGAGAACCCCTCATCCCCACTTCCATCCTCGTTTTCCTGGAGTCCTCACATGAATGTTATGAAAGGCTACAGAAAATTGCACCTTCACTTGGGAAAGTGGTAAATAAATGGAAGGAGCCAAGGCTTAGTAAAGCAATGAGCCTCAACGATGATCATGAAGGTCTATTAGGGTCATATCATTCCCTTCTTCCTAACAATTAAAGGGAAAAGAAAAACCAGAGAGACACAATTTAATGAAGAATATATTCTGTGTTGTTTCCATGTACCAGCATTGGGCACGAGTAGCATGGCTCAGCCTACCTAGATGTATAAATGTTTACATCTACAAAGTGCACAGCAGGTTTCTAAGATTTTTTTTTCTGAAAACAGTCTTTAAAATCCAATCATATTTTGATCACACATTAGAAGGGTAGCATTCTGGTTGGATTAGGGAGCATAAAGCCTACTGTTTCTAGAAGAGTACCCGTGAACTTCATTCTGTGCTCGCTTGTGTTGGATTCTAGAGTCAAATTCTGTTTCAGAAGCATGAGCCAAGCACAAAGCCAGTTTAAAAAATACATTGGAGGTAAAAGGTTACAGTGAGATGATGTTCAATATCAAAGCCAAGTTTGATATTTATGTTGTTGTTACTAATAGTGAATCAAGTTCTATAAATCCTTCTCCAAATGAAAATACTCGAATACCATATGTTCATAGAACTTGTGATAAATAGGACACAGACGTAGAATCTTCAAGATAGGCTTCAGGCCATAGGGCTAGGGAGGCCATGCATTGAGTAATATGCATAACTGTGCAAGCCTGAGAACCTCAGTTTGATTCCCAGAATGAAGGAAAAAGGTAGACATGGTGTCAGCATGTGTGTCTGTAATCTCAGCACTGGGAGGCAGAGATGAAAGCATCCCTAGAACTTCTTGACCAGCCATATTAGCCATGGCTTAGAGCTAGGTACCAACTCCAGAGACAGACTCTACCTCCTAAGATGGAGAATGATTAAGGAAGACGGTCAGTATCAAACTATGACCTATACAAAGTGCATATGGGCACACATATGAACATGTATACATGTACACACACACACACATACAGAGAGAGAGAGAGGGAGAGAGAGAGAGAGAGAGAGAGAGAGAGAGAGAGAGAGAGAGAGAGAGAGAGAGAGCATTCAGGCTGCAGTGACATCACATCTTGAATTTGCGACTGTAATTTTTTCTTGTCATTTCCCCAGCTAAACTCCAGGTCATCTCCTCCTCATCTCCACCGCCATGACACAGAATATGACTTGGATTTACTCCAAGACAATTCCATGATTCAGAAAGGCCCAAAGAAAATGCTTGCTTGGCTGGAGCCTAACATGTAACTCACAGGGCTCAAGACAGGCTGAAGATTTCTATTCCATGCCTAACAGGGTGTAGGATGAGTGCAATGCAGAATTACCCAGCTTGGCTTCAGATTTCTCCTCTGTCAATTTCAAGGTTTTCTAACTCAAGTCTTGCCCCAGCTTTCCCTGACTGAGAGGATGTCTTAAGAAGTTGTCTGCTGACTTTTCCAGAGTCCCTGGCTCATAGGTGGTTTTATGTAATACTCAAAAGACTGACCCCAAAGAAGATTTTTATCAAATTTTTATCATGTGTTCATGCTCATAATATCTTTATTAAAGAGTTTCATTAAATTACTTAAGTCACACACACACACACACACACACACACACACACACACACACACTTGTCTCATGCATTTTAGTTCTTAATCAATGTGCCTCTCTATGCTGATTTCCCTCAAAGGCCCTCAAGGTCTGTCCATATTACCCTTTCCTCACCCTCTATGGAATCAAACTTTGCCTATGAAGGGACCCTTAGAGACGTCCACGCCACACCCTAGTCCTGGTAACTGAATGAGTTACTTTGCAAGGCAGAAGAGGCATTGTGGGTATTCTTAAGATTCTTCAGATGGAGGCTACAGAAGTTGCTCAATGGAGGGAACCAGGAAGGAACACTGGAGTTTAGATCTAAAAAAGGAGGAGAGGAGGAGGAGGAAGAAAAGAAGGAGGAGAAGGAGGAAGAGGAGGAGGAAGATTATCATGAGATTGGGGATTATCTAGATATATTCAGTCCAATCATGGGAATTCGTAAAACAAGGGAGCAAGTTATTTCCTGGCTGCCACCAAAGAGAGATGCATAGCCGTGGGCTGCAAAGATGGAGAAAATGGCCAGGATCCAGAAAACATGGGTCAGTTTCTACAAACTGGAAAATCCCAATAAAGAGTCCCACCATAAAGTTCACAGAAGGCTTGTGCCCTGCTGACAACAGGATTTCAGCCCAGTGGCTGCGACCAGACTTTCAACCTCCAAGCAAAGTTAATTAACCCAGGTTGCTTCAAGCCAGCACATCATGGCTGTTGGTTACAGAGACTATAAAAGATAACTGCAGAGTAAATGGCCGCCCTTCTCTTTTTGCTTTATATACTTTCTGCTTACAGATGGCTCTTCTTTTGTTCTCCCACCTCCCAGTAATTCTCCTTTGTCTTTGTATCAGATGTGTGGGATAAAGACTTTCCTCCAGCACAGATGAAGTTTGTTCAAACTAACTTAATTTAATAAAGAATCTCTATTAGACATCCATTGACAAACTAAAACAGTTTTTATTCAGAAGAATGGACCCAAAGTCACTAAAGGTTTAATAATTCAGCCTTAAAATTTCCATTTGTGTATGAGTGACTAATGGTAACTTGAATTTATTTACCTCTCTGTCACTCTCTGCCCCAGAACGCAAAACACACAGGGAACACATTTTTATTCCCCCTGCTATAAACTGTATAATCATATCCATCAAGGCAGTAAAAATGAACACCTTGCAATAGTCTGAATTTAGCCATATTCTGTGACTTCCTTTGTCCACATCTTGCTTGATAGCACTGTCTTAAGTGTCCGTGTGAGTTCCCTGTAGAAGCTAATAGACAGCAACCGGGGTTGCTGACTACTTCGTAAGGCTCTGTTTCCTAGAAGCTCTGAGTTAGATCTAATTAAAGTTTGACACCTCGCAGTGGTGTCCACCTAAGAGTTAGGCAATCATATGTGTGTCACCTAGTTGTTGCAAATAAATAAATAAATAAATAAATAAATAAATGAGAAAACTCATGGGGATGACAGGGTCCGTGCTACATCTTCCTAGTGACAGAATTAGAAGCCAAGGGATAAGTAGATCACTTCTTCTTTTCCTTTTTCAGAAACTGAGCATATTTAAATATTTACAGAGTCACCCCCTTGCTTTCGCATTGGCAAACTGAATTATCTGAGTCTTCTTAGCAGATACTCTAAGTGAGAGTCTGTATATAAAAGCACTCTGGGAAGGTAAGAAATGCCTGATGTTACCGTAAATTCAATTTTTAAATTATGCATTCATTTTTGTAAATCTTTCATTCCCAGAAGAGAGGCGCCTTATTAGTAGAATGTGACATGCAATGATGTGATGTGTTAGGAAGATATATGTTTATTTTGTGGGTCAGCCCTCCTCCCCATGCTAGCTGAACTTCACACACGGGGTGCTTGCAAAGCTTCAGAGAGAGGCTTGAAACAAAATTGGTTCTCATCTTTTGTTGTTCTAAATGAGAAAGATTCAGACAAGTGTGTGCATGCATGTGTGTGTGTGTGTGTGTGTGTGTGTGTGTGTGTGTGTGTGTGTGTGGTGTTCACTGAAGCATCACTTACTGTTAAGGAGATTACAGTAACATCAAGCATTTCTTACTTTCCCAGACTGCTTTTCATACAGACTCTGATTTAGAGTATCTGCTAAAAAGACTCAGACAATTCAGTTTGCCAATGCAGAACACTAGTAGCTCTTGACATCAAACTAACTTAAAACCACACCTTAGGCACACCTCTTAAAAGACATGAGAATGAAAGTGCATGGTGAGAGCGGTAAACTTTATTTAATAAAAAGCAGCAGTGACAGACATAGATCTCTAATTATATTGTGAAAATACCAATAACTTAAGATTTACTTTTAGTTTTAATTTTTCTTGTTTGTATGTTTGCATGTGCATGTACATGTATGAATTTATGCCAAGAATAATGTCCAAGAAGGTAGAAGAAGCTAGAGTTACATACCATTGGTCTTCTAGAATTGCTGAGCCATTCCCAGTCCCAGGAGAAAAAGGTGTTTTTACCAAGGGAACTTCATGGATAGAATTTTCTTCTTTAGTTTTTAAAATTATCTCCCTGTGTATGTGCATATGGTATTTGTGTAGTGTGTGTGTGTGTGTGTGTGTGTGTGTGTGTGTGTGTGTGTGTGTGTGTTTGTGTGTTGCATGTGGGCTTACAGATATATGTGTACATGCACCTGGAGGCCAGAAGTGGACTTTAGTGTCTTTTCTTGATAGTTCTCCATGGGATACTGGAGCCCATGATTCAGGTAGGCTGTCTAGCCAATGAGTGTCAGGGACTCCTTCCAAGTCTGGGATTACAGATAAGAGACATCATGCCTGTCTTTTGTATATGCATTATTGTGGATGTGAACTTGGTTCCTCAGACATATGTAGAAGGCACTTTTCTTACCTAGCGGTAGCCTAGCCCCAATTTTCCACTTTACACATCTCTTATCAGACTATTATGAACAATAGGCTATCTGATGTGCATTATAGAGAGGGATTGTTAGCCTTGAATTATATCAAAAATTCTAGGGAATCTGACTCTCCCACAATGAACTGGGGGTTTGTCAAAGACACCATTTCTACACTGATTCCCTTTGCTTGGGCACTATGATTGTCTCAGTAAACCCCAAACCACTCAGAGCAAAGAGAGAAAGATGTCATCTTCAAAACTGACATGCTTCCCAGGCTCACAGTTTCTCAGATTACCATGTGCACCTGCCTCTCTTGAGGAGTCTTGTTACAAATATACTGCCCTTGGACCTCAAGCTTATGATCTCACTCAGTGGTTTATGATGTTGTTCTTGCACCTGCACATTTAACCTCCTTTCCAGGTGCTACTGATGCATAGGAAATCTTCAGAGCCTCTGCCCCAAACTTGGCAATGCCAATGTGCCAAGTTTATTCAGTCTTTACAAGACAGTGAGGAAGATTTGTCTATGTCTTGGTCTTGGCCTTAGTGAAAAACACTTTAGCAAAGCAGCACAGAATTTATATTTCCGTTGTGGTTGTAAGTTTTTCTCTCCTTCTCCTCCTCCTCCTCCTCCTCCTCCTCCTCCTCCTCCTCCTCCTCCTCCTCCTCCTCCTCCTCTTCTTCTCCTTCCTCTCTCTCTCTCTCTCTCTCTCTCTCTCTTTTCCCTCCTTTCTTATTTTTGAGGGGGATTATTTTATTTTATGTTTTAGCTCTCCAATTATATAAATGTTTCTTCAACTGTGTTGTAATGTCTACCTGTACATTTTTCAATAATTTATGTCTTCACTTCGCATCCAGATCACAGTATCCCTCTCACCTCTCTTCCCAAACCCATCCCTGCAAACCCTTCCATCACCACTTCCCCTTCTCCTCAAAAGAGGGAAAACCCTTCTTGAGTCTCATCCCAGCATGACAAATCACACCCTCTCCCGCTGAGACCCAATCAGGCAGTACAGTTAGAGGAAAAAAGATTCAATGGCAAGGAACAGAGTCAGAGGCAGTATCCGCTCCAATTGTTAGGAGACTCACATGAAGACCAAGTTGCACACCTGCTACAGATGTGTAGGGGGTCTAGGTCCAGCCCCTGGATGTTTTTTCATTGGTGGTTCAGTCTGAGTCCTCATAATCCCAGATTAATTGGCTGTACAGGTTCTCTTGTGGTGTCCTTGACCCCTCCAGTTTACTCACTTCTATCTCCTACTCTTTTACACGACACTCCCCAAGCTCCTGATGCTTGCCTGTGGGTATCTGCATCTGTTTCCATCTGCTGCTAGATGAAGCCTTTCAGGAGATATCCCCTTGTGGTGGGAATCTCAGCTAGGGTCACTTCTATAGACTCCTCAGTGCCTCTCACATCCTAAGGTGGTCCGGGGAAGGAGTGGGCTAGGAGTTAGAATGTATATTATTTTTAATTTTTAAATTTTTGTTTGCTTTTTTTTTGAGAGAGAGTGTTTCTCTGTGTATCCCTGGCTGTCCTGGAATTTACTCTGTAGCTCAGTCTGGCCTCCAACTCAGAGATCTGCCTGCATCTGGCTCCTGAGTGCTGGGATTAAAGGCATGCGCCACCACTGCCCTGCTCTCTACATGTAAATTTGATGCTGGACAGCAATATGCAATATGTTCCTTAGTCATATGCAGAATCATGCAGATTGGAGCATTTTATACTAGCTCTGGGTAAAGGTCTCACCATCTCAAGTCACTCCTTAGCTCTGGCACTTCTCTCACGAGGATTCATGAATAGACAAGAAAGTGTCCCTTCAACCATTCCTCCTGTTGTCTGCGTCCACATTGTGCCTTTCTTATAATCATCTGTACATCAAGCACATTAACACACACTCAGCAACTTTCCCTGCTTCTATTCTCAATTTTTTTTTTATCAAAATGGCATGTTCCAGAGAAGGAAGGGAAACTCCAAAATGATGGGCACCCTGGGTAGTTCTGGAATGTTTGAGTTTGTATCAAACCGTAGCAAAGCTGCATCAAAGTCCTGTTTGAACCTGGGAGCGTGCCGATCAATGTATGGAGAAACAGACTACTCATCTTCTCTCTGAACCAGGAAGGATGGCTTTATTAGACACGAACAACTAGCCATTGGTTGAAAATGCTTTCAAGAAATGAAGATCAACAAGCCATTACCTTGTTAAAGATTGGGAACCCATCACATACCTCAGTCAAAGTCAGGCTGCTTTCCGACTCAGTTGCCCATTAGAACTCCCCTCTAAAACGGTCAAGAGAGGATCTAAAAATAGGAAAACTAATGAAAACTCAAGAGCTAAATGCTGAAGCCACAACAAAGAGCAAATCCTCATCAGGTGGGACTTACCTGATTGGCATATGGGATCCCCCTGCTCTGCAAACACCCTTAGCTCAGTCATCAAGGAAGACAAAAAGCTTAGCTCCAACCTGAGTCAGGGACAATGTGGGGACATGAGGACATAGAAGGAAAATAGTCACTACCCTCCTGAGTGCCCTGTGGACCAGCAGGAGGGAGCCCCAGGGATAAAGAGTTTCTGCCCAGCAGGAAGAATCCATAGCTGCTGTTGGGTTTTGTACACAGACTTCTGCTTTCATCCCTGGATTTCAAAGCACCTCCCAGAGGTTAATTAGTGTAAGCAATTCCTAACTGTCAGCTTTTCACACCTAATCAAGGGCTGACATATGCCACCCAAAGGGATCCAATCAATAATTCCTCTGAGTGCTCTCCTATCTCCCAAATCCATCCCCCCTCTCAGTTCTGTTTTTATTATTTTATTATATATATATATACTGACATGGACTTACGGAACAATTTCTCCATATTCTACACAAACTATTACTCTCAACAATTAACAACTACTTTGAGTTTTGTGTTTACTGATGTTTTGATGTCACATATAAGTGTGTGTATGTGTGTGTGTGTGTGTGTGTGTGTGTGTGTGTGTGTGTGTAATGTATGTGTGCAGGTACTATCCCACATATATATGTATATGTGTATATGTATATGTATATGTATATGTATACGTATACGTATACGTATACGTATATATACACACACACACACAGAGACACACACACAAGTGCATCACGCATGCACATATGTGTGTACATACATTAAGAGATAGACATATTTAGATATAGCTGTTGTATAAGGTTATTACACAAGTACTTTGTGCTTGTAATCCCTGTGCTGGGGAGATGGGCCAATGTGCTCAGAAGCCACCCACCACCATCTCCCCAGCACAGAGATTACAAGCACAAAGTGTATACCACAATACCCAGGTTTTCTACGTGGTTCCTAGAGATCAAACTCAGGTCCTGAGGCTTATAGGCAAGCACGTCACCAACTACGTTACTTCCCCAGCATTCTCTCTATTTGTTGCTTGTAGATGTTTTCCCTTGTGAAATTAACCAAAAGCAAAGTTGTGCTGTTACTTCTAAAAGCAAGAGTCTAAGTGAGAGATTTGGTCTTGGCACCTTCCTCTTCAGGCATATTTCACACTGTTCTGTGCCAAAGAGCTCTCATTGGTCTAGGTTTTGTAAATTAAACTATTCTGGCTGGCCAGAGAGGCCCTGGGATCCACCTGTTCCTACTTCTGCAGTGGTGAGATTAAAGGCATTTGTCACCCTCCCCCCCCTGATGAAGCTCACATCCCCATGTTTGTTCAGGGGGTACTTTTCCTCCAACTGAGCTATCCCCTGAACCCCTTATTTGAATATATCTCAGTAGTTTTACAACTTATTCCTTTATTTTTCCTGTTTTCTAGTCTTTTCCAATTTATGAATTTTATGTGTCTCCTCTTTATTCCCCAAGTGACCCAAGCTGGTTTCTAATTTACTATGTATCTAAGGATGATCTTGCATTTCAAATACTTCAGGGTCCCACACCCAAGGGTGGAGAATACAAGGTTCTGTGACTCGCATCCAGTTTCTGCAACCCAAGGATCTAAGCAAGCATTCCATCAACTGAACTTAAAAATATATGCACAACTAGATTTAATTATATTAATAGCAAAGGTAGCATGTATATTAAGCATGTATTTTGTTACTAACAAAACAATCTTGGAGCTCACAGTTTATCCATTGCCCAACAATTTAGAAGCTCCTCCTGGCCACTATTTAAACACAAATTAGATCTTGCCTTACCAATCCTATCTAGGGGCAATTATTTTTTATATTGATATTCACATTTACCATTTTATTCAATCCCTATTGTGTCTTGGAAAATGGTCTTGAGAATATTTTTTTTTCTTAAACTATATTGTTTCTCAGCCTCTTTTTTTGGTAGTCTTCCTACTCTGTGTGTTAATGTATGTCTGTGTTTTTAAAATTGGCTTTATTTTATATTCAGTAGTGACTGGAGGAAATGCAAACAGACACTCAAGAATTCTAAAGTCAAGAAGCAAGGCTCAGCTTGATATTTAGACAAGAGAATAAGGTATAATAAAAATAACACAACTTTAAATAGGGAGACAAGGGTAAGGTGAAATTTCTTCTTTTGCTCTTAGATGAATTATTCAGTAATATTCATTAATTTATGTGTGAAATAAACATATGGTGTATATCTGCTAATTGCTTGGCTCTGTCCTAGGTGTTCATGATTAAAAACATAAGGCACGGTTTCTGGCTTCAGTGAGTTCAGTCTATAAGGAGTTTCAGATGCATTAATCAGGCCTTAAAGAGATACCTAGTAGGGAGAACATTCTACACATAGAGTCTTGAGAAGATATCCTGGGGCTAAAGAGTTGGCTCAGCAGTTAAGAGTACTTGCTCTTAAGGAGGACCTGGGTTCACTTCCCAGGTCCTACATTGTAGTTCATAACTCTGCCACTCCAGTTTCAGAATATGCTGTGCTTTCTTCTGCCTCTGCAGGCACCAAGTCCACATTAGTTGCATAGATAGATAGATAGAGAGAGAGAGAGAGAGAGAGAGAGAGAGAGAGAGAGATAGAGAGATAGAGAGATAGAGAGATAGAGAGATAGAGAGATAAAGAGATAGAGAGATAGAGATAGAGATAGAGATAGAGATAGAGATAGAGATAGAGATAGATATAGATATAGATAGGTATATATATATATATAATTTTGAAAAAGAAGATATCCTGACTTTAAGATGGAAAACATGGAGGGATGACTTCTTAGCGTCTGTGTGAGCAGAGATGGGAAAAAGTATTTGTAGAGAATAAAAAAGAAAAGAAAAGAAAAACCAAAAAAATCAGAAATGGAAGAAAAGTTAACAATGACCAAACCTGGAATAGCATGTTCAGTCAAGTAGTAACACAGAGGTGAACCATGCTCTGGTGACGAGTCCATAGCTGTCAGAAACAAGGTTGGAGGTTTGAGGGTGGACTAGGCCATGAAGGGCCATAGCCGCTGGGCTGAAGTGTTTAGACTTTATTATGTGGGTCATGAAAACTCATTCAGAAGGTGAGATGCTAATGACAAGGTCATGTTTGTGTTTCAGATGGTTGAGGCCAGTGAGTGTCAAGTGGCCAGATGGGGGGCTGGGAAGAAATGCTTTGTATCCCAACTGGCCCTGAAACCATTTTTACAGGACAAGCAAGAGCTGAACTATACTTTAAAGACTATTATACCAAATAAGAAATGCTGTCAGGGGAACTGGGCAGAGACCTCAGTCAGGGAAGCCTTTGGCCGGCAAGCTCAAGGGCTTCAGTTCAACCCACAGTTGAGCTGCCGTTCAGCTGAACCCTCAGAACCCACAATAAATGGCATGGCATGGCTGTGATCTCAATGCTGGGGAGGTCGGAACAGGGAGACGCTAGTCATCAAGTTACAAACCAATGAGAGACCCAGTCTCAAAATGGCTCCAGGGGAATGACCCCCAAAATGAGGCTGACCTCTGCTCACACATATACACCCACATACAGCTGCAAATTCAAAGAAAGATAAGTGTCATGAGACATAAGCTTTGATGACTCCAGTGCCAAAGCCACGTTAAGAAGGGCAGAAAAATAAAGAACAATTTCTGCACCAAAAATTATCTAGACCCTTCCTTTTTTATATATCAGACTTATCCTAAAAGTTTCCCCCTCCGTTTAAAATTTCTCCCTTAGGGACCTAGGAATAAAACTTGGGGTTCTTCTTCACTGAAGAGATGTGACCCCTGGGTTGCATGGGTGTGCCCTGCTGACTGGGCAGTATTTATGGAAAAAAAATTCCTTTATCCAAGTTCACCCATGTGAATGTTTTTAGTTTTTAGCAGAGCTAGCCATGCTCCCTCACCACACACCTTCTTAAAACCAGGACGGTATAATGAAATAAATGTTTTAATCCATTTAACTATTCTTTGATAAAAGTTCTGAGAATATGTGGATATGGGCAATTTGACATGTTACCTCATATGACACTGCGCAAAACACTAACCATCCAATATCCCCACCAGCCAACTCATTTATATTAATTAAATTCACACTGAAAACTTCTTACATCATTCATCAAGAGTCCCAGAACATGACACCAACAGCCAGGGCATCTTCATTTTGGAGCAAGTTTCAAGTCTGTATTGCCCTCATCCCTGCAGGTCAGTTACCACTTCTCCTAATAATCACATCCTTTAACTAATGACTAGGAGCTGTAGCTTTTCAGGTTTGCCTCTGTTTGGGACGAACCTGACTCAGAGATGGCAGCTCTCAGCCTGGCTTCACGTTTGGTAAAAGCTGCTCACACCTCAGCCGGACTTGAGTCAGCGCGGCACCTTGCTGACCCCAGCATGGCATCTGACTGGACTCCATTTCTGAGTTGTGTTGAATCGAAGTCATTACTCCCAAGAGCTGTGGTGATTGTTAAATGCGGAGCTAGGTCTGAGCCCAGTCGGTGAAAGAGCTAAGTCAGAGGTTCTCAGCCTGAGGATCTTGCCCCGTTTGAGGGTCGAATGACGCTTTCACGGGGCTCACATACCAGCTATCCTGCATATCCGATATTTACATTATGATTCGTAACAGTAGCAAAATTACAGTTATGAAGTAGCAACAAAAATAATTTTATAGTTGGGGGCCACGACAACATGAGAAAAGGGGTCGCAGTATTAGGAAGGTTGAGAACCACTGGCCTAAGTGCTGGTTAGCATCCCCAGAGAACTGCAGTTCTCGCTCCATGGCATGAGTGATTTAAGAGATGGCTAATGTCTCTTCCTGAAGCTTTCGCATCGGAAAGCAGCTTGAGAGGATTGCCTAAACTAATCTTTAACTTTACTGAAAGGGAAAATTGCTGACATTAATAAGATCCGAAGGAGACTCCAGGGATGGATCATTATCCCTGGCTACTTCTTTTTCTGTAAAACTCTTGTAAAGCAAGAATACAAAGTACCCAGGATGAATTCAAAGTCAAAGATCCCCAAGATCTATGACCAGAGAAAGAAAAATCATGAAGGTTCATTACATCCAGCCCAGTCACTCTGAAGACAGCACCTGGATGTGTTTCACATGTCTGCTTTTGAAATTTATTCTCACAGTAACATCATTTTTAAATAGCTAATTTTAATCTAGCACTGTCTTTGCATTTGGCATGTGGCTGAAAATATATGAAACTCATATCCTGTTTTCCCAAGGGGGGAAAAAAAGGTAAGATATATATCCCCAACCTACAAATAGAGGAACCAAGTCTCAAACAGAACAAATGACTCTTCATTGGTTATATAGCTTATGATTATGACAAGATTATAATTCATACTTCCAACAGTATAGAGCCTATGCCCTTCACTATAATATGGGCATCCAAGAATGCAATAGACCCTCTTCCTTGTACTGAGCATCCTGAGAAGCATCATCCGCAGTCACCAGCCCCTGGGTACCATTTCCTTCGTCTCCAGAATCTGAGAACTTCAGGTGATGCTGGCTTCTTCCTGATCCAGTTTGACTTTTCTCAACACAGAATTTACAACAAACCCCATTGTGAAATCACTGCCAATGAGCTGTCATTCAAGTCCCACTCTGTCGCTGTCTCTCTCTCTCTCTGAGAATTTGCCTGTGAGCTCTAGCTAGCTTCTGTAAAAACAGACTCTCTCTGAAGCCTCACTTATCTCTCTCCATCTAAAGCGTCCTCACCAATTCTTTTTCTATGAAAAGCTCCAGGGTTCCCTACCAATCAGCCTTTTCCAATTTGACCTACTCTCTGTGAATCCTGAGTCCTCCCATTCCCCCCATTTCTGGTCCAATCCTTGCAGCACCCACCTGCCCTCCATTCTCTGTGGTACCCACATCCCACCTTCCCGTTCCAGCTCAGCCTCTTTCCAGGCCTCCCCACCTAACCCTCCCACATACTCAGCCTAGAGCTAAGCACTCCACCTAATGGACCTCCGTACTCAGCCTCAATATTTGCTTTCCGATACATTGGATTTATAGAGTGTTTGCCTGAATTAAAATGAGAAATTTTAGAGCAAACCAAGGCTTCTCAGCTGCTAAGCTCCATCATGTACTTTAAATAAGGAGAAGGGGGGGAGTGTGTGTGGAGGGCTGCCTGATGCATCCACCCTGCCCTGAATTACCATTTTGTTCCAGGCTGCTCACCTTCCAACCCAGCTGGTACCTCCCCTGCCCTGCTTACCTCCCCTAGCTAAGTTAACAAAGCAGTTACCGCTCATCTGCAGAGCGCTTCTAATCGACTCCCATGAAATAATATTTGCTTTCCATGCCTACTTTGAATCCCACTCACTTTGTTAAATGATTGCCTCTGGCTGCCTCCACTGGCTAATCTAATAGTTTCTAGTTTGTACAAGCAAAGCATTTCAACCACCTATATAAATAACTTAAGCAGGAGAAGGCACTTGAGCAGCCCCAGCACAGCGCTATAGGACATGACAGGTTCCCAAATGGCACCTTGACCAAGCTCCTGGAGGACCACCTCCCACCAAGTACAGTGCTATATTAAATGCTATATTGAACCAGGTTGAAATGATGCTCTATCTTCCTGATGTGAAATTGATAGTGTGTTGTGGTGGTGGTGGGGAGTGTGTGTGTGTGTGTGTGTGTGTGTGTGGTATATGAGTTTGTGTGAATGTATGAGAGGTTGAATATATGTGTGTTGTGTGGTTTATGTGTATGTGAGCATGTTTGGGGGTGTATGTTGGGGGGTAGTAGTGTGTCTGTGTGTGTGTGTGTGTGTGGTGTATGAGTTTGTGTGAATGTATGGAAGGTTGAATATATGTGTGTTGTGTGGTTTATGTGTATGTGTACATGTTTGGGGGTGTATGTTGGGGTGGTAGTAGTGTGTGTGTGTGTGTATGTGTGTGTGTGTGTGTGTGTGTGTGTGTGTGTGTGTGTGTGTTGCCATATATGAAAGACTACTCTCTGTGTCTCTGTGTCTGTCATATCTCTCAAAGTTGTCTAAAGGGACTGTTGTGTAAAACAGGGATAAAGAAGCTAAATCAAGGTGCAACCATTTCTCCAGGAAAAAGTTAAATCAGTCAACTTTATTTTTTAAATTAAATACATATAACATTAAAACTTATTTATAAATATAGGCAACTTTCAGGACAAGCTAATATGCTAACTATATTTTCAGTGTTGTCCAACCATTATGTAAAACAGGGTTTTTTTTGTATATTTTTATAATAAACTTTATTTTATTTTTTAATTAGGTATTTATTTCATTTACATTTCCAATGTATCCCAAAAGTCCCCCACACCCTCCCACACCCACTCCCCCACCCACCCACTCCCATCTCTTGGCCCTGGCATTCCCCTGTACTGAGGCATATAAGGTCTGCATGACCAATGGGCCTCTCTTTCCACTGATGGCCTACCAGGCCATCTTCTGATACATATGCAGCTAGAGACACGAGCTCTGGGGGGTACTAGTTAGTTCATATTGTTGTTCCACCTATAGGGTTGCAGATCCCCCCAGCTCCCTGGGTACTTCCTTCAGCTCCTCCATTGGTGGCCCTGTGATCCATCCAATAGCTGACTGTGATCATCCACTTCTGTGTTTGCATAGTCTCACAAGAGACAGCTATATCAGGGTCCTTTCAGCAAAATCTTGCTAGTGTATGCAATGGCATCAGCGTTTGGAGGCTGATTATGGGATGGATCCTCTGGTATGGCTATACAAAGGATAAACAGGCTGAGAAAGAAATTAGGGAAACAACACCCTCCTCAATAGTCACAAATAATATAAAATACTTTGGCGTGACTCTAACTAAGGAAGTGAAAAGTCTGTATGATAAGAACTTCAAGTCTCTAAAGAAAGAAATTAAAGAAGATCTCAGAAGATGGAAAGATCTCCCATGCTCATGGATTGGCAGGATCAAGATAGTAAAAATGGCTATCTTGCCAAAAGCAATCTACAGATTCAATGCAATCCCCATCAAAATTCCAACTCAATTCTTCAACGAATTAGAAAGAGCAATCTGCAAATTCACCTGGAATAACAAAAAACCTAGGATAGCAAAACCTCTTCTCAAGGATAAAAGAACCTCTGGTGGAATCACCATGCCTGATCTAAAGCTGTACTATAGAGCAATTGTTATAAAAACTGCACGGTACTGGTATAGCGACAGACAAGTAGACCAATGGAATAGAATTGAAGACCCAGAAATGAACCCACAGACCTATGGTCACTTGATCTTTGACAAGGGAACTAAAACCATCCAGTGGAAGAAAAACAGCATTTTCAACAAATGGTGCTGGCACAACTGGCGGTTATCATGCAGAAAAATGCGAATTGATCCATTCCTATCTCCTTGTACTAAGGTCAAATCTAAGTGGATTAAGGAACTCCATATTTTTTATTTTTTAACAAATAAGCAGTAGATAATTACTCTTCCCAACCCTGATCTTTGGTTGGCACCAATCTACTCTCTCTATCTACGATCATGTTTTCATAACTTTGGGCACTCATTGAACAGAATCTTAGAGCTACCGTGTGCAGACCACCATATTTTATTTAGTGCAGTGTCCTCCATGTTTACCTTTCCTCCTCCTCCTCCTCCTCTTTCTCCTCCTCCTCTCCCCACCTCCTGTTTTCTATTCAGGACAAGTAACATCCCATTGTACCTGTTCATCTCTCAGGGATGGCTTGGGATGCTCCATCCTACTACTTCTATAAACATGGGTGTGGACACATTTCTTTGAGTCCCCCTGATGCAGGTTGAGTTTGTAATTGTAGACCCCCTTGGTCTCTAGCTGGTGGTACTGGAGACTGTGGAACTGAACATCATGTTTCAGTGGAGAATGAAAGCAAAGCCAGTGGAGGCCCAGGGGTTGGGGGTCAATCAACCAGGCTGCTTCTGATTCTGATCCCTGATTTCTGTTTCATCAAAATGTGGGGAACAGCCATCTTCCTCGACCACTCCCATGAACACTGCAAAAGCCAGGAAAAACTGAAACTGTGAGCAAAATAACCATTCCTTCTCTTTAAGCTGTTGCTCTCAGGCACTGTCAGTAATGCAAGCATCAATGAACACACTCTGATTCCATTTGTTTCAGAGATATACCTAAAAGTAAAATTTCTGATTCATGTGGTAATTTTTTTCCAGGAAGCACTCTACAGTTTCCATAGCAGCTAATTCATTTCACCAACAATATACAAGGAGCCCAATTTCTCCAAAACGTCAGAAACACTCTTCTGTTTTTACTCTTTTTAATAGTACTCACCCTAACAGATGTGTCTTTTTCTTTAATGGATAAGTTTATTTGATGGTGATACAATATGAAAAATCAAAATCAAATTAAGGATACGGTTCTGATGAAAGAGAGAGGACATTTCCATCCTTGAGTCAAATCATTTTCTACAATGAATTGGCCAACTTCAAAGTGCAGCAAACCATTGTATAAAGTATCATCTTTCTGTGGGGCCCACAAGCTGGGAGGAGCCTTAGACACACACACCAGAAGCTCTCTCTA
Source organism: Mus musculus (assembly GCF_000001635.26). NCBI lineage: Eukaryota > Metazoa > Chordata > Mammalia > Rodentia > Muridae > Mus > Mus musculus. The sequence goes on from NC_000068.7 coordinate 159,888,333, forward strand.
ATTAACAGCCACTTGTAAATGAAAAAGTGTTTTCTTCAGGGAGTCTCACTAGGGAAACAAAACACTTGTAAGGGCAGACATCATGCCCAGCAGTAGATGGCCAACACAAAACAAACTCAATAGCATGTTTGGAGGTTCTTTTTCTCATAATGTTAAGTTAGAATGTTTTGTTTTCTTTTGTTTTGTTCTGTTTGTTGTTTCGGTTTTGTTTTTATCGTATGGCTTCTGGTTTTGTTTTTATTATTTTTAATGGAATTACCAAATGTGTGATCCCGCATCTCTGCATATATATGCATTTCTTGTGCTTTCTTTTTGGATCTTTTTCTTATTTGGTTATTCATTTATATTCTAATTTGTTGTTTTTATTTTTCTTATTTTATTATCATTTCTTAGATACCTGTTTGTTTTCTCATGAGAGACAGAAAGACTGTGGATCTGGAAAGGAGGGAGGTAGGAAGGAAATGAAAATCCTCATAGCATCAGAACTGCCACATAGATGTGACCCGCAGACCCACATATTTAACAAATGGTCCTGTACAAGAAAATTCTAACAGTCTGTCTCTCCTAACATAGAATCATGTCAAAGAGTCTTTTATAGGAACACACGTTTTCTAGTGCCAGACAAATGGGACTCAAAGTGAGCAAAACAGAGCCCTCTAATCCTGTTGCATACAGGCAGCCCGTGGCAAGTGAGGAGCATTACACCGCCCTCATGAGAATGAGAAGAAGCACACTGTGAGATCTTGGAAAGTTTAATGAAGAGAATCAGTCTTGGGCTTTAGAGTGCAGATAACAGAGCTAGAGCTTGGCCTGGGCCAGACAAAGTACCCGAAGTGTCCTCTCCAGTGGTGGTGATGGTGTGATGGTGGTGCTGGTGCTGGTGCTGGTGGTACTAGTGCTGGTGCTGGTGCTGGTGCTGGTGCTGGTAGAGCAGTTAAGCACATAGCGGCACTGGCTCTCACTACAGGAGTGGTGGGCAGTGTGGAGCTTAGCAAGAGTGGCTGCAAGGCAGGCAGAGAGCACAGAAGCAGTTACATCACTGGGGAGCAAATGTTTCAGCGTGGGGTATTTGGCATCAGCCTTTCAGGTGAGCATCTTGGAAGCTCTTATACCTCATGATATGGGTGTTCCTGTTTCAGTCCCCACCACCCTACCTTGTGAGAATCACAAAAAGTACTCTTAATCATTATAGATGAAAGGATGAGAGAACCAAGGTCCCTTCCACTGATTGGCTGTTAAGAAGGTCTTGACATTTCCAAGCAGTTTAGACTGCCAGTTCTTGCTCCTGCTGAATTAGTTGTACTGAGATTGTGATATCCTAAATGCTTAATCCAGTTTCTCACATGGCAATATTTCTTGTAGAAATACTACCTACCACCCCCTTACTTTGATCACTCCCCAATATGTTATGAAGACAGATGCTAATGGTAATAACTTCATCATTAATATCATTAACAGTAACAATAAGTCCCAGGATCTGAGGATTTTGCACTCTAAAAAAACCTGGTGATTGTTGTGCTTATTTAAGTAACACCGAAAATTGGAAGTCACCCAAGAGGGTTGTGTTTTCAGGGGGAGCGTTGCATGCCACAGCTGGCAGGCTTCCTAGATCTTTTCTCTCCTCTTACATTTCCCCCAAACTGCTTCTCAGAAATTCCAAAGTTCAGCTAGCTTCACCTCAAAGAAGTTCTAACTCATTTTTATATCATGGCCTTTACAGCATCTTGCCTGAGATTTCACCTTCCATGTCTAACCCTGGACCTGCTGAGTAATCTAACCTCAACCTCCCAGAGCCTCCTTCAAAGGAAGACTTAGGGTCGTCTGGGTGATGACAAGCATTTTCTCAACTTCTTTAAAAAGCAATGAAAGGAAGGCTTTGGGAAGGAACATTTCCAGGATGTGTAACATGCATTTAAGGCTAAAATTATTCCATGATGTTTTCCAATAATTTGTTTATTCAGTTTACATCCCAGTCACAGCCGCTCTCTTCTCTCTTGCCAGTCCCACACTTACAAATCCCCATGCCCCCATGAACCCTCCTCTTCTCCTCAGAGAAGGAAAAGCTTCCCTTGCATACCACTTCGCCCTGGGACATCTAGTTCCAACAGGACTAAGCACATTCCCTCCTGCTGAGACCCAACCAGGCAGTCCAGTTAGGGAAAGAAGATTCAATGGCAGGCAACAGAGTCAGATACAGCCTGACTCCAGTTGTTAGGGGATGCACAAGAAGACTAAGCTGCACATCAGCTACAAATGTGTGGAAGGTCTGAGTCCAGCCCCCTGCATGCTCTTTGGTTGGTGGTTCTGTCTATGTGAGCCAGCAAGGACTCAGGTTAGTTGACTCTGTAGGTCCCATTGACCCTTCAGGCTTGCTTACTTGTATTGCCCACTCTTCCAGACTACTCCTAGAGCTCTTCCTGATGTTTGGATGTGGGTCTCAGCATCTGCCTACATTTGCTGCTGGATGAAGCCTCTTAGAAGACAGTTATGCTAGGCTCCTGTCTGCAAGCATAGCAGAGTATCAATAATAATGTCAGGGGGTTGGCTCACATGTGAAGAGTCTCAAGTTAGGACAGTCATTTGTTGGCTGTCACCTCAATCTCTGCTCTATTTTTATCTCTGTGCATCTTATAGTCAGGACAAATTTGGGATTTCATGATTTTCACACCTCTCAATAGAAAGCAGGGACCCTGTTTCTAACAAATGGGAAGAAGTCCAGGAAGATGAGCAAAAGCCAATAGATACTGATCACTTCTACTTAATCCCAGGTGGATCCACGCTTTGTCTGATCACCTGTCTTCAAGGAAACCCAGTTAGGTCGAAATTGGGTTCCCTGGAATAAGCATGTTCCTTCAAGTTATATATTTAGTTAGTAACACACTAGCAACTTAACCCACTTCAGTTTCTCTTTGGTATCATGCTGCTCAGGCTAGGTATACAAGAAATAAAAGGTTGCTTAAAGGCTTAAAAAGTGAGTCTTAATTTGCTGTGGCTGTCACTTGTGACCTTTCAGTGGCAAATACCAAGATGTCCTGTACTCTGTGACTCATGGTTCCGGGCACCCTCACCCCACAGGAGTGTGTCCATCAACTCCCCAATGAGACTTAATAACAATAATTTGTAATATCGGTTTTTTCTCTAATTTCCTCTCCAAAAATCAATACACAGTTAGTGATGCTATTAATAGAGGGAAAGCAGATATTTCTCTCTATTATAAGAATTGATATTTGTAGCACTTATGGGAGAGGGGAAGAGAGGGATTGTAATAAGCACCAAGCTTATTAAATGTTAACTTGGGGTTTCAAAGGAGAAAAGGATAGTGAAATAAAAAGCCCTGAATTCAAGTTTCTGAATCCAGTATCTCTTTTCACACCCAAGGGTTGTTGTGACAACTGGATGGGCTGAGCAGCTATCAGTACATAGCATAATGTCTGCTGGTGACAGGGAGATGCTATATTAGAGCAAGTCCACCATCAGAGGTATCCCCTTTATGGTACTTCCCAACTGACATTCCCAGCATGTGTCCTTCCTTCTACACTTTTATCCTATGCCTGCCAGTATAAGTTTCACCCCTCATGATCAGTAGCCAGTCTCTGGATCTGATGTTCTCCAGTTTCTTTTGCTTACCCTTAAATTATTACAAGGTTTGAGAACAAGCTGTTAGCCTATCTATCTTAGTGGTCCTCCCTTTTCATGCCTATTATGTCATTGCCAAGTACATTCCAGAAATTATTTCATACAAGTCCAGGTAAGGACAATCCTAGTCCTCCCCAAAACAACTCCTAATTGAATGAAGAAGATCCTGGTTCCAATAATTAGCAAAGAAGAGGAGGCTTTCACAACCAGCCTGGTCCTCAGGGCATACATGGTTCCCAATGTGTCCTCAGCTCTATTGAGTCTACACCAGTAACAGAGGATTGTGAAAGACCACATCCTCTTTATTCTGAGAACTCATCTGACTATGCTTAGAGAAAGTTGCATAGGTGTCGGAATTAGGTCAACCCACAACATCATTTATGGATGGTTAAATCTTCAGTGATGCTAGGGAGGAAGAACAAGGTAAGATCAGAGGCCACAAGCCTTGAGGGATATTCTCCAGTCTGGGGTAGAGAAATAAATAAGGAAATAATACTGGCTCTAGAGGAGAAAAAATGCGGGAGTGAGACAGTTATTGAATGTTCTTTCTTGGAACAATGAGAGAAACCTGATACTCATTCTTTTATTTTTAGTAACTTTTATTTTCAAAGTTGAAAATCAGGAGAGTTTCAGAGGTATATCCAGTGACACCAGAACATGGTGAATGAACCACCTTTCCTGCCCCACACTCAAATAGATAGAGCTTCTAAGTTACCGTTATGCTTCTCATTGGAATGAAACATTGAGATAACCACATTTTCCCCACTAGATGTTCTGTTTCACATAAATGGGGGAAAGAAATAGAAGAACACCACAAAGGTCCTGCCAGGAGGTTCTGCATTTACTGAACTCCTGGGTTACACATAGAATAAGATGGACTCTAGAAAACAACACAAAGCTTAGTAACCCTCATACTCCCAGGAGCACCTGTTTCAAATTCTCAGAACTCAAGAGGACCTCTTTACTCTTTATCTTGATGTCCTATAGCAAGGCAAAAACATCAACTGTGGTGTCCTTGGTGACAAGTAGGTGCTGGGGATGAACATGGACCAGGTAGACTTGGAAGGAGCACCTACATGTGGTAGGCAGGGTGATGATCTCCAAAGAAGGAGAGCACTATTGAAGATACTGCATCCCGGCAAGAGAGACACCAAGACAGGAAGTAGCCTTTCTATCACCCTCTAAATAAGTAATTTCAACAATATTGTACCTAAGAGTCATCATGTCCTCTTGGTTACTCCTGAGTGTTTGTGTAAGAGGTCTCAATAGGAGACTTCTGCTAGAAACAGACCAGAAAAAAAAGAACATTTTATACTATTTTATTAGCAGATGTTAATCATACATGATAATGAGTTTCATTTTTATATTTTCATGCATGAAAATAGTATTTGTTCTATTTTGACTGTTATCTTCTCCTGACTCCTCTCATTCTTTATGATCTCTTTCCTCTTCTCTGCCAGTTTCCAGTCTATTTTCATGTCATTTGGTCCAGTGAAGTTAAGTAGGATTATTTACAAAAGAATGGATAGGTGCTACTTACGGAAGCATGGATATATTCCCAGTGAGCTCCCACCCTCAAATTTTGTTATTCTTTGGAAGAGCTTTCATGGAGATTTAGTCAGGTGATATGGTTTTAAAAATCTCTTAATCTGTAGTTAACAGGGTACAAGATACAGAGAAGCAATGTCAACCATGATGCCCTATCTCTGTTTCTTGATGTAGTATTGGAGTTTTATTGAAACTGCTTAACTGCTGTATCATCCTCTCTGGCTCTGTAAAAGAGCTAGCATTGCTGGAGAGACCAGAAACTCTACTTCACACATAATCAATAGGACATGTGTCAGTAAGAGCTAAACCAGGATTATGTATAGGGAGGGATTGTGAAGGTTGGTTAAGATGAAAACATAAAGCCATAACCATTGTACTAGAGGCTATCATGACAGATGCCTGGACACATCAATAGATGTGAAGTCCCATGACTGAGAAAAAATTTGAGCAAAATTTGTTAGCTAGACAGAATGTACAGAGGCGCACGTGAGAGGAAACAGTCATCAAAGAATAACATAATAGGCACACAACAAGAATTTTTAGAAAATTAAGTGGTGGGCTAACAAAAACCCTGGAGGCACCACTGAGATGAAGTTAGAGATGGGAATGTGAGCCAGATGATCTAAGGCCTGTGATCCAAGGGAAAGGACCTGGGTGCTAGTTGAAAGACAACAGTGAGACTGAGAACTTTAGTAGAAACTAGGGCTCTATCTATAAATGAAAAAGTTATATCTGGAGGCCAGGAGGCTGTGTAGAAGAGTATATGTGCAGGGACCAAGGGGGAAGCTATGGTGGTGGGCAGAAAGGCATGGACAACTGGGATCTGAAGAAGATACAGAAAAGATGAGAACAGAGGTATAGAGAGCTGAACTGGAGAGGCAGTCAATGGTGGTGTCCTGGGCTCTAACTCTGGAGCAAAGGATCAAGCAGAGAAAACATGGCTGCAGATTGATGGGATGACACAGAGCCACCATTACAAGCTCTGAGATTTCCAACTTCAGTTCATTCCCTTCTTTGGCTCTATTGGTCACACCCTACCCTTTCCAGGGCTGCATAATGGGATATGGGCACTTGTAACTTTCATAATTGATACTGCTAAGTTGGAGAGAGCTATGAGCTTGGGAGCATTCCAGTTGTGACAAAAATATGAGGAAATTCCCAGGAAGGGAGGAATATTAGTGATAGAAGAAAATCCTGTCCAGGGTTTCTAGAACTTCCAAAATTTTTTGATCCAGAAGTCCCTCTTCAGGGACCTTAGCCTGGGAACAATCATGAAGGAGCATGGAGGTCCCGAGATCTCCAAAGTCACAGGAATGCCTGATTAACAGCTCCCTGAAAGCCTGTGGGCTGTTAGGCATTTCTTCTCCGAAAATGGGGTGTGGTTCAACTTTTAGGGTTGGATTCAGAAATTTCCTAGTGGAAACAAGAACAGGCTGAAGGAAAATTCTTTACCACCAAATGAACACCATGGTCATGAGAATATAAATACAACAACAACAAAAAAAGTTCCACCTTCCTCTGGGGTTCATGAAATGCTCTCAGAGTGCCCCTGGTCAGAACCAAGGGAAGTGCCTGGTTCCTAAAAGTAAATGAGATAGTGGGATTTTACCCATATTCATACTAACATGAGCAGGTAAGAGAGGTCAGAGGCATCAAAGGATGGCAGAATAGGCTCACCCCATAATGATAATTTTAAAAAGTAAACTAATTGTATGTATGGTCTATGGCCTTAAGTTGGTCCTTTTCTCTGAACTTCATTTCTTATCTGCAAAACAGGGTAGTGATAGTAATTTCCATTTCACAGGTCAAAGTATATGTGAAATGATAATCAGTTTCTGACCAAATAAAGGTTAGTTATGGATTATTATTCACAACTCTTACTGGTGGAAATTTGGCTCAGCCATTTACAGCGCTTGCTGCTCTTGCAGAGGACTGAGCTTTGGTTCTCAGCCCCCCATATGGTTGTTCACAACCATCCATAACTCTACTGTCAGGGTATCTGATGCTCTCTTCTGGCCTCCAGGGGTACTGCATACACATGGTGCATTCACATACTTGCAGGTGAGACACTCATACACATAGAAATACATTTAAAATAAAGCAAAATAAGCAAAAGGGTTACCATTCTTTATTTGCCCTTGGCATATGACCTTAAGCAATGAACTTACTTTGGAGGCTTTGGGAAGTCACTGTCCCATTGTACTCTTAGACACAGAGTTCTGATGAAATGTCTAGACACCCTACAGCCTAGAACTAGGAAATATAAATGGTCTTGTTATATAGGCACTGGAGATAATCAAATTATCCATCTATCCGTGCATGCGTGCATATATGCATACATACATTCACGCATACCTACCTACCTACCTCACATGTATCCATCCATCTACCCATAACTATCTTAAGTGATTACAACATGAGACATGGTTAGATGCTGAAAATGCAAAGAAAGGGGGCAACTGGAGTTTTCAGGTTGGATAGGGACAGTGGAGTTGTTTCTGCTAATGTTGCCTAGCTCTGTGATCATGAGCAAGTCACTACTTTAACAAAGGTTTTTGCTCCATATGCAGATGAGATCCAGCAATAGCTGACACATAGGGCTACCATGAAGAATAAGTGACTGTGAATGAGCTGCCCCTTGTGGATATCCATGGCTAATCACCAGTATCTTCATCAGTATCAGCGTCAGAAGCCTTTCCATTTCTTTGGATGGTGACTTCCATCCTTACACTGTGAGCATGTTATCAGCAGAAGTCACACTAATATTTATTTCTCTGGTATTTATTTGCCTGTGTCCCATTTCATCCAGGTCATTATTTATGAAAATCTCAGAAGGGTTTTTCTGACCACCCATCAACCTGCTTTCTATTTAAATCCTCATTGCATGTATCATTTGATGAAATTCTGCCATATGCATCTTTGTTTTTATGTATGTACCTATCTTTTTGCCTCCTGCAGTTAATGTACACTCCCAAAGTGAACAGTGGCTGGCAGTATCATGTTTCCTTCGCTCTGGAACTCTGTGAGAATGTTATGCTATCCTAGTGTCTGTGAGTGTGCCTGAAATCAGAATGTAAGCCCATGTAGAATGAAAGAATGAATGTAGTTCATGCCATCACAGAGCCTTGAAGAGCACAGCCAAGTCTGCTGAAACTGAAGCCTTAATGTTAAAGAATTCACAAAGCAGGCAGCATTTGGTCAGGGAGACTGATGAGGCTTTTGAGCTAAAAGCATGAAGGAGCCTGGATAAAAAGCATCTTTGTGATTCTGTCTTATAAAACAAAGTAGGGTCAAGGATCGTGTTCCCAACATCCCTAGTGGATGCTGATGGACCTCTATTGCTTGTTCTAGGAATGTGCAAAAAAGAAGAAGCACCCCAAATTTATGTTCTACCCAGCCACCAAGAGCTCAGGTCCAGGCCTCATTTGCATATAAATGCTTATAATGTTTAAATTATAGATTAATACCATCCTGTGCTCTTGTTCTTCCCTTGATATAGAAACAATAGTGTCTTAAATTCATGAACCCCAACAACAAAAGCAGACATATATATATATATATATATATATATATATATATATATATACTCCTTACTTCTTGCTTTTCTTAAATTCTTTCTTCTTCCCCAAGTGGGAAAAACAAAACAAAACAAAACAAAACAAAACAAAACAAAAACAAACAAATTTAAAAAAAAAACATTGGAAGTTTCAAGGAAGGAGTCAAAGTTGCTATAGTCTATTTTAAAATATTAAATCCTTTGCTTACTTTCTGGGATACTTTGGTTGGGTCCCTTCACCTTTCCATCACCAGCCCTGTTATTTCTAACAAGGGCCACACAAAAGGTTACACGGGTGTGTGGCAAGGAGGATAGAACATTCATCACCCAATGGCTATCCTGTCCCAAGCCTTCAAAATAGAAGCCATTGCCTTCAGGCATTGTTGTCACCTTGTTGGGTCCTAATTTGGGCCACAAGTGACCTGAATAAGTAATAAAAGGGAAATCCAGGCATCACTGTGTGCAGAGAAGAAACTAAGGAACAGACCTGGACTCACCTACCTGGTACAGACTAGATCGTAGTTGACAGTCCAAGCTTCACCTCCAAGAAGCATTTCTCATGCAAATAACCTGTCTGTCTCTGAAGAGCACACTTGGCCCCTGGATCTAGCCAATACAAGGCACAAAAGACTTGCCAGTCACAGACTATGGCAATTTCTGCTCTAGATTCCGACTCCTCTGAAGTATTCTGCAGCGAAGTGGGGGAGGAGAGTAGGCTTTTAGAAAAGATGCCACTGGCTGGTTCCCTTCCTGCAGATATTTTCTGGCTTTGTCTCATTCATTTTTCCCCATTGCCCTATGGAGCAAGACTTATTATTTCAATTTGCAGATGATGACTTGAGGCCGTCCAGAGCTAAGAGACTCACAGCCAATGAATAAGAGCCAAGGTTTCTAGCCAGCTTGCTTAGATTCTTGCAGTTGGTGACACGGATCTTGTTTGTCATGGAGACTGAAGATGTGGGACTATGTGAGTCCTGTATTGTGGTCACCTTTTGGCAGAAGTTTATTTTTTTCCTTAAGACTCTAGAACTGTTTTATTTTTTTCTCATTGGAGACTTAGCTCTATGTGAATGGGAGGCCCAATAGCATGAAAACAACAGTGTAAATAAACTCAATATCTTACTCCCATATTCCCACAACCCTCTTAACAAAGATCTGCTCCCTCTTTACAAGTCATTGTTTATCCCCATAAGTCATCTTTGAATCCTCCCTTCACTCACCTCCCAGAATCCCACAAGTCCCTAGGTCTTGTCTTCTTTGTCTACCCAGGTGTTATATCTAACCCTGTTCTAGATCATCCATTAACTCTTATAATCATCTCTTTCCTGTAGTCTTCTTTATGGTTATCATTGTCCTCAATATTTTTATTTCCCAGGTCACTATTTTCACTCTGTCAAATTCAGTAACATAAAAATAAACTAGCACACCTCTACTCCAAAACTTTTAAGGATACCCCACTGTTCACATGTCCTAGACCAAACACCCCAAGAGATACCTACAATATAGCTCAACACTAGGGGGCTGGGAAAATGGCTCTGTAGGCAAAATGTTTGTTACACAGGGATAAGGACCTGAGTTTGATCCTCTATGTACACATAAAATCTGGTTATAGCAGCACACATCTTTAGTCTTACCACTAGGAAGATCCAGATGGGTTCCCAAAAACAACCAGACTAGCTGAGTCAGCGAACTCCAGGTTCAGTGAAAGACGCTTTCTCAAAAATATAAGGTGGAGAGTGATGCAGAACACATCCAACACCAACTGATACACACCTCTGACATCCACACGCAGGTATACTGACATGTGCATACACACGCACATCCTGTATATGCACACCAGTGATGGTGTTCATACCACACATGCACATAAGTAACTCAACACAATGCTCTAGTCTCATCTCATTTCTCATAATGCTTCCAAGAAATTTCTAAGGGCTTCTATGGCACACAAGGCCCTTTCTTTCTCCTGTGTTCCCTTTTATCCGTTTCAAACCGCGTCTTCTCCACCATCTTCACTGTTAATTGATCTTTCATCTCCAAAACCACAGTGACTCCAGAAGCACATAGACTTGTGCTCTGTCACACTTCCTCCAGACACACTCAGCCTTTCCCATGTACATCTTCACTGATCTGAAGCCATGCTTTGTCAGGCACCAACCTCATCCAGGAACACAAACTTCTTAGAAATCAATGTTTTTATTTGTTTGTTTGTTTCTTGGTTTGCTTGATAATCATTCCTCTTAGTCTCTTTAGCATTTAGCTTGGAGATTTTTTTACACAGTAAGAATTATAATGCAGGTACTACTTTGAATGTTAACATAAACATATCATAAACATACTCCATGGAGCTATGCAGTCTTCCTAATTATCCTTTTAATTGCTGCATAATATTTCCTTCTGTTGATGCTCTATAATTACTTAAACATTCAATTCAAGTCATTAAATTCAAGAAGCATTTGCCAAGCATATTCTAATGTACATCAGGTACTATGCCAGGAGGCAGGTGCACAAACCAGGGAAAGACATGGCCTCTGCTTCCTAAGAGCTCACGTTCTAGTTAATGTGATCTCACATAGTAGGTGCTATAAGCAGGCATTTGTCATCAATAGGGAATTGACCATAAGGAAGAATTTTATTTTACCTGAAGAGTTAGCAAAAGTGAAAGCACATGGATAATTTGTGGGTTTGGTGTTTTTGTTTGTTTGTTTGTTTTTTGTTGCTTTTTTTATTTTATTTATTTTATTTTTTGTTTTTTTTTTTAAGAGCCTAAAAGAAAAGAGAAATAGAAATGGCTTGGACCTCATGGCTTGTAAGACACAGAGCAAGCATATTTCAACCCAGCGATCTGACTGTGAGTCCATTGCCAATTCTTTCTGCAACAGACCTCCTTTTCATTCACTAGTGCCTGGAAGATGCTGCTTAACCCAGCCCTTCTTCCTGCAGCCCTCGCACATCCATGGAACTAAGAAACGCTGCTAGCTTTTCTCCAGCCCATGAGTTGTGCAATGTTACGGCTTGTTTTGTTTTAGAGTTTCGCTAATGCGATGCATTTCATCCTGTTCCCGTTTTCTATAAGAACTGCAATGTTGCCAAGGAAACAGGGTTGCAGAGCAAATTTCTGGTAAATATGAGTCTCTCAAAAGTTACGAAGTGAATAAATGATCAAGCCAGGGCTAAGTGCAGGAGTTTATCTATGTGGGGAATAAGAAAGAATTATAACAATGATAGAGGGTGGTGGGTGATATTATTGTATTTGCAAAAAACATTAAATTCATATTAGTGTCTTGGTACCTCATCTGGAGTATTGCTGCCTGTGGAACCGGCAAGGCCAGGAATATTGAGAGCTGTGAAATCATCCCACCCCATGACTCACTATTCAATCTACAAACTCATCCAAATGAAGGGAAACAACAGATATTGTATGCACCATTTTCCATATTAGTAAAAGTCTGGAAACAATCTAAAATGTCCACCAATGGAGGGTGGTTAAATAAATTACAGTACGTGAACTGGATGGAGTATTATGAAGTCATTAAAATGGTAATTAGAAAGATTATGTAGCCACATGGAAAAACATTTACTATATAATATTAAGTGGGAAAAAAGCTGAATACCAAATTGAGTCTAGGCCATCTCTGCAATTATGTAAAAATGTGTGCCCATGAATCAAGACACCAGGGAAAGAGGTAAACATGTGACCAGCTGTTCTAAACCAGGATGGGTTTTTTTTTCTCAAAATAAACAAACAAAATATCTTTTAGCGATGTAAAAATTGTAAGAGGACCAGGAGGATAGCTGTGAGATCTTGTCTTCTAGACTTGTCAGGAATGTCACACCTATAAAATCCCAGCAGCATAGCTACCTATACAAGACCTGTGTAATGATGACACCTGTCACCATGCCAAAATGGGTGGGGCAGATTACACAAGCCTCCCCCACTATGAAGAGCTACAGGCTGCTGAGAGAGGGAAATCAGTTTTCTGGAGGAACAAGCCCTCTGATAGATTATTCAGTGCCAAGTACTCAGTAAGCCTCCCTGAACATGTGTATATCTGAGCAATGCTAAATGAACTCAGTGTAGATTCTGTGTGTGTATGTGTGGTGTGTGTGCATTGTGTGCATGTGTACATGTGCGTGTGCATGTGCGTCCGTGCGTGTGTGTGTGTGTGTGTATAACAATAATAACTGAAGAGGTCAGAAATTTGAGATGGATTCAGGGGAATATGGGAGGATTTGAAGGAGGAGGGACGACATGATATAAATGTAAATATATATATTGTATGAAATTCTGTTTTTCTTTTCTTAATTTATACAAAATGTTCTTTTGGTTGTTATTTTCATGTCCTAGGGAAAACTGAAGTTCCCAACCACAGATTCTTTGTCTATCCCTTGTGAGAAGGAGGTGGGGTCTCTAAAAGGAGTCAGAGATATGTCAAGGTGCTTAGGCGGGTCTTCACCAGCCTTTTGTGCCAGTCATTGTGGACCCAGCTCTCAATACCTCTTTTGGTATCATTTTCTTTCTTGCCTTTCCACTTTGAGGCAAGATAAATGTCATCATGTTTCTTTTATTTGCTAGATTAAGAAGATTCTAGACAAATTTTACCTGAGAATTGCATAAATAAAAATTAGAAGTTAATTAATGCATGCATTTATAAAAGCAAATATATATACATGTGGTATAATTTCTTTTTAAAACTAAGTTTACAGTAATATACCAGCTAAACAATTATCAAACACAATATATGTGTATACACATAGATAAATAACATATCTAGAGTTGATTAGTGGGTGGAGCATAAGATGCACAGTAACCTCTATTATGCAATCTGTGTTTACATAAATGATCAAATGGGTCATAAGGGATCTGTTTGGTAAGGTCACTAGGCACCTGATAGACTAGAGTATGTGTAAAAATGATAATATTTATGTATGAAAACAGGAAATTGGTCAGAATGCAGCCACTTTACATTTTATTCTGAGTTTGCGCAGTGCTAGGGATTGATCGGAGTCACCACACATGCTAAGCAGGTGGTCTACAGGCAACTTTCCCTAGGTTTTTACTCCATATTTTTTATATTTATTAAAGTATTTATTTTTATGCTCATATAGTAGTTTTTAATGCTTTCAGGTAGAGTTTGAGTAGGATCTTAGGATGCAACTTCTAATATATATATATATATATGTATATATATATGTATATATATATATATATATATATATATATATATATATATATATATAATATTCTATACTAGCATACTTTCACATCCCCTAAATATGTTCCAACTTATCTCACTATGAGAAGAAACCAAGCCAGGACTTGACTATAAATCTAGAACATATTTTAATGATCACTATTGTCACTAATGGTAATGATAATAGCAGTAAATTTGATTATACAAAATATATTTCACTTTAATAAAAATCAATGTAAATCAAAAGAAAAATGTGTAAGCAAATATTTAAAGAAATGCATGAAATAGATTTTCTTTTTAATTTTGAAACAGAAAATTTGCCAAGCATTCTTATTTTAACCAAGTCAGAGCTTTTACTGGAACAAAGGAAATGGGAACTCATTTCCAGGAGGATAGGGCTAGTTCCTGATTGGAGTTTCAGTTTGATTTCCTGACCAACTGTGTCCCATTGCAAGTGCTATTAAAAATCATTTTGCTTTGACAATTGTTCTTTTCAAGTCTTTTTATTCTTTTTTTAGTTCCTTGTTCTCTCTCTCTCTCTCTCTCTCTCTCTCTCTCTCTCTCTCTGTGTGTGTGTGTGTGTGTGTGTGTGTGTGTGTGTGTGTGTGTGTGTGTTTTGTGGGGTTTTGGGGTTTATTGGTTGGTTGGTTAGTTGGTTGGTTGGTTGGTTTTGTCTTCAAGTCCATCAATATTGTTGCTTTGACTACTGCCTCTGGATATGGAAGGGTCAGAGGAAGCACTGGGACTGGGAGCCAGAAGCAGAGGAATGAATGCAAAGACACTTACAGTTAAGGTCAGGGCTGTGGACTTGACATTTCCCTAAGGCTTTATCTAGGCACAACAATGACCCAAATCCCTTTCCTCCAGTAAAGCTCAAGTTTTAGAAAAGAACAAAAATGTAAAGAATACTTTTTATGCCAATCAATGGCAAAAATAATTTTCTTTTTTACACGTGTGGCCCAATAGCTATTCTTCAAAGTCATGTATGAAGAAGATCCTATCATAAAAACTATAGCTACTTGGCTGCCCACTAGATATAAAGAACCTATTATTGACAACATCACACTTTGGTCACAGGACCTTAGCAAATCAAGCTAATATTGACCTGGATTTTCTTACCTGTTGGCTATCTTTCATTGTGCAAAAAGATGCTATATAGGTTGGAGGGAAAGAGTTTAGTTGACAATAGTCTTACCCAGTTATAAAAATTGTGAGCCACAGTAATAATTGGAATGTCAAGATGTGTCCATGGATGTAATGGTGGCAGAAATGTTATGGAGGTTACCAGACACTTTCTGATTCAATTCAATGCTCAACCCACAGGAGGAAACATATACCTGCTAGTGTAACTCTAGTCAAGAATCCATTTCTGGGCAGCTCACAGATCCAAGAGTTGAACCTATTGTTATTGTTTTACTAAATAGACACAGTAACAAATAGCCCTATAAGTTTGTATCTTTATACTCATAGATTAGTTCAGTTTCCAGATCACACCAGAGAAGTTTTTTTTTTCTTTTCGTGGACTATGGTGAATGCTGAAACATAACTGGTCATAGCTCAAAGAATAACTATATGTGGAATGCTTCTCTACAGATGGAATATCCATTCCATGATCCCTTCACCTAAGGAGCAGGGATCATTGCTGAAGAAAGGGTGGAAAGACTGGAAGAGCCAGAGGTGATACTATGACTGGAGGAGTCATAGTACCTTCTAGACATGACAATGCCCCTGTGCACATGAATTCACTGCCACTGTGGTTGTCTGCATAAGACCTGCACAAGATCAAGATCAAGACAGCTAACATACTAGCTTGGAATTAGGAAGAGATCAAGAGCTTCCACCCACTAAGTGAAGAGCTATTGATAGTTAAAGGCTTCTGTGTGTGGATGATGGTAGTCTGTTAAAAGCTTAGCCTCTGGTAGAATGGCTATGATACAATGTATGATCCATACCCAAGAGTTTATGGGCAAGACAATTTGGACTCAGTGCAGTATAAGAAAGAAGAAAGAGGAAAGGATGGAAGGGAGGGAGGGAGAGAGGGAGAGAGAAAGGGAGAGAGAGAGAAAAAGGAAAAAAAAAAGAAAGTTTGGGAGGCAATAGCAGAGACGATGGTGAATCTGGGAGGAGTTAGAAGGTGTGGTAGTAAATATGATCAAACATGTTGCATCACATATAAAATCCTTAAGAAATGAACAAACACATTATTTTTTTTAAGTAGAGCAAATTGTTTATTCTTCATTGCCTAGTGATGCTGATTTTTCCTTCCCAGCCCTGGGCCACTCTGTAGAACAGAATATGGCAATGAAGATAATGGTTTTCAACGAGAAGAAATCAGCTCACCAATCAAGACACCTCACTTTTAATATTCATTGGGCCTTCTCCATGGATTTATTGACAAATGGTTCAGTTGATTGTGGTTGATGCCTCTCAGTACAGAGGTACTTTTTGGATCTACTTGGCAACAAATTTTTCATATTTTTAAAATCTAATTCTAATTCAAATGACTCTAATTTGAATTCAGAATATAAATGCCCATAAAAACATTAATAGCTATGGAGCGATTAGAACCTGAATAAGCATTTTCAGACACCTACAGTGCAAAACACATCGCTACAGGAAAAGTATAGCCTATGACCAAACAGCTATCATCCAATGTCCTAACAGTCATGGTGACATGCTGTTGTGTCATTTTCTAAAAACATAAGGTTAGTGCACACTCTACAATCACTGAGAGGTTAAATCAGTATGTGAAGTGGATTTGTCTGGTCTACCTCTACGTCTATGTCGTCGTCTTTGTACAGTTACCACCACTACCACATCCTCCAAGAATGCTCAGTACAGTGAGCCTTCAGATACAGTCCGAACCCTAACAACTTGAAATGTTTTTAAATCATCAATGCATAGTCAGCACTGAGAAGTAACTTTATGCAATGAACCAAGTTTTTAGAAGTCATGTGTTTCATGTCTTTGGTACCAGCTGACTTGTGATTGAGATCACCCAGATGTGAGTCTGCCCGTCTCCATTTATAAAACGCACAGTTCGCCGCCAGCTTATTTGGTCGCATGGAGGGGCTGATTCCATTTGCCTTCAAATACATATGTTGTGAGTAATTGCTGAATTTCTATGTCCATGCCTTAAAAGTCTTACCAAAAGACATCAGGTTCAGATACCGACTTACACATGTTACACAGAACTGGAGAGAACACTTGCTCCAGGTGTCACTGATGCTGTGATCTTGGAGAATTTACACCACAGGTCTGGGATTTCATTTTATAATAGAAAATAAAGGTAATTAATTTTGTTTATAGATTAAATAATCCAGCACATGTATAGGTCTGCCCCATTGGTAATAACTGCTATGATAATAATGTGATGACGGGTAAGCACTACCAGCATCTTGGAGGATGTCCCACAAACTCTATTTGATCATTTTCTTTTGATATCCACACCACAGTTGGTAGAATAACAAAGCAATACACAGTGGAGATAGATTCATGGAATGCATATAATATCCAATGTAAAGTATTCTATGTCATAGACTAAATGGAATAGACTCAGTAAACATGTGTTGAAAAGTTGAATAAATAATTAAGCCCAAGCACCTAATCGATACTCTGAATTGTCTCTGGAAAATCACTGATAGGCACTTGTAAGAGCCACACTTTGAATCCCCCAATCTATGGGAATTTGCAACTATCTCAATTGCATATATAATAAACTTAACAAGTAGGTAAGTCTCTGCCTCCATGGTAACTATACTGCCTGCATGAATGTGTGAGGTAATCACAACAGGTCTCCAGAATTCTCAGCTCCAGATAAAGTTACCAACAAATGAGTGTTATCATTCAAAGTGAGTATTAGAGAGTTGAGCCTTATACCCAGTCATTGCTTCTTTCTACACCTTTTCTGTTGTTCGGAGAAAACGTCTGCTTATTTTGCTCCACGGGGTTGCTTTTGAGATCTGTAGACAGTCCTTGATATTTTAAATCTATCCTCACTGGGAAATAGTCATTTGCAAGTGCCACACACAAATCCTGGAAATGAGAACAAGAAATAGGGGAGTTCTTTGCAGTTTCTCCATGAAAAGGGAAGAGAGGGGCCTTGTGGTCTCTGAGCTATTATTAAAATAAATACCATTGGCTAAGAAACCAGAAAAGTTTAGGGACCACCCAGACAAATGACAGTTTCCCAGCTCCACTGTATCATTACTAATTGGATGCTCTAACACTTTCTGGTGCATTTCATAAAAATGTTTCAGGACCAAGTGATGGAGTGTCCAAACAAGCTTGTCTCCAGATGTTCCCTCTGGCTGCTTCTGGGGAAATGCCTCTAACCAAATCCAACATGCAAATAAAAATTCTCTCTCTCTCTCTCTCTCTCTCTCTCTCTCTCTCTCTCTCTCTCTCTCCCTCCCTCCCTCCCTCCCTCCCTCCCTCCCTCCCTCCCTCCCTCTCTCCCTCTCTCAGTCTCTGTCTCTCTGTCTCTATCTCACTGTCTATCTCTTTCTGTCTCTCTCTCCTTCCCTCCCTCTCCCCCTTTTTCCTCCCTCTCTTCTTCCTTCCTTCCCTTTCTCTCCTTCTCTCTCTCCCTCTAATGAGAATACAATGAGATTTTGCTAGACCAGCATTAAGCATCTTGAAGTAAGCATTTATATTAAAGAGCACTACCAAAGGGGCAAAATATTCCAAAGATTTGTTTTGGAATCAATGTTTACTGTAGAAAGTGAAACAAAATAATGAGTTTGAAGTGGGACAGAAATGGAGGGATCAGATTTCTAAAGGAGAAACTCTTCCACATCTTTTTGTTTTTGTTTTTGTTTTTTCAAGACAGGGCTTCTCTGTGTAGCCCTGGCTGTCCAGGAACTCACTCTGTAGACCAGGCTGGCTTGGAACTCAGAAATCTTCCTGCCTCTGCTTCCCAAGTGCTGAAATTAAAGGCATATGCCACCACTGTCCGGCTTTTTTTTCTTTTTTTAAAGGTTTATTTATTATTATATCTTAAGTACACTGTAGCTGCCTTCACACATATGAGAAGAGGGCATCTGATCTGATTACAGGTGGTTGTGAGCCACCATGTGGTTGCTGGGATTTGAACTCAGGAAGAACAATCAGTGCTCTTAACCACTGAGCCATCTCTCCAGCCCCCTTCAATATCTATAGGATCATAGTTGCAGGAATAATTGATATTTGATGATTCTTCTAAGAGATAAAGCAGATTTTATGAAACTATTAAAAAGTAAAGAATACTAAAAAAAATTAATAAAAAGTAAAATGTAAATTTTATGGTGGCCCATACCAAGCCATTCTTTTGACACTGAAGTCTAAGTGTTCTTGCCTAAGACAGAGACACGGTTCAGCATTTGTTTGTCTACATCAGCCACTTCTGAATCATTCAAGGAGTTAGACAGCGAGGAGTAACAACCTCTCCCCACACTTTCCCAAAGCCTTTGTCCCTGAAAGCATGCCTAAGACAAGGTAACTTCATTTCCTGTTTGTGCTGTGACAGATTAGCACAAATTGTGTCCAAATTTATTATCTGATAGGCCTGGAGGTGCAGAATCTAAAGTGGAGCTCACAGGAATACATTCCTTCTGGAGACTTTGGGAACAAATTCCATTTCCTTGCCATTTCCAACTTCTAGGAGCCTCCAACATGACCTGACCTGTGGACTCTTATTTCATCTTTAAGGTCACCAGTATGACATATACAGATGCCATTGCACAACTCCCTCCCCCTGCTTTCATTTGTATTTTTAATGGTTGTAAAGTATTTCGTTTGTATTTACTTTCTGTGTGTCTATTTTAAAACTTATATTTTCATTGATGTTTGGCACATGTGTGTGTGTGTGTGTGTGTGTTTTGTTGGGTGCCTGGGCATAGACATGATATATACATATACATATCATATGTGTATATATGCATACATATATCACATGTATAATATACTATCGTATGTGTATATATACACATATGGAGTTGAAATGTGCCACAGTATTAGAGTATAGAAGACAACCCAAGCTATTAGTCTTCACATTCCATTTTGTTTGTGACAGTCTCTTTTTGCCACAGAATACACCAGGCTAACTGACCTGTGAGTTTCCTGGGATTTTCCTATCTCCTCTCTCCACCTGCTTATCTGAGTACCGGGATTACAGATGTGTACAACTACATCCATCTTAACACGGATCTGGGTATTCAAACTCAGGCCACTGAGCTTGTACAGCAAGAAATACCACTGAGAAATATCCTCAGCCCCTGTCTGTTTTTAATTAGCATCTACTGTTTATCCAAAGTAATTGTCTTGTGGTGACATTTTCACACAGGTATGGAAACTACTCCAATTTCCCTCTTCCATTTACAATGAGCCACTTAACTACACAGGACCCACTGTGGTTACTCCAGTAATCTTGTGTCTCAGGGTCGTTAATTTTATCACTTCTGCTAAATTTCTGTTGCTGTATGAAGTCATAAGTTTCCTTGTTTTGAAGATTAGGGTTTGTGCATCTCAGAGATGCCAAGATGAAATCATGAGCCAGATCCAATTCAAGAAAGTCGGGAGAACAAGAGGGGAAACATGGCACTGACAGGTAGCTTTTAGTTTTTCTACACCGACTACTTCATCATCACAGACTCCAAGCAGCAGGGCCAAAGGGGGCCCCATCTTTGAGGTACGAGAATTGAGAATCATTCACACTTGCATGGTATTTCTCAGACTTCGTACAGCTATTCCAAAGACAGAAAAATTTAGGTTTTCTGCATCATACCACAAATGGCAAATGTATCAGCATGGATTTATGACCCAGACTAAGCTGTGCACAAATAGGAACTTACAGTTGGTGACTTCTCAAAAGTCATGGTAGGAATCTTTTATGTTATTCCTCAGAGTGGAGCCAGCTTCGGAAAACAGCTTTCCCCTTTAGTGGGAATTAAGTGAAAACCCTCCTGTACTTTTGGCTGACCCAAGATCGTGCTTTTTCAGAGAGGAAGTAGTTTTGACCTGGGCATAATGCAGTACATATTAGCATAAAAGAGAATTTTGATTTTTAGGTAGAACTCCCCCAAATTAAAAACTAAAACATTTTCTATATGGAAAACTTTTCAATAAGAGGTTAGTCCGGGGGTAAGGGGTGCAGAATTTAATAACTGATATTCTATTCTCCATGTCTTGAATTTCTGAGCCAAAATTGTATTTAGTTTTCAAAGAAAATGACTTGGCATTTCCACAAAATTTGGAAGCAAGGGAAAACATCTCATAGAAATGCCGCAAGAATAAAGCATGCTTTAAGTCTCCTTTCCATTCATCCCAAATTAGAATAAGAGTTTTTCTTTGAAATAAAATAGACCTTTGAAATTCTGAGTTATTAGAGTAACTCACATCATGTATTCAGAATCCTGAGCAAGGCCAAGAAGAGCCCCTAGCCCTTTCCACTTCATTTTTGCACCATCTAAGATGGTCTGCTACATGCTTCTGCGAAGAGGTATGATGAACAGCATTTTTATAAAGAATCGCTTTTCTCTCCAAGCTTTGGGTTTTGTTTCAATGTCAGGTACTGAAGTGAAGGTCTGAGAGCAACATCTCACTTCTGAAAGTTATTGCTGATTTCACAAAGAAGTCAATAATCCACTGATCTCAATAATAAGCTTAATTACTGCTTGGCCTGGTTGCAACATTTACTTTAAGTGTTCAGTTTAGCCAAGGACCAAGACCAAATCATAGAGACAAAGAACGAAACACATTTGAAATTAACCAGTTCAAAAAGGGATAAACTTAGGAAGACATGGAAAGATTAATGTTATGGGGGTTCTGCAGGCTTTGAAAAATAGAGGAGAAATGCAAACCGTAGAGGAATATTTACCTCACTGTTTATATAATCTTACTCTCTCATATAGATAAGGACAGTGTGGTGAATGAAGAAAACTGGGATTATGGAGTCTTTTCTTAGGATACAGAGTGAGAAACTAGTTGGCAAGAGCAACCCAATTTCTTTCATATAAAACAGAAATGTTTGTTGCCTGCAACATGAATATTTGAGATATGAGGGTACAAATCATGAACGCGCATTTAGCTTTTGCCAGTGCTTGACTTGTCCCGAGGTAATACCCTAATTGAATCAAAAACCATCTCCAGGCTGAACATAAGGACAATGATGTATAAGACAGTATGGTCACCTTTATACAGACTTGGCACACAGCTCATAGTCGCAATATGAAAACTTACTGATAGAGAATTGCAGGATTGTGAAGATATTCAGTCACTAGAGTGCTGGCTGCACAAACATAAGGACCTGAGTTTGGATCCCCAGCACCTAGGTCAATAAAAAAAAGGCCAGAAAAGAGGTGTGTGTCTATAATTCCAGCACCAAGGTGGGGAGGAAAAGAGGGTCTCAGGGGCTTCATGGTTAGCCACTCTAGCTGAGCCAGTGAGCTCAAGGCTCCGTCTCTAAAATGGTGGGAAAGCAATTGAAGAAGATACCTGATCCCAATCTCTGGCTGTCATGTCAAAGTGTACATGCAAACCTGTGCACACACATGTACACACACACATGTGCACACACAAACACAAACATAAACACAAAATAAGAATAGGAATTTATCTTTTCATAGATCTGGAGATTAAAAGTTCAACATCAAGGTGCCACCAAAGTCCCTTCCTGGCACATAGGCGGCTGCCTTCTCTTTTTACCCACAGATCCCATTCTCCAAGTGAACAGAAAGAGAACGATTCCAGGCATCTTCTCATCTCTTATCATGAGAGCCTCAGTCTTCTGACTTCCATTTAACCTTAATTACCTTCTAACACACCCTGTTGACAGTTGTGGTCACACTGGGGCTAGGTGATCAGCACGAATTTATGTATTTAGGGGGAAGACCCAATTTAGTTCATAGTAGGCAGAGCACGTACAGAAATGATAGATGATAGATAGATAGATAGATAGATAGATAGATAGATGATAGATAGATAGATAGATAGATAGATAGATAGATAGATAGATAGATAGATAGATAAAGGTAATTTTTAAAAGCTTACTAATATAGATGTCCTCTTATAAAATTTATTCATGATCTGTCATTTGAGTATTTTTCATGAATAGTTCTGTGTGGTATAAGTAACAATATCCATTTCTTAGAATCATTTTGCAGGTTAAATAACAAAACATTTAAATTTTGTTGCTTTCTGAGAGATGTTGCTCTTACGATTCTGGTCACATGTCACCTTGTCTAGTAAGTTTCTTTTGGCCTCTGCCCTACTCGTGGCCCCAGTCAAGCTAGACAAAACAGTGTGCTGACCCTCTCCTTGCGCATGCACGACGGAGCATGCATCGTTCGAGGTGAGCTCTGAAAGCAGTAATCCTCAGATCACCAGTACTCCTCACAGCTCCTAACATGCAGGCAAGGCTGAAAGAACGGATGCAAAATGCCTACCTAGCGTAGTACCTAGAGTATGATATCCATGCCAGTTTATGGCCATAAAGCACTAAAAATTCAGTGAGCATTAACTACTCAAAAACTGTTTGAGTTGTTTTCATTTCTAGGAGGTTTTTAAATGATTAAAACAGTGGGAGTTAAGCATCTTATGTTTCACTTTCATAATGACTTGTTATTTTTGAAATTCACAGCTTGGATAATAAAATAAATGAAAGTTTCAGTTCCAGAACCTTCCACGCTCCACTGCAACTTTGCCTAGCACAAGAGTCACTTCAAGCAGTTCTCTTTTTGGAGAGGTTTTTGATCTACAAAGAAAAATAAAGAAATAAAAAAGTAATGTTCTTGTCACTGCTTACTAATCTTGACGAAAGCTTAAACATTAATTTTAAAAATTCAAGATGGAATATTTGGCCCAAACAAACAAATAAAAAACAACCCACTGCAGAGCAGGACTGCTTCCACTAAGACCCCTGACTGTATTCAAACCAGCAACTTAAATTCCTGGAGTTTTCTTGCTGCAGGGCTAGCTCTAGGCTTATCACAACCAGCTTTTCCCAAAAAAAGTTGTGTTCCCCATTCATAATGCATCTATTGATTTTCTATTTCTCCATAAAGGGATTCCAAGAGTATCAAATGACACCCCACCCCCACCCCACTCCCCCACCCCCCACCCCCTGCCGATGGATGACTTCCCAGGACTTTCTGAAAGCTCCATGGAGCAACTCTTAATTGACATACTCTGGACAGATTAATTAACAGACTGCTACAGAATGTTGTTAGTCCAACATTGTTTTCCACTTGCAACTCTAGGATCCCATGTTGTCAGAACAGATGAAGCAATTGAGCATTGAGAACGGGGAGACACACACACGCGCGCGCGCACACACACACACACACACACACACACACACACACACACACACACACACACACACACAGTTCCTAGGGTCACAGGAAGAAATTCTAGGGTCACAATGGAAATTCTACAGCTTCAAAGTTCAGAAGGCAGTGGCTCGTGATGTCGGTTGTATATTGTGGTCAGAACTCTGAAGGCTACCATTTTATGAACCTAACAACCTGGACATCAGGCTTTTAAAAGCTCCTTGGATAATCTGTATCTGCACCATTTCCTGAGGACAGCTATTTGGATGTGTATGGGTGTGGTTCTTATCGCCAGATGCAGAACCATGAAAACCTCCCAAGTTTTTAAACTGTAGGCTTCATGGGATCATGTAGAAAGGCCACTGGCTCCACCTACCAAGTTACTGACTCTACAAGCCTGGGTAGGGCCTAAAAAGTTTGCATTTCTAACAAGGTTTCCTGTGCTGTTGTGACCCATCCCAGCACTCACTTTGAGAGTGACTTCCATCAGTACTGTGACTTATTTGATCTAGAAAACTTCATGTTTCTGGACTGACCATATGTGGCTGCACCTAAGTGCCCTTTCCGAGATCTCTACAACATGGGTACATTATTAGGCCAGTTTCCCCAGGACTTTTCTGGTATTAGTCCTGAAAGTGCCTTATTCTTGGAAGCTGAGTCATCTAGGGAAAAAATTGGGAAGGCCAGTATATATATAACATATTTTATATATTTATAAAGAGAGCTTACATTCTACAAAGAGATGGCAAGAACTAAGCTAGCTTTGAAGTCTTCCTTCCAGTATTTGAGACAATCTTATATAGGAAAATTGCCACATGCAAAATGGTGGATTCGCTTCACCTCCCTTTATTGAGACAGGGACTGGTGTACCCTAGGTTGGCTTACATAGTGAGATGAATTCAAACTCCTCACTGATCCTCCAGCCTCCATCTCAAGTTCATACCATATAGCCTCCCCCAGCCTTGAGTAGGCTGGCTCAGACCTTGCTGCTACTGTGAATGAGGCCACCTGGGGACCTAGATGGCTTTATTGTTTTGTCACCTGCTGCTGCAAAGCTGCTACCTCTGAGAGGCTGAACCTGTCTTCCTGAGATATTCCTGAGATAGCCAACAACCTGTGGACTTAGCGACCTAATGCTAATAGCTCTGACAGACTAGTGCTAACAACTTAGCAACAGAGTATCAAGAAGCCTGGCCTGGCAGGGATGGGCCTCTTCCCTTTATAAGCACAGACTCTTAGTAAACATTGGGCCTTGGACAGAAATCTGTCTTGGTTTCTTACTTCTCTCCTATACAGCTCTGACCTCCCACTCAGGAACCCAGTTAGTGTGGCTTCAGGCAGCTACAAGACCACACCCAGATTATAGAGTACTAGAGATGGAATCCAAGACTTCCTGCATTGCACCTACTGTGAGCTACCTCCCTAGCCTGGCCTTGTGCTGTCTTTAACTATGGATCATCAAAGGAATGTAAACTCATCACATTGCCAATAAATACTTAAGAGTTAAGGTGATGCAAGGATGTTGTTTCTGGCAATCCTTTTAGAACAAAAAGTCTCAATTGTGGCTTCAAGTTGAGTCACCAAGGGGGATTTTGTAAAGCTTTCTTCATTCCCAAACCCTAGCTCAAGAGATGGAATGAGACTATCTGATGTTAGGATACAGACATTAGTGTTTCTATGAGATTCCTGGGTGATTTCAAGCCGAGGTCAAAGTCAAATACTAAAATTTCCCGTATAATGTTGTTGAGAGTAGGTTCCTCAACTGGCAGCTTCTCTGTGTCCTGGGAATCTCCTAGAAATGAAAATTTTCACTTTCTCCATCTCTACTAGTGTGAGTAAAACCTTGCATTTGGAGGCCAAACCACATACCTATATATGTGTGCATGTTTGATATACTATTATTTAATACAATATTAAATTCTGCTTATGAATGAGTGAATAAACAAAGGAATGAACAAACAAATAATATCTGGTGTCTAGTCATGAGTTCTGTACAGTCTTTCCCAGATTTTAATGTCAATGCTATTCTAATAAAGTAAGATAACTTTGGCAAGATTTTTCTTCTTACTTTATAATTTGAATCTACTTGTCTAAACATTGACATTCATAACTTTTGAAAGATACTGGTAAAAATATATAACCCAACCACTATCATTGGAAGTAGAATTTTTAAAATCGTCCTTAAACATTATTTACAAAGTTGTCTCTGGCTACTTCTATTATTTAGAAAGTCAAAATTATTTTGAAATATTTTTCTAAAGTATTGGCTTAGAAAAAAAGTCATTTCCTTTAAGGCATATAAGCTTTTGATATGTGATCTGTTTTGATCAAACTCTATGTCTCAGTTAAGGTTTCTATTGCTGTGAAGAGACACCATGACTATGACAATTCTTATAAAGGACAACATTTTATTGCAGATGACTTACAGTTCAGAGGTTTAGTCCATTGTGGCAAAAAGCATGGAGCCATTCAGGTGAATGGACATGGAGCTGGAGAAGTGGATGAGAGTTCTACATCTTGATCTGTGGGCAGCAGGCAGAGACTGTCACACACTTGGATTGAGCATTTAAGACATCAAAACCCAGTTGCAGTGACACACTTCCTCCAACAATGCCACACCAATTCCAACAAGACCACACCACCACTCTCAGTGAGCCTATGGGGCCTGTTTTCTTTTAAACCACCACACTCTAGAGTTTAATGTTTGCACATGAATTTAAGCTCTTTTTAGCCAGCATTTAAATACCGAGCTAGATGGATTTTTCTTAATAAATATCTATGGCAAATGTCCCTAAGATTTACAAAATTTGATCCCTGAGTATTTCTATTCTTTTGAAAATACTTTGATAGGTAAAAAGTTTCTAAATAATTTTTGAGCAGCAAAAATAAGGCCTGTTCTATTAAGATACTACCAAGGGAGGACGTATAGATACACAAACATGTATATGTTTGTGTGTGTGTGTGTGTGTGTGTGTGTGTGTGTGTGTGTGTGTGTGTGTTGTGTATGTGTATGTGTATGTGTATGTGTATGTGTATGTGTATGTATATATGTATGTCATTACAATGTGTATTACTTATCTGTCGTACATTTTACTAGTACAAGGGAAATTAATAAACTGAAATAGATATGAAATGATCCCCTTCATAAAAAATTAACTGGTTATTTATACAGAGGACACAGTCACATGAACTTTTAACTAGTATCTTCCTGGCATGCTGAAATCAAACATCCTGTTGTTATTTTTAAAAATATCTTTATCAAAAATGAATGAATCATATTCATAAAATTTGTTTAGAAACATAGGTGAAAATAAGATATTACAAAATGCCAACCTGCCCACTCACTGATACTGTTATTATTTGGGACAAAGTATGCATGTGCTTTGTAACCAGGCTCTTCCTTATTACAGTTAGAAACTCAAGAAAGAAATAGAACACTCAATATATCTCTAATTGTACTCTTCCAAGGCTTTGGAGTATTTCATGTTATAGATGTGTGCATTTTAACTCTGCAGAGCATAGGTATTGATTTTCATTTTTTATTTTCAGGGTTTAAATGCTACAGTGAATGCTATTTTCTGTTCATGTTCATATCTGTGTGTGATTGTTCTCGTAGAAGAAATGCTCAAAGTGGAAAATCACTGAAATAATAAAAATGAGAGGTATAGATTGAGTTATCTACTGAGACATCTTTGTCTTATCTGTGTTTCAGTAGCAGACTTGCAGTTTTACATTGGCCCTAGCTAAAACGCTTAGATAAAGCCTCGCCATTTACTTTGCATACATTGTTCTAAATCTTTTTTTTTTTCCTCTTTCTTGTACTTATTTCTGGCTTGGGTTTCACTTCAGGGTTTGCTCACTTTGCGTTTGTTTCCTTCTCTGGGTTTATCACGTTCATTAGATCCTCTGCCCTAGTGACTCCCAACAATACCTACGATATTTCAGTTCAAATATTTATTCACTTGGATTACATCATGTCTCCACTTCCAAATTCCTAGGAGCATAAACACCCCTCACCTTGCTCTCAACATGGAGTCAGGGGTACCCTTCTTCCAAATCACTTTGAGCCCATTATCAGACATGCAGTTTCTTGAGACCTTCCATCAACTGCCAGGAGTCAGAATCACTCAGGACTGTAGTCCAGAGATCTGAATTTTTACATACACCCTCAGATAAACTTTGAATATGAGAGAAGTTTTTTTTTTCATCATTGATCTTAATGTTTCCCTAGAAGGATATACAAAAATCACAAGGAGAAATTAAAAATAAATCTCACTCTAACGGTAAGTGGTGTTTGCCATGGCTTCATTGTGTTCTGAATACTTATCTGAATTAAAAGGAGGCAGATATTTGGAGGATGGCTAAATGGAAACTCTGAGCAGTGTTTCTTTAGTGGCTTTTAAAGATACCCTGCATCTTCTTAACGAATCCCTATGAATGACCTCAACCCAGAGGAGAATTAGACAGTTTCAAACCAACCGCTTTCCTTACTTTCCCTGAAGACTAAGTAACTATTAGAGCAGACATTAAACCATAACCACTACTCACTATCCAGATGACTCAACTCCAGTTATAATTAGGGGAAGAGGCAGCCAGAGGGAGAGTTCTGGGCGAGGGGCAGGGATGGGAGGTGGTAAGGTCTCTGCTGGAAAGGAGGGATATTTCTAGTCTTCCTTGTCTGGGGCACTACTGGTGATTCTCAGTATCTACTGCTCTCCTGGAGTCCTTAATCTAACTGACCCTTAGATGTCCAGAAAAAAAGTGTGTCAGGACAGACAGCAGACTCACATGTTCCTTCTGGCAGCATGCCTACTGCTGACCTTTTTCTTTAACCTCAACTGTTTCAGTTTGGTGACCACTCTCTGATGGACATGCATGTATCAATCCTTCCATTTCCTTTTGTATATGTCAGGTCTCTAGGAACAAGGAAGTAGGACACAGCAACTCATCCCTTCTGCTAAGGCATCAGTTCCTTCATCTGTGGATGAAGCATGGATAGAACTGAAGGACATTGTGTTAAATGAAATAAGTCACATAGAGAAAAACCAAACTGTGCAATCCTCACTGAGATGTGCAAGTGAAACAACTGAATGCATCCAAGTTAAATGTATAACCGCATTGACCAGAATTCAGGGAAAGTGTAAGTAGCTTAGCTGGTTAAGAGGCACGAATATCCCTAGATAGGATGAGTTCTAGGACCCCACGACACAAAGCAGTAACTATGGCTTATAAGATGGTTGGTTGGTTTTAAAAGGAATAAGGAAAAAGGGAGTTTCAAATTCCAAAACACAAAGAATTAATGATGAATGAGATAAAAATATCAATAATTCCTTTTGATGTGTTTATTACACTTTGTGTATGTTTATCAAATGGCTGTACTCTACACCATTAACTATTTACAACTTTCATATCTCAGTTGATTTATATATATATATATATATATATATATATATATGAATGAAATACACACACATATATATATGAAATAAATACACACACACACATACACACACACACTTCTTTATACCAGTGTATGAAGCCCACCAAAGATTTTATTTGTGTCAAGGCATGAAATCTGGTTCTTACATTAGCAAAAACTAGTTTCCTGATCCTCAAACACTATTTTGGCTTTGAATAAATTTTCTGAGACTTTGTGGGTGATGTTCTGAGAACCATATGTTCCCCACACAAGCTTTTCTGGACTGTGACATTGGTAACAAGGCTAGTTCCTTCCAAGGACAGTATCTTTAAGGGAGGGCCATGGTGTGACAGAAAAGAGAAGAAACACATACAAGCTTCCTACCTGTGTTAGAGGCCAAGGTACAGTGGCCTGTCTTTGTAAATGTGCCTTTATGTTCTCATATAAACTGCTCCCTGACCTAGAAACACCCAGATAAATGAAGACGATATTACCATAAACTCACACAAAAGCAAACTTGCCAGGTCCTTTATAATCCTTGATACTGCCTCTACCTGTTCCCACTCATTTGACTATGAAAACCCAACTTCCAACACTTTTCAGGATGCAAAAAATTAGCTCAATTTTCTTTCTAAAAAGACACTTTAAACCCCATATGAGCAGTTTCCTTTGCAGTAGTCCATTGGATGCAAATGAAACCAACCAATAGTCCATGTCATTCATAAGCTATTCTAACCTCAAATACTTACCCCAGAAATCATGGCTGGACAAATTTGAAATACCCAAACCTGGATTAAGCCTGTAAGCTTCAATTGACTTCAATTCAAGCCCAGCTCCCTTGTTTTATCACGTATAACATTACATCACTGCCTTGCAATGAAACGTATAATCAGAAGGCCAGACTCTACTTTCCTCTGGGGTTTTGGAAGCACAGTTCCTTTTTAGGGGTAAAACTGTGAGCTGTGACCTTCAACTTTTTATTACAAGTCAAGTATTAAACCAAACAGCTATCCTTTTAAAGAGAGGTTATCATATAATCAACCGTAGGCTTGGCTTCTCCCTCCCGCCCCCCCCCCCCAATAACTACTTGGGCAAGGTCACCTTCTGGACAGCATCTTGCTGAATCTGTCTCTCTTCTCACTTGAGCTTGTTAGAAGAAGGTTCAGGCAGAAAGGGATGGACATAAAAAGATCAATTATCAGGAATGTTAATCCAGGGTTGGCATTACAAGTACCCAGTGGCCCAGGAGCTTTGCATGGGGGAGTTTTATCAGAAACGACCTTGGTAATTCAGCTTCAGAGCACACTTGTCTTGGAAAGTTAGACAAGAAAGAACCTTAAGGTCACAGTGAGGTCAAAGGGCACAACGGAGAGAGGACCACTGGGGCAGAACAGACCAGTTTCAGGAGAGAGGCGGACCACAGCAGACACCACTCCTGTCTGCTCCAGGCTTGAACAGAAGGTGTGTGTGCCTGGGCAGGTCTGAGGCCACAGATCAGAGCACGCAGATCCATGAGCAGAGAAGAGCGGGCTTTAAGCAAGGGAGCTGGACTCCCAACACAAGCTGAGACAACTGCTCCTCCCCTTCAAATAAGCATTGTGGAGGCAGGCAAAAGCCAGCCATCCCAGTAATCCTTCAAGACTCACAAGGAGAGCCGGGGCTTTGAAGATTTCATATGAAAGGGACGCTTTTTAAAATATGCAAATCATCCCACTCCCAAAAGTTAATAATTTATAATAATCATTATTTGCTGATAATTTGAATAGTATGAACCGCAGCGCGCCTCAAAGAATACTGATTTACAATTGTAGACATGTTCACTTGGAGTTTTATTCTGTTTCACCTCCTAGGAAAGGAGCCACCTCACTCAGAGAAGAAAGCCAGGCTACTCCTCCTTCTACTCTCACAAGGAGGTGGCAGAGAAGTGACCATTTGTTGGAGTACCGTCGCTCAATGACTGGAAATGCCTTTATTTTACGTTTCAGGACTGCGGCGCTACTAGAAATATGAGGAAGAAGGTGACCCAGTTCTCTAGGTGACCTAGAAAAATCAGAACACATTGCAAACAAATCATTGCTAAACGCATGTAGCCTCCCATGCCATTGAGAAAAGGGGACAGATTTTCTCATATTAAGAGAGGACACTAATATACTTGTGAGTTACATGCCAGGTTCATGCTACCTGCTTTGCAAACATTACCCAACTTACTGTCCCCTTCTGAGAAGTATCCACACCCTCCCCATCTAATACATTAGAAACCTAGGCCCAGGGGAGCTAGTCATCTTCCCCAGGACTCTTCTGGGTAGATGTATCTGTTCCTCGTTGCTGCAATATTACTGTAACACTAGTAGTTTATGATAACATGAATTTACTGTCATGTAACTGAATGTAGTAGAAGTAAGAGAAGTCTCCATGCACGAAAAAACCAAAGCATCATGCCTAGAGTCTCTTGGGATGGATTTGTGTAACTGTCACTTCTCTTCCAGTTTTGTGGAGATGTCCACACTTCCAGCATCGTCATGTCCATCCTTCTTCCTTCTTTTGAGGCGCCTTATAATTTGAACTCACCTAGGTCACCCAAGTAAATCTCCTTATATCAAAGGCAATGAGCTGTCACCTTCAACTACATCTGCAGCTTAATTCTCTTATGTATGTAACAAGGGTGTTCGGTTTCCAGGAATCCCGTGAACATCCTGCTGGTCATTATCCTACCTGATGGAGTGTGGAGAGCAGGTAAAAGCCGAACTTCAACCATCTGCTTCTAGAAGTCATGCTGTTACTCAGAAAACAAGATCAGCTTCTCAGAAAACGACTACCTTACCCAGCACCAACATCCATCCATGCAGTTTACACAAGCTACTCAATGAAAAGTTATCCTCTGAGCACAAATATTTGTTCTACCATCTTACTTTCAATCAATCTTTCTCCCTCTCCTCCCTCTTTTCTTCACTCTGAAGTTCAATGACAGCATATGGGCACATGTACAGTTTCTCCTTGATCTCCCCCATTTGCAATATCCCATCCACTTGTTTTCAATTCAGTCAACTTAGAGAGGTCATCCTTGACTTTTGTCTCTTTTGTTAACATGAGCATCCAAAGCCCATTGGCCTCAGTATGGAAATGTGTCTCTTTCCATTTCCCCACTTGCACCCTGCCAACATCAGGGCCTGGCCCCAGCATCATTTTTCACTGGTATGGCTGCCTCAGTCCCCCATCACTTGTCCACCCCAGCACTCTCTCTTTGCTAGGTTATTCCTTACATAGCTCATCACATGGTTTTCCATTCACTCATATCAGGGTCATGCTCTCCTGGCTTCTATCAGTCCTGATGACACTGCCATCTTGTCCATCTCTAGGGCTTCCTGCCTATAACCTCCTCTACCTGGGACAGTCATATGAAAGGTTTATATACACTTCATTTGGATGAACTATTTCATATTACTATATACTCTATCTTTACTTAAATACCATTTTTGCTAGCTCTTTCCTTTCTTGCCATCCTCACATACACCAGACAGTGTCTTTTTCATAATCATGATTGCTATTGATACATTCTTTTGTTACATAAAAGTGTTACCTGCGCAAGCATTCTTTGAATGGCATTCTCCCTCCATTTGAATATAAATTCTTCCTGGGCAAGGGCCATGGCTGTCATTACCTAACTGCAGCGCATCTACAAACAAGAACCTATTCCACAAGTGAGTGGTTTAGGGTAACAGTCTATACCATCTGTCTCCTGCTTTCCTCGTGCTCTGCTTCACCATCCTCCAGCATCCCTACCACTGCAAACAGAGTCCTTGCATCAGCTTAGTGCCATCGTGTAGATTATAAAAGGAAATTTGTTGTTGAATTCCACTGTAACACTTGGAAGTGGGGAGAATAAATAGCAACCCATGGTAGTGTCGACAAAGAACAAACACAGCAAGAAAGAGTAGCTCAATGCATGCCTGCTTATGACACTACATGCTCCGTCAGTTGATACTCTAAGATGAGGTATGCAGGAGAGAGTAAGAAAGATAAAAGGATCCCAAGAAAATGCATTTGGTTCTGAAGCCCAAGTTTTCCGAGGGAAACACTAATATCTGATTGCTTGGAGATTTGTTTTTCCCATTATGCTGCACAATGAGAAACCTTACGCTTCCTCGGGATTGCAGTGCTGTCACAGGAATGGTGACAGACCTTGTTCTTCCTCTTCTCAAGCTTCTGAGAAAACCACCTATGTGACTAGCCATCTTCATGCAAATGGCTCATCAACAGGTAGATGCAGTAAGAAGGTCAGGGATGGACAGTCTAAAAGCCACCCGTGTCACTGAGGGTGGGTAAGTGACCCTGGATTTACTCACAAGGTCCTGCTCTGTGTTCTTCCAAGTTATTCATTCTTATGAATCACCATATACCTTTTCTTCTCTTTCTACCTCAATCCAAACATCCCTCTAACTTTGTCTGTGGCTTCCTTAGCTTTGCACCAACCTGGAGCTAGTTCCTCCCACGTATTAGTGCACTTAGTTGTTCTCTTTCTAGCTTCCCAAAGCAGGGATTGACAAATTATAGCCCAAAGACCAAGGGCAAGCACTATGCCTTGGAAGCAAATGTTTATTGAAAAACAATAATGCACATCAATTTGCATATTATCTGTGGCTATTTTGTAGTGTGACCGCAGAGTTGGGTAACTGTGATGAGTGTGACACAGTCTGTAAAGCCTCTGCTGTTTGGTGCGCAGCACTTTACCTAATAGGTGCTCTGGGGCTGAAGGCATGGCTCAGCAGATGGGAGTATTGATGATCTTCCAGAGGACCCAGGTTCAATTCCCAGCATCCACATGGCAGCTCACAACAGTCTGTAACTCCAATTCTAGAGGATAGGATGTTCTCTTCTACCTTCAGTGGGTATTAGGGAAACTTGTGGTGCACAGACATACATGCAGGCAAAACAACATGCACATAAAACAAAGAGTTGTATTTTAAAGGCTGTCAACCCTTGTACTGAAATCTGACAAAAGAACTGTGCCTGTATCATCTTCTGTTCGCCACTGTTGTTTCAGAAGCTTAACATATGAAACAATCTGCAACTCTTTTTGGAATACTGAATAAAACATAAAACCTTAGCTTTCCAGGCTACTGCTATGTGAAATTTTCATTTCGATATCTTGTTACCTGCAGAGTTTAAAGGTCATGTCCTCTATCCAGGAATTCAATTTTGGAGATGGAGACATTCTCAGCAGACATCATATACTCTTAGACAGCAGGGACAGAAGCCCAGGCAAGCTTTCTCTGACAGCAGGTAGAGAGCCCAGCATATATGAAGGAAGACCTTAAAGTAGAAAACTTTAGGTTTCTATCGTTATGACAAAACACCAGAGAAGAGTAACTTAAAAGATGAAGGGTGTATTTTGGCTGACGCTTTCACTGGTTTTAGTTGCTGGCTAGCTGGCTCCATCAGTGTGAAGATGCAGTGAGCAGAACACCAAGGTGGTAGAGGTAAAAAGCAGAAGAGGCTGCCCACCTCCTGCCAACCAAGAAACAGAGAGAAGGAAGAGTCCTTGGATGGGATACAACTTCCAGCACACATCCCTCTACATGACCAGCTTCCTCCAATAAGGCTGCATCTTCCAGTCTCACTACTTTCCAATAATGTTATAGCAGAGTGATCATGAATTCATCAATAGATTACTCTTGACAGCAAGCACTACCAGGATCTAGTCACCCTCCAGTAACACCACTGCCTGGGTAGCAGTCCTTCAACATGTGAGATGTCAGAAAAACAGTTCATAACAAGAACATAACAACTGAATAGCTCTTTGTGTTCCCCATCCATCCAAATCCAGGCTCATCTACTAACTATTGCCTACCTGGCACTGTTCTAGAAAATTAGCACATTTTCAGGGAGAAACTAGTAGGTTTTTGTTATGTTTTGTTTTATTTTGTTTGCAGTGTGTGTGTGTGTGTTTTCTCCCTATATATCAGGAACAAGATAAGAGTCCTCTTATTCCTTTCCATGAGTCAAAATAACCTTCACTTATAGTTGTCCCACAAGTTTTAATGTGAGGTCTATTTATTTTTTAACATTTAATTATTTTAAATTGCATGTGTGTCTATGTGCAGGTGTGTGTGCATGGGTGCAGGTGCCCAAAGAAGCCGGAGGTGTCAGATCCCCCTCAAACTGGAATTATAGATGGCCGTGAGCCTCCCAGCATGGATAGTGGTTGCTGATCCTGGGTCCTCAACGAGAGCAGTGTGCACTTTTAGTGAGTGAGATATCACCCCAGCCCTAGACTTATAACTTCAAAGATATTCTTTCTAAAATATGAAGAGGATGCACCAAGAAATTCCCAGCACAATGCTCACACAGTCTTTTGGATGATGATGCATGCCTACAGCAGTGGCTCCTAGGGAAATATAATTAGTATATGTGGGATAGAGAAAATCATAGTGTACGGTGTGCAGACCAGTCGGTGAAATGAAGAGGTAGCTGAGCTCGCCAGCAGCCTGTGATTAGGAGTACAGAGCTTAGGGACTCGCTTTGATGGGGTGAGAGAAAGAGGCTGCAGTAGATGCTTGCAGCTGCATTTTATGGAATATAAGAATTATATTTTATCCCACATCTCAAAGTATCCATAAATCAACCAGAGGGTTTTCTTGAAAAAGTAGAGTCCATAACCTTTGTGTGTTCCAACCTTCCAGAGAGGAGATAGCAAAAACCAAGTTGAAGTAATAAGAGCTGCCTCGTCTGGGTTTTGGAGAAACAAATCCAGAGGATATGTAATTTAAATGATTTTAAATAGACATCCAGAAAATCTCTGACTTAAGTGGTTTGAAAACATGTCTTAATTCCTACAGAAATTTGTATTAATAGTTTTTATATGGTTAAAAAGGTGATTTGGCCATGTGCTCTGATGAGTTAATTCAAATTACAATGACTCTGACTTGGATTTTCACAACTGTTATAATTGGAAACAGCTGTGGACTCATAGCATGCTTTGAGGTAAGCTAGTAGTTTTAGATTCCTTGTATGTTCAATTTGAAATATTTGTGAGTTTCCATACACAGATGAATTTGGTCATTTCGAAATCAGTAAGAATCTACCATGAGCTGGATATTTTATCCTAGACTCAGAATCACAGGAAAAAAATGTGTGTGTGCCATGAGATCCTACAGTCTAGGAGACAGGGAGAGTCAAATATAACCTTGACACCACGTGGTATGATTATCTAGTTGTTAATGATATTATCAAACAGCAATAAGAATAATAATCGTTATAATTTTCTCTGCATACTAAGATTACCCTTATGTCAAAGCTTGTTGGATGCCGTTAACAACTCTACATGGTACAAATTCATAACCCCAGTTTATAGTTGGAGAAATCAAAGCTAAAGTGATATGAGAAACCTGTTATAAAATAATAAAACCTCACACTTCACAACAATGCTTGGACCCAGGTGCCAACAGAGTTTGTGACCCGGTTTCCATCATCTTGTTCCTTGTTCCTACCAACTGTGGGTGTTTGAAAAAAAGGGTATATTGTAAAAAGAGATCAGGGAGAGATCTGGGGCTAGAAGAGTGAGGAAGAAAAGTTGATAAAAGGATAAGACGAGTTAAGAGTTAAAAATGTAAGTTGGCATTTGGTAAGGAGTGAGGAAAAGGCATTGGGTAGACAGAGAGGTGTAAGATGAGCCATCAAAAAGTTTCTGCTTTTAGCACAAATAGAATAGAAGAGACGATGAGAGAGATGTGACCAGAAGACTTCGTTAGAATCAGATCACTGTTGCTGAAGATCAGCCTCTGAAAGAGCTCTGATTTCACTCGTTAATGAAGAGGAGCTATCAGCTTTATTGAACAGTAGGATAACAAAGATCCAGAGACCTTAGATAGTGGGAGCCACACTCATCACATCTGTCTCCCTGAGTCCCACTTCAGTGTCTCCAGTAACTGATGGATAAACCAATACATAATTTTAAAATGGTCCATCGATGGGAGTGTCTGATACACAGTGGAGAAAGACTGTGGCCAAAAATGCAAGTCAGGAGACTGCTGAAAATTTCAAGAAGGAAATCCAGGGATAATAAAGCTATCCCACAAAGCATGTGAGCATCGATGGGGAGCACAGAAGGCACAGGTCTGAGTGTGAGGCGCCCTTCAGTGAAAGAAGACAACAAATTTAAAGTAGCGGCCAAAGCATCATCTTTCATAAAGGTCTCGGGAAGTCCAGGTATCATGGGGGCTGCCCACATCAAAGGCAGTCTCTGTATCTATTGTCCCACAATGCAAACATATGTCTAGAAATCAGTGAACTTTGTTCAGTTCTGAGCCCCATTTTTTAATGGGGTTATTTGATTTTCTGAAGTCCACCTTCTTGAGTTCTTTATATATGTTGGATATTAGTCCCCTATCTGATTTAGGATAGGTAAAGATCCTTTCCCAATCTGTTGGTGGTCTTTTTGTCTTATTGACGGTGTCTTTTGCCTTGCAGAAACTTTGGAGTTTCATTAGGTCCCATTTGTCAATTCTCGATCTTACAGCACAAGCCATTGCTCACTAGCTGCATATGTATCAAATGATGGCCTAGTCGGCCATCACTGGAAAGAGAGGCCCATTGGACACGCAAACTTTATATGCCCCAGTACAGGGGAACGCCAGGGCCAAAAAGGGGGAGTGGGTGGGTAGGGGAGTGGGGGTGGGTGGGTATGGGGGACTTTTGGTATAGCATTGGAAATGTAAATGAGCTAAATACCTAATAAAAATGGAAAGAAAAAAAAAGAAATCAGTGAACTTGGAGAAGCCACAAGTTCAAGAAAACCCAGCCACCCGTGCCATGGAAAGGCTGGGCTTCTGCTTTGCCGGAGCTTCACACAAAGCCAGGGCGGATGTCTCAGCCTTCTTCTGTGGAAAATTTATGAAGCCTGGTTTAGAGAAAATGCCCTGGTCGTTTTAAGGCTGGCATTTGGAGTCAGAATGCCTTCTCCAAGTAGCACATAACGACACAATTCAATAACTCTGACCATTGTGGAAAAATGTCATGTGCCAATAGCGATTTTCCATAATTTTGTTCAGAAAATCTGAAAGAAATGCAGAAAATGGATTTGCAGCCCTGGAAGCAGGCAGAGAAACAGTAGCAGGAGGCTGCAGGCCAGTAATTGATGTTTCAAATATCACTGAGTGCTTTGCCTGTAATTTCACAGGAGAATGATAATAATTAAAAGCACAAACTTACAAGTCCTATCTGAGGAGGGAAATGTCGCCCGCACTCATAGTGAAGGGAGCCGGTTGGACTGTTTCACTTGGTCCAGCAAGTGTCAGGTATCTACAATGATTAGTTTGCAGGATGTCCCTCCCCTAGAAAATGTTCCAAGGGGCCCCCCAAATGGAGGTGATAATTAACCCATTGGAATTCCCTAGGAACCGCTGATAAACCAAGGTTCCTTGGGAAGTCCCACAGTCCCAGGCTTTTCCTGATTGAGCTGGCTTTTCTCACAAATATACTCTGGGAAATAATGACACTAAGCCTAGCTCCCTGCCCGCAATTATGAGACCAGCCATTATAGTGGTTTGTGGTGAGGGAGATTTATGATTTTTGCTGTGAGGTGTATTTGTAATTGAGTCTGCATCTGCTCAGATTGGCCCATGGCCTTAGGCAGATTGTCCAACTTCTCTGAACCTGTTTCTTGATGGAAAATGGGCATCAAAAGAATAATTGTCAGAGACTGCTGGGGAGGGCAAAACAATAAACACCATGGTTTTTGTTGTTATTTGAAATAAATATTAACTATTACTGAGATTGTTATGGTTACGAAACACTATTTTGTGTAATCTATTTTTGTTAACAGAATATAATTTCCTCAACTATAGATTGGGTAAGCCACTGAGACATTGTAAAATAATGATGATGATGATGATGATGGATGGATGATAGGAAGAAAGGAAGGAAGAAAGGAAGAAGGAAGGAAGGAAGAAAAAACAAATAAAGAGGGAAAGAATTGTATGATGCTAAGCTGGACTTGTGTTCCCTTTCTTAAAGGAACCTCCTTTAGGTATCAAATTCAAGAACTCAGTTTCCTGTATCTCTAACTCTGTTGCCATTGCTACAGCAGGCAGCAGGCAGTGGAACTCTCTAATTGTGTGTGGCACATCTATATGTTTGGAAAAGAGAGTAGTTTTGGTGTTGTCTCCCCCTGAGGGATAAAGAAAATGGGTTTTGAGGACTTTTATCAGCGTCTGGTGATAAACATGGTGTTTCTGAATCATTAGTCATTAGTTGTGAATCCATATGTTTGGTTAAATGTGAATACTCTGTCTTCCTTCCAAACTGTAACTGAGAATTACTCTCCATAACTTGGGTTCGTGGAGGAAAAAACAGACATTGTCTAAAACAACAAATATTATGGTTGAGTTGGACACTGTGATCCATAGATTCAAAGAACACATTAGAGCATCATAGTGTTCACCATCAGCACTGCATTAAATGTGGTCATTGTGTATATTTCTTTAGCCCCATTGTCTTCCTTCTGGCTTAGCAGAGGTTTCTGCCTTCACCTGGACTTCAGCAGTGGGATTCTACCCACAGACTCATAACCCTGAATGAGGACCATCATACCTTAATCCTACTGTTCAGAACTGAACTTCAACACCCCCCCCCAGCCCCCACAAATACTTTGCATGAATTCAATATGCTCCATAAAGAGAGAAAGGTGCTTGGTAGGTTGGTAGTCTGCTTTATAGAAAGGTGACACCATTCTGCCCAGCACGGCTTAAAGGCAGAACAAGGAGTCATGATGAAATCATAACACCATTTCTTAGATCCTCCCTAAGTAATAATTTGGCTCTGTAATCCCCATTGGATTTTTGTGCAACACATGGCTTTATCCAGATGCAAGACTCAGGTTTCTCACATACCTATGGCATTTCACTCATCAAAAAGCTCTAGGCATGGAGTTTGGACAGAGAGGGATGTATTTTCTCCCTGGAAATTGTGCATCATGGGGCCTATTGGGATAAATGGCAAAGTCAAGGAATTTAAAGATTAGCCAAGAAGCAGTGAGGCAAGGCGAGAAAGAGGTACCAGGTAATCCTATTGATTTCAGTTGGCAACATTAAGTAAATAGTTGAGTTTCCTAAGCCAAGTTCTTTTAAGTTGTAACTGTAATTCAATGCCAAGGATGAAGTTAAGGCATATATATATATATATATATATATATATATATATATATATATATATATATGTGTGTGTGTGTGTGTGTGTGTGTGTGTGTGTGTGTATGTATATGTATATATATGTATGTATATGTATATACATATATATGAAAAGGGGGTGGGGCATAGCTCTGATGGAGCCTGCGGTGGGGTGGGATGCCCTTGCCTGTCTACCCTGGTGACCAAGAATATCCTAGGTACAGCCAAATCAAATCATTGCTAGATTCTTCTATTTAATAACTATAGAGAATAATTCATCTGAATTTCCACCCACTCAAGTTGGAAGTTCAGACAATTCTGTGTTATGAAAAAAAAAAAGAGCAAATGAGAAAATAAAAGGCCATTTACATAAATGTCCTCATGTCTAACGAGGTATCGGGGTCATCTGCAGATATTGTGGAGCAGCCTCTGAGGCTTCTTTTCAGATGAAATGGGTGCGCACATCTGGAGGCCTGGCCTAGGCTTGTGTCTGTAGGCTTACGGAGGTGATTCTGACATGCAGCCAGCCTACTGAGTTACTGATTCACTCTTCAGCAACCATTTATCTGGTCCTCTTCTCTGCCCCGTGCTTATCATCCACTTATGGAATTATACATTCATCTTCAGCTCCTTGAAATCTGTACAAATGAAGTTGTGCACACATCACTTGAATGCTTATACCCAGCACACTCATTTGGGTGCTTACTCGTGTATGTACTGTACATTGTACATCTATATTTAAACATGTACCCCAGTTCAGTCATTGTAAATGGTATTCTGTTGTATGGTTAGTAGTTTCTTTGTCCATCAGGCTGCTGATTAACACACGAAGGCACCCCCCAATCCCTACATTTGCACTGTTGCAGATGAAGATTCTATGAATGTCTATGATATGTCTTTGTTTGGATCTATGCTTTCATGTCCCCTGCACACCTAGGATTGGGCTGACTAGATGATAGGCAGGAATATATTGAACTTGTAAAGAAACTGCCATACTGCTTTTGTAATCTCATGATTTGGAATTTAAGTCTTTAGAGTGGAGGATTTGCATTCTAGTCCTTACATGTTGCCACTGGCACATATCCACTGAGCACATATCCACCAGCACATATTCATTGAGCACATATCCACTAGCACATATCCACTAAGCACATATCCACCAGCACACATCCACTGACACATATCCACTGAACACATATCCACCAGCACATATCCACCAGCACCTATCCACATATCCTTTAATTTGGGGCCAGCCTAACACTGTATGAGTTTGGCTATTGTTTCTTTTAGTTTGTTTTGTTAGTAGACTTTACCTTTTAGAGAATTTTTGTATTATATACCTGCTGCCTTAAGATCATGAGTTTGTAGCAACTGGTGAGCGAATAAGGGCACAATCATTATCACCCATACTACCTGGTCTACAGAGGGGCCCACTGGTGCCTTTTATGGATTTTGATGAACGTTTAAGAGCATTTCTCTATTATCGCATTATAATACATTTTGCATTAATATTGCCATGATGTTAGCTGTTCAACGCTATTTTCCCCTTAACCCTAAGAAATCACTTATCATTTTTACTGTACAGTTAATATTTTTCCTTTCTAACATTACATATGGTCACAGCCTTTTCACGTTGGTTTGTTTTGCTTCACAACACACATTTAAACTTCCCCTGTGCCTTTTCCTACCTTGGTAGCTCATATCTCTTTATCTCTGAGTAACATTCCATTCTCAGGATGTACAGTTTATATTTCTGTTCATCTACTAACAGACCAGCTGGTTACTTCCCAGTTTTGGCAATCTGGAATGAAGCTGCTGTGAGCACCCACATTCAGGTTTGTTTCAACTTAAGCTTTTTAACCCACTTGGGCAAATATGGAGGGATGTAACTGCTCCTTCATATGGTATGAGAACATTTTATTTTATAGGAACTGTCAGATTGTCTTCCACGGTGCCTGTGCTTTTTTTTTTTTGCATCCTCATTGGCAAACATGCCAACATTTGGTACTATTAGTGTTTTGAATTTTACCCATCTTAGCAGGTGTGTGGTGCTGCACTGTGATTTAAACTACAGTTATCTAAGGCATCTAATGATGATCTGATTTTTTGTGCATTTTGGGGGCAAATACTTTGGTAAAATGTCTATTCAACTCTTTTGGTTACTTTGCCAGATCATACATTGCCTCATGGCAGTTTTGGAAGGGTTCTGTGTATATTTTGGATGAAACTCCATACATGTCTCTTGCAAACATTTAAAAATATGCTGTAAGTTCACAATGCATAAAGCAAGAGTTTCCACTGACATGTTTTCAGAATGTACATGTCATTATAATTTATTCTATCCATTTTTCTCAAGTACCTTCTCCACCTTGCTTCTAGTCAGCTCCCTTACTCCTGAGTAGAATTGTCTTCTGCTTTCATCATACATATATACATGCATGCATACATACATACATTCCACTGTCCTCTTCCCTTTCCAAAGACCTCTTCTTCAGATCTGTGTACCCCTTTCTAGTTTGG
This sequence comes from Mus musculus, assembly GCF_000001635.26. Taxonomy (NCBI): domain Eukaryota; kingdom Metazoa; phylum Chordata; class Mammalia; order Rodentia; family Muridae; genus Mus; species Mus musculus. Next base: position 159,931,676 of record NC_000068.7, read on the forward strand.
CTACACACACACACACACACACACACACACACACACACTTGAATCTAGATTCCACATAGGAGAGAATGCATATGGCGCTTGTCTTTCTGAATTAGCTTATTTTGGTTAACATAATGACTGTATTCTAATCCATTTTCCTACAAATGTCAAGATGTCAATTTTAATAAAACCGCATATCTTCTTTGCACATTCTCCTGTTGATGAACTATGAGGCTGACTCCATTTCCTTCTTCTTGTGACTAGCAAGTGTCCTGTAAGCAGGTGTCCCTGTGATAGGATTTTTAATTCTTTGGTTGGTTCCCAGCATCTACATGGTGACTCACAACCACCTGCTAACTTTGTTCCAAGGGACCCAATGCCCTCTTATGGCCTCTGCAGGCACTGGGTGCACATGGTGCACTTTCATGAAGGCAAACAATATACCCATACACATAAAGTATGAATAAATAAATTCTAATGAAAAACATGTGCAAAGCACAGTATTGCAAACATTTAATGCCAGCAGTTGGGAGGCAGAGGAGGCAGATGTCTGTGAGTTCAAAACCAATGTGGTCTACATAGTGAGACCGTGTCTCAAAAGAATAAAAAGGCTATAAAAAACTATTGTGATCAACAATTTTCTTTACGAGACTTCAACTCCAAATAAGATAATTTTACTATATAGGGAGATGTCTGGGTTATCTCTCTCTAAATAGTTATATATTTTTATCTAAATCATCAAACAACATAAAACTACAAAAATATTTTCTTTTAATCCTCTTGTTATCTACAGACTTTTCAATTATATCAACACTTGCATTTTGTATTGATAATAATAGTTCTCAAAAGTTTCTTTTAGTTGCCCTAGTAATAGATTTACTAAAGTTGTGGTTTCATATAAGAACCAAAATTTTATTTATTTTTCTTTATTATTTCTTTTTTTTCCATTTTTTATTAGGTATTTAGCTCATTTACATTTCCAATGCTATACCAAAAGTCCCCCATACCCACCCACCCCCACTCCCCTACCCGCCCACTCCCCCTTTTTGGCCCTGGCGTTCCCCTATTCTGGGGCATATAAAGTTTGTGTGTCCAATGGGCCTCTCTTTCCAGTGATGGCCGACTAGGCCATCTTTTGATACACATGCAGCTAGAGTCAAGAGCTCCGGGGTACTGGTTAGTTCATAATGTTGATCCACCTATAGGGTTGCAGATCCCTTTAGCTCCTTGGGTACTTTCTCTAGCTCCTCCATTGGGAGCCCTGTGATCCATCCATTAGCTGACTGTGGGCATCCACTTCTGTGTTTGCTAGGCCCCGGCATAGTCTCACAAGAGACAGCTACATCTGGGTCCTTTCGATAAAATCTTGCTAGTGTATGCAATGGTGTCAGCGTTTGGATGCTGATTATGGGGTGGATCCCTGGATAAGGCAGTCTCTACATGGTCCATCCTTTCATCTCAGCTCCAAACTTTGTCTCTGTAACTCCTTCAAGGGTGTTTTGTTCCCACTTCTAAGGAGGGGCATAGTGTCCACACTTCAGTCTTCATTTTTCTTGAGTTTCATGTGTTTAGGAAATTGTATCTTATATCTTAGGTATCCTAGGTTTTGGGCTAATATCCACTTATCAGTGAGTACATATTGTGTGAGTTCCTTTGTGAATGTGTTACCGCACTCAGGATGATGCCCTCCAGGTCCATCCATTTGCCTAGGAATTTCATAAATTCATTCTTTTTAATAGCTGAGTAGTACTCCATTGTGTAGATGTACCACATTTTCTGTATCCATTCCTCTGTTGAGGGGCATCTGGGTTCTTTCCAGCTTCTGGCTATTATAAATAAGGCTGCTATGAACATAGTGGAGCATGTGTCCTTCTTACCAGTTGGGGCATCTTCTGGATATATGCCCAGGAGAGGTATTGCTGGATCCTCCGGTAGTTCTATGTCCAATTTTCTGAGGAACCACCAGACGGATTTCCAGAGTGGTTGTACAAGCCTGCAATCCCACCAACAATGGAGGAGTGTTCCTCTTTCTCCACATCCTCGCCAGCATCTGCTGTCACCTGAATTTTTGATCTTAGCCATTCTGACTGGTGTGAGGTGGAATCTCAGGGTTGTTTTGATTTGCATTTCCCTGATGATTAAGGATGTTGAACATTTTTTCAGGTGCTTCTCTACCATTCGGTATTCCTCAGGTGAGAATTCTTTGTTCAGTTCTGAGCCCCATTTTTTAATGGGGTTATTTGATTTTCTGAAGTCCACCTTCTTGAGTTCTTTATATATGTTGGATATTAGTTCCCTATCTGATTTAGGATAGGTAAAGATCCTTTCCCAATCTGTTGGTGGTCTCTTTGTCTTATTGACGGTGTCTTTTGCCTTGCAGAAACTTTGGAGTTTCATTATGTCCCATTTGTCAATTCTCGATCTTACAGCACAAGCCATTGCTGTTCTGTTCAGGAATTTTTCCCCTGTGCCCATATCTTCAAGGCTTTTCCCCACTTTCTCCTCTATAAGTTTCAGTGTCTCTGGTTTTATGTGAAGTTCTTTGATCCATTTAGATTTGACCTTAGTACAAGGAGATAAGTATGGATCGATTCGCATTCTTCTACATGATAACAACCAGTTGTGCCAGCACCATTTGTTGAAAATGCTGTCTTTCTTCCACTGGATGGTTTTAGCTCCCTTGTCGAAGATCAAGTGACCATAGGTGTGTGGGTTCATTTCTGGGTCTTCAATTCTATTCCATTGGTCTACTTGTCTGTCTCTATACGAGTACCATGCAGTTTTTACCACAATTGCTCTGTAGTAAAGCTTTAGGTCAGGCATGGTGATTCCACCAGAGGTTCTTTTATCCTTGAGAAGAGTTTTTGCTATTCTAGGTTTTTTGTTATTCCAGATGAATTTGCAAATTGCTCCTTCTAATTCGTTGAAGAATTGAGTTGGAATTTTGATGGGGATTGCATTGAATCTGTAGATTGCTTTTGGCAAGATAGCCATTTTTACAATGTTGATCCTGCCAATCCATGAGCATGGGAGATCTTTCCATCTTCTGAGATCTTCTTTAATTTCTTTCTTCAGAGACTTGAAGTTTTTATCATACAGATCTTTCACTTCCTTAGTTAGAGTCACGCCGAGATATTTTATATTATTTGTGACTATTGAGAAGGGTGTTGTTTCCCTAATTTCTTTCTCAGCCTGTTTATTCTTTGTGTAGAGAAAGGCCATTGACTTGTTTGAGTTAATTTTATATCCAGCTACTTCACCGAAGCTGTTTATCAGGTTTAGGAGTTCTCTGGTAGAATTTTTAGGGTCACTTATATATACTATTATATCATCTGCAAAAAGTGGTATTTTGACTTCCTCTTTTCCAATTTGTATCCCCTTGATCTCCTTTTGTTGTCGAATTGCTCTGGCTAATACTTCAAGTACTATGTTGAAAAGGTAGGGAGAAAGTGGGCAGCCTTGTCTAGTCCCTGATTTTAGTGGGATTGCTTCCAGCTTCTCTCCATTTACTTTGATGTTGGCTACTGGTTTGCTGTAGATTGCTTTTATCATGTTTAGGTATGGGCCTTGAATTCCTGATCTTTCCAGAACTTTTATCATGAATGGGTGTTGGATCTTGTCAAATGCTTTTTCTGCATCTAACGAGATGATCATGTGGTTTTTGTCTTTGAGTTTGTTTATATAATGGATTACATTGATGGATTTTCGTATATTAAACCATCCCTGCATCCCTGGAATAAAACCTACTTGGTCAGGATGGATGATTGCTTTAATGTGTTCTTGGATTCGGTTAGCGAGAATTTTATTGAGGATTTTTGCATCGATATTCATAAGAGAAATTGGTCTGAAGTTCTCTATCTTTGTTGGATCTTTCTGTGGTTTAGGTATCAGAGTAATAGTGGCTTCATAAAATGAGTTGGGTAGAGTACTTTCTACTTCTATCTTGTGAAAAAGTTTGTGCAGTACTGGAATTAGATCTTCTTTGAAGGTCTGATAGAACTCTGCACTAAACCCGTCTGGTCCTGGGCTTTTTTTGGCTGGGAGACTATTTATAACTGCTTCTATTTCTTTAGGGGATATGGGACTGTTTAGAAGGTCAACTTGATCCTGATTCAACTTTGGTACCTGGTATCTGTCCAGAAATTTGTCCATTTCGTCCAGGTTTTCCAGTTTTGTTGAGTATAGCCTTTTGTAGAAGGATCTGATGGTGTTTTGGATTTCTTCAGGATCTGTTGTTATGTCTCCCTTTTCAGTTCTGATTTTGTTAATTAGGATTTTGTCTCTGTGCCCTCTAGTGAGTCTAGCTAAGGGTTTATCTATCTTGTTGATTTTCTCAAAGAACCAACTCCTCGTTTGGTTAATTCTTTGAATAGTTCTTCTTGTTTCCACTTGGTTGATTTCACCCCTGAGTTTGATTATTTCCTGCCGTCTACTCCTCTTGGGTGAATTTGCTTCCTTTTTTTCTAGAGCTTTTAGATGTGTTGTCAAGCTGCTAGTATGTGCTCTCTCCCGTTTCTTCATGGAGGCATTCAGAGCTATGAGTTTCCCTCTTAGAAATGCTTTCATTGTGTTCCAAAGGTTTGGGTACGTTGTGGCTTCATTTTCATTAAACTCTAAAAAGTCTTTAATTTCTTTCTTTATTCCTTCCTTGACCAAGGTATCATTGAGAAGAGTGTTGTTCAGTTTCCACGTGAGTGTTGGCTTTCTGTTATTTTTTTTTGTTATTGAAGATCAGCCTTAGTGCATGGTGATCTGATAGGATACATGGGACAATTTCAATATTTTTGAATCTGTTGAGGCCTGTTTTGTGACCTATTATGTGGTCAATTTTGGAGAAGGTACCATGAGGTGCTGAGAAGAAGGTATATCCTTTTGTTTTAGGATAAAATGTTCTGTAGATATCTGTCAGATCCATTTGTTTCATCACTTCTGTTAGTTTCAGTGTGACCCTGTTTAGTTTCTGTTTCCATGATCTGTCCATTGGTGAAAGTGGTGTGTTGAAGTCTCCCACTATTATTGTGTGAGGTGCAATGTGTGCTTTGAGCTTTAATAAAGTTTCTTTAATGAATGTGGCTGCCCTTGTATTTGGAGCATAGATATTCAGAATTGAGAGTTCCTCTTGGAGGATTTTACCTTTGATGAGAACGAAGTGCCCCTCCTTGTCTTTTTTGATGACTTTGGGTTGGAAGTCAATCTTATCAGATATTAGGATGGCTACTCCAGCTTGTTTCTTCATACCATTTGCTTGGAAAATTGTTTTCCAGCCTTTTATTCTGAGGTAGTGTCTATCTTTTTCTCTGAGATGTGTCTCCTGTAAACAGCAAAATGTTGGGTCTTGTTTGTGTAGCCAGTTTGTTAGTCTATGTCTTTTTATTGGGGAGTTGAGACCATTGATGTTAAGAGATATTAAGGAAAAGTAATTGTTGCTTCCTGTTATTTTTGTTGTTAAAGTTGGCATTCTGTTCTTGTGGCTGTCTTCTTTTAGGTTTGTTGAGGGATTACCTTCTTGTTTTTTCTAGGGCATTGTTCCCGTTCTTGTATTGGTTTTTTTCTGTTATTAACCTTTGAAGGGCTGGATTCGTGGAGAGATAATGTGTGAATTTGGTTTTGTCGTGGAATACTTTGGTTTCTCCATCTATGGTAATTGAGAGTTTGGCTGGGTATAGTAGCCTGGGCTGGAATTTGTGTTCTCTTAGTGTCTGTATAACATCTGTCCACTCTCTTCTGGCTTTCATAGTCTCTGGTGAAAAATCTGGTGTAATTCTGATAGGCTTGCCTTTGTATGTTACTTGACCTTTTTCCCTTACCGCTTTTAGTATTCTATCTTTATTTAGTGCATTTGTTATTCTGATTATTATGTGTCGGGAGGAATTTCTTTTCTGGTCCAGTCTATTTGGAGTTCTGTAGGCTTCTTGTATGTCCATAGGTATCTCTTTCTTTATATTTGGGAAGTTTTCTTCAATAATTTTGTTGAAGATGTTTGCTGGTCCTTTGAGTTGAAAATCTTCATTCTCATCCACTCCTATTATCCGTAGGTTTGGTCTTCTCATTGTGTCCTGGATTTCCTGGATATTTTGAATTAGGATCTTTTTGCATTTTCCATTTTCTTTGATTGTTGTGCCGATGTTCTCTATGGAATCTTCTGCACCTGAGATTCTCTCTTCCATCTCTTGTATTCTGTTGCTGATGCTCAAATCTATGGTTCCAGATTTCTTTCCTAGGGTTTCTATCTCCAGTGTTGCCTCACTTTGAGTTTTCTTTATTGTTTCTACTTCCCTTTTTAGGTCTAGTATGGTTTTGTTCATTTCCATCACCTGTTTGTATGTTTTTTCCTCTTTTTCTGTAAGGACTTCTACCTGTTTGATTGTGTTTTCCTGTTTTTCTTTAAGGACTTGTAACTCTTTAGCAGTGTTCTCCTGTATTTCTTTAAGTGATTTATTAAAGTCCTTCTTGATGTCCTCTACCATCATCATGAGATATGCTTTTAAATCTAGGTCTAGGTTTTCGGGTGTGTTGGGGTGCCCTGGACTGGGCGAAGTGGGAGTGCTGGGTTCTGATGATGGTGAGTGGTCTTGGTTCCTGTTAGTAGGATTCCTACGTTTACCTTTCGCCATCTGGTAATCTCTGGAGTTAGTAGTTATAGTTGACTCTGTTTAGAGATTGTTCTTCTGGTGATTCTGTTACCGTCTCTCAGCAGACCTGGGAGACAGATTCTCTCCTCTGAGTTTCAGTGCTCAGAGCACTCTCTGCTGGCAAGCTCTCTTACAGGGAAGGTGCGCAGATATCTTGTTTTTGGACCTCCTCTTGGTCGAAGAAGAAGGCCCAAAACAGGGCCTCTCTCAGAAGCTGTGTTGCTTTGGCAGTTCCCAGAAGCTGTCAGCTTCTGTGGTGCAGACTCTCACCTGTGCAGACTAAATTCCTAAGTTCCAGAGAGTCCTGGAACCAAGATGGCGACCGCTGCTCCTGAGGCTGAGGCCGCCTCCCGAGCCAGGCGGACACCTGTCCTCTGGTCCGGATGGTGGCCGGCTGTCTGCGGCCCGCCAAGGGTGCTGCCTCAGCGGCTCTGTGCTTCTGCCCGTCCCAGAAGCTGTCCGGTTCTCTGGTGCACCCTCTAACCTGTTCAGACTAATTTCCTAGGTCCCGCAGAGTCCCGGAACCAAGATGGCGACCGCTGCTGCTGAGGCTGAGGTCGCCTCCCAAGCCAGGCGGACACCTGTCCTCTGGTCCGGATGGTGGCCGGCTGTCTGCGGCCCGCCAAGGGTGCTGCCTCAGCGGCTCTGTGCTTCTGCCCGTCCCAGAAGCTGTCCGGTTCTCCTTCTTTATTATTTCTTATAGTAAAGTTTATTCACTCCTACTAGATATTCATTTATTCATCTATGCTAAATTTAAATATTTTGCTATTTTCTTACATTGGAATCCAGGAACTGTTTGAAAAACTTTCATATTATATAATGCAGGCATTTCTAATTTCATCAACCATTTCCTGTGTCATATATGGAGTCTTTCAGAAGCAAAAAATGTATTTCACAAAATATTGAGTAATTGTACAGAGGTCATAGTGTCAATTACAGATTTCTCAGGAAAAAAATCTGTCCTTAATTCTGAATTCATCCTGTTGTGGTATGTGAGCATGCTCTATGTGATCTAAACCTTTTGTACTATTGAACTTACTTTTGGTATGTTATATCACAATAAATATTCTGACTTTTATAAGAAATACATATTCTAGATCTGTTAAGTAGAGCATGACACAAATGCCAACTAGGTCAAGTTGCTCAATAATGTTATTAAAATCTTCTACAGACTTTCTGATTGTCTGAGTATGTTTTTCTATTAGTTTCTGAGAGAGATTAAAATCCCCAAATATAGTTGCATATTTGACTATTTTCCTATGATGTCCTTGATTAGTTTCATTTCATATTTTTGTAGTTATTGTAAGCACTTTTAGAATCATTGATTCTCTTAACAAATTCATTCAGATGCCATTATGAATTAAAAATATGTATCCCTGATAATATCATTAACTTCAAAATTGTCTTGGCCTGATGCTGAGATAGTCTATCCAGATTTCATTTGATTAATGTTAACACATCTTTATGCATCCTTCTTAGGTGAATTTCTTCCTGTTCTTTTGTGAGAAGTGTGTGCCATGTTGCTTTAGTTGTCAACGTGACATCCCAGGGAAGAGGGAGCCTCTACTGAAGTCTGTCTTGATCAGACTACCACCTGGGCATGTCTGAGATTTTCTTAGCTGCTAGTTGATGTGGGATGTCCAGCTGCTATAGGTGGTACCATCCTTGGGCAGATAGACTTGATCTGTATGAAAAACATAGCTGAGCAAGCCAGGGGAACAAGCCATTAAGAAGCTTTTCCATGGTCTCTGCTTCAATGTCTTCCTTCAGGTTCCTGCTTAGGCTTCCCGGGTGATGGACTGTCCTTGGTGAACCGAATGAATCTTCTCTTGTTTTTGATCACTGTGATAGTTTTATGTCACCTTGACACAAGCTAGAGTCATTTTTGGAAGAAGGAACCTCCAATGAGAAAATGACCCCCACAAGATTAGCTTGTAGGCAAGCCTGGGGTGGGTTTTCTTGACTGATGACTGATGTGGGAGGGCCCAGCTCGCTGTGGAAGGTGTCACCTAAGAACTGGTGGCCCTGCATGCTTTCAGAAAGCAGGTTGAGCAAGCCATGAGGAACAATCCCGAAAACAGCACTCTTCTTTTTTTTTATTAGATATTTTCTTTATTTACATTTCAAATGCTATCCCAAAAGTCTCCTATACCCTCCCTCTGCCCTGCTCCTCTACCCATCTACTCCCACTTCTTGGCCCTGGCATTCCCCTGTACAGGTGCATATAAAGTTTGCAAGCAAGCAAGGGGCCTCTCTTCCCAATGATGGCCGACTAGGCCATCTTCTGCTGCATATGCAGCTAGAGACACGAGCTCTGGGGGGTACTGGTTAGTTCATAATGTTGTTCCACCTATAGGGTTGCAGACCCCTTCAGCTCCTTGGGTGCTTTCTCTAGCTCCTCCATTGGGGGCCCTGTGTTCCATCCTATAGATGACTTTGAGCATCCAATTCTGTATTTGCCAGGCACTGGCATAGCCTCACATGAGACAGCTATATCAGGGTCCTTTCAGCAAAATCTTGCTGGCATATGCAACTCTTCTATGGCCTCCTCCTCATTAATTTCTGCCTCCATGTTCCTGCCTCACATTCCTTCTCTGACTTCCCCTAGTGATGAGTTGTTTCCTGGGCTGTATAAAGAAACGAATGCTTCCTTTCTCAAGTTGTTTTTGGTCGTGGTGCTTATCACAGCAATAGAAACCAAAGCAGGATAGCATGATTCCTTATGATCGACTCATACGGGGCTCTCTGTTTATTATCCATCTGACAATGACTGCCTTCCACTTTAAATGATTTTTGATGTGACAAGTCTCAAAACTATTTTCTAATTGCATGTTTATTCTGCATATTCTTCCTTCCCTTTGTTTTCTTCATTGTGCTTCCCTCAGGTATATTGATGTTTTTGTTACAGATTCTCCTCCTGGACACTGAGTTACTGTTAGCTGCCATTCCTTGTCTTGTTACTTAGTAATTGCTTTATGGCTTATGGCATAAATCTTTATTACAGTAACATCTTTATGGTGCCAGAGTCTACCCTTAAATTATATAATACACTGTTCATATAGTGTGAGGCATATGAAAATATGCCAAAAAATTCCATCTAGTGTCTGCAATACCAGATATTTTATTTTCACACACAATGTGTCATTTGAATGAGAATGATAGGCTTATATGTTTAAGTATCTGGTCCTCAGTTGGTGGAACAATTTGGGAATGATTAGAAGGGGTGGCATTGGTAGAAGAGGGTGTATTACTGGGGAGTGGCTTGGCTTTGAGCTTCCAAAAGCGCATTCCCAGTTGGTTAGCTCTCTCACTGCCTGCTGCTTGTGGATCAGATGTAGATGCTCAGCTACTGCTTCAGTGTTATGCTTGTCTGCCTGATGCCGTTGCACCAACCTCCTCTGTGATGGTCATGGACTAACCGTCTAAAACTGTAAGCCCTAAATAAATGAGAATGAGTGTGCCTGAAAGTTTCTATTCCTATTACCTGCAATACTATTCTAGAGCTCATTCCACATATAAATAAGTATCACAACGCATTGTTATTGCTTTTGTTAAAACATTTCAAGGTCCATTTAAAAGGCCTAAGTCATGAGTAAATTTGTGCATTTGCTTATATGATGCTCTTTGCAATGCCCATCATCCTTCTATGTACTTCCCTGTCTATCTCCTGTCATGCTTCTCATCCGCAAAAAGAAATGTGCTTAGCCTTTGCCATAGTGAAGACTTGCTGGTGGTAAAGTGTTTTAGCTTTCCATTGTCTTAGAAACTTTTCATTTGTTACCACTTGTGAAAATATATGTTCCGTGGTTATGAAATTTTCACTGAGTTTACCCTCGCCCCCAATGTATATACGCACGTCAAAGATGCTGTTCCACTGCCATCCTGGTATTGGCATCTCATTTGATGACTCAGCTATCCACATTAATTTTAGTTTGGGTATAGTATGTTCCCCAGGCCCATCTGCATTACAGATTTTTGTCCTAATCCATGGTGTTGAGAAAGTTGATCAGGATTTGCCTTGGGGTAATTTTCATCATGTTTATTATGTTTGAGGGTTTTTGAGTATTTTAAATTAGTGTTTATAATTTCAACAAGTTTAGATAAAATTTAGCCATTATGTCTTTCTGTATTTGTTTTGCCCCTCTGCCTGTGGTGATGGCAGTTACACACACATCAGGCCTCTCTCATTCATCCTTCAGTTCTCTGCTTCTCTTGTTATTTTCTTCTTTGTTAGTGGCTTCTTTTCTCCTTGTGTTTTGTTTGGGATGCTTTTTATTGATATGCCTTCCGTATCATGTGTTTCTTCCATCTAGTCAATTAATGTTGTTCCGCCTGTCTTTATCTCACACGCAGTCATTTTCCTCTGTAAATGTTCTGGGTTTGCGCTGTTTACATATCTTCTCTGTAGTTTTGGAATCTCTGATTCAGAACAACTGCTGCTGCTATGTCTGTGTGCACATTTGTCTGCTCATGGTTCCTTCAAATGATGGGTTTATTTTCTCGACATTTCCCTTGCTTCCCAGATGCTTAGCAAGTTTAAATTCTGGCATTGTGTAGTTTATGTGGTTAAGAGTTAGGTGGTGTGTGTGTGTGTGTGTGTGTGTGTGTGTGTGTGTGTGCGCGCGCGCGCGTTCTTGTACATGTTCTTGAACTTTCATTTGTGATGCTATGAGTTACTTCAAGACAGTTCGCTACTTGGAAGTGTGCGTTTGAGTTCCTATTTTGCAAGAGCTGGAGACTCTTCACTGTGGAGATAATTTCTCTCCATGTGTGAAGGGAGACATTTCTGTAAGCCTTGCATAGCTGGTATGCGGTGAGTGTCAAGGTTTCGCCATATGATAAGAGCCATTAATATCACTAGTCTTCTAAGTCTTTCCAAAGACTCCTTCTCTACCCTCAGGTAATTTACACAGATACACAAAGAGAGAGGAGAGGAAGAGGGGGAGAAGAGAGAGAGACTCATTTAGTGCTAGAGGGAACCCTGTACAGGTCTCTAGAGTTCTTATTCTCCTAGAAACCTTAGCAGCCTTTCTATCCCCTAAGGTTTTTCTGAACGCTCAGCTCCTAACCTACTCCTTGTATCCAACAAGTTCTGCCTGGTTCTCGCCTTGCCTCACACTAGAGCTTGGATCTCTCTTAGGGCAGTAAATCTAGAACCATTCAAAACATCTCTTTATCATCTGATTCTAGTCTTCTGAAAAATTCCTGTTTGACTATATTATCCTCAGCTTTAAAATGCGTTCATTTATTTGGTTAATAACTCCAGTTGATGTTACTCTATCCTGATGTAAAATATAGGACTAAAGGCCAAAATGAATTGATATCTCCCCAATGCTCAAAGCTCTTCATTACCAATATATGGCAAAGCTGATACTGGACCTTCCTTAGGACAACGAAAAGAAGTTATTGGGTACATATTATGAACAGTTAAGAAAAACTCAGGAGCATACTATTATGCACACACAGGAGCCTTCTACATCTACAACACAGATAATTTCTCCATACATTTTCAATTCTAAGGCATCCAACATTCAGAGAACATGGATTTACCTCCTGGTATGCAACTCACTAGATCTCTAACCTTACACATAACATTTTTAAAAAATATTTTTATCTTTGTAAGGTGTGTGTGAGAGAAAGTGTGTGTATGTGTGTGTGTGTGTGTGTGTGTGTGTGTGTGTGTGTGTTCAGATGTGCTTGTTTGTATGGGCATTTGTCCAGGCCAGAAGCTGATGTCTTTTTTCCAATCACTTGTCTGGCTTGTGTTTTTGACACATCATCTTTGGGGTCGTGTAGAGCTTATTTCAGCCAGACTGTGGCTGGTAAGCTCCTGGGTTCTTCCTGTCTGAGCCTTGCAGCAGAGAAGTCAAAGATGTGTGTTTTTATGTTCAACTCTTATGTGGATTCTTGCATCTGAACTCGGGTCCCTGTGCTTGCTCATCAAGTACATTGCCCAGCAAGCTGTATTCACAGACACAGCAGGTTAACCTCTCCAGGCTTCAATGGCTCTGTCTGAAAAATGGAAATAGTAACAGCACAAGAGTGTGTGCAAATTGGATGATGAGAGACTTCAATGCAATATTATGCAAAGCACTTGACTTGACAGTAAATATTATTTTCCCATGTATGTGTTAACCAAAATGGTAAGTTAGGTATATCCTCAATAAATTCCAGCTGTTTCCCTAAATCATATTAAATTCTTTCTTCTTCTTTGTTCTTGTCAACATTATGGAGCTTGTTTCCTCCTCTCCAGATTCCTGAGATGTCTGTGCAGTAGGCACCTCTTTTAGAAACCAACTGGTCCATCTGGGCTCCATTTTCAGAGTCAACGTGAAGTGTTTTTCTCTTTGCTGGTGACACTCATGTTTGTATTTGTCTTTACTGGTAACATCGGCCACCCAATTTTTCTCTAATGTTCTTTTCTAAACGTTTGTGCTTTGTGTGTTTCCGACCTCATTCAGTAACTTTAGCACTGTTCAAACCCATGTTTTCCTCGCCCGACCCCCAGTGCTGCACAAATGGAATTCTCCCAGACTCACTCTATGTACGTCACCTAGCTGCCCACTACCCATGTAAACACATGGAACCAGGGGTGTGTCATCATTTCCTAATGCTTGCCACATGGCATTATAGGCACATTTGCATGCATTTTTTGTTTTCTGCTTCCATTGCATCTATCCTTTCCCTGGGCCTTGGAAGAAAGAATAACTCTTGTTGGTTATCTTTGTCTGACACATCCTGAAACTTTTTTAAACACTTTGAGGAAAAGGAGAACAAAGAGGAGAGGTGAAGAAGTAAAGAAGCAGGCTATCCCTTAGCTTGCAAGACAGTTTCTCAGGTTGAGGTACTCACAGCAAGAACCTGAGGACTCAGGTTTGATCCTTGAAACCCATGCTTGAAGAAGCACACACACACACACACACACACACACACACACACACACACACACACATCAAATAAGTAAATAAAGACATAAATAAACTTTTAAGGATTTTAAAAAGAAATGGGGCCTCTTCTTCAGGCAAGCATTTACTGTTGAGAAAACTGAGACACGAGGTTTAGAGATCTCCATGGTACACAAAGACACCTTTGGTAAATGATCTCATTTAACAACTGTCCCCGAGGAATCACACCCTGGTTTCACACATCTCTCTCACAATGCACTGAGACACTGGGCCATGTATTTATCATGTCTCTGGAGAGCAAAGACTTACATATAAAACTGGGGGAAAAAAATCTCATCAAAGTTGCTAAGAAATAATTATATTTCCATAGCTGATACTAAGCAAGAAGAGAGAAAACTGTTCTTTAGCAAAACTAGAAACATTGTATAGTCAATGAGATGGAGCTGAGTAGAATCTCATATAAAATGGCATTTGGGTCCCATCTGATTTTAGTGATAAGGGCTGCAACATGACACAAATGTACCTTGTGTAACATTTGTCATCTCATGCCAGCACTCTGACCTGGATCACCTTAGATGATGCACTTACAGACACACCAAACAGCAGAGGGACAAGAAAAGTAAAAGAAGCCGAATCAGGTAGGCCAGGCAGTTATGTCAAAATAAGGTTTATAAAGGAACTGGAACACTGTTAAGGCCCAGGTGATTCCAAATGGTGTGCAAAATAAAGGGGGGGAGGTGTCAGAATCCAAGGACTAGGTCCAAAGTGCATCGGCTAAGAGCAGAAGACTCGGATCCCACATGAGAAATCCTTTCTCTAAGTCTACAGCCTACTTTGTTTTCTCTTCACAGATCTCTCAGACACAGGCACCATTACTTTCATCTTGGAGAAAAACCAGAGCTCAGAGAGTGAAATGGAACGTTCCAAAGTCAGAAACCAATGCCAGAGGAAAGGTTCAAAAGTAATCTTGAGTTCTAATGCTGAGTAGAAATACTGACACATGCATCCACACCCACCCACAAATACACACTCACACATAAACACACACACCGAGAGAGACAGAGACAGAGACAGAGAGAGAGGCAGAGAAAAAGAGGAGAGAGAGAGGGAGGGAGAGAGAGAGAGAGGAGAGAGAGAGAGAGACAGAGACAGAGATACAGAGATACAGAGACAGAGACAGAGAGACAGAGAGGCAGAGAAAAAGAGGAAAGAGAGGGGGAGGGAGAGGGAGAGAGGGAGAGAGAGAGAGGAGACAAAGACAGAGATACAGAGACAGGGAGACAGAGACAGAGAGACAGAGAAAAAGAGGAGAGAGAGAGGGAGGGAGAAGGAGAGAGGGAGAGAGAGAGGAGAGAGACAGAGACAGAGAGACAGAGACAGAGAGACAGGGAGGCAGAGAAAAAGAGGAGAGGGAGGGAGAGGGAGGGGAGAGAGAGAGAGAGAGAGAGAGAGAGAGAGAGAGAGATGAGAGAGAAGAGAGAGAGACCACCAGAGGAGACTCATTAAACCCACACACTTCCTGGTAGCCTACCCTATTTGCATTTTACTCAGTTGCTCTGAGGTAGAAAACTGTGTGGGTGATTGAAGTAATTTGGAAGTTAATCAAGGAAAAATATACCTTGTCAGTAACAAATGACAAGCTTTCCTAGACAAAAATCACAAAAGATTGGAAAGCCCTCATAGCACTGAAAGTGGTGGGAAAGGGATCTCAGAGATGCTTTTATCAAGGTGATACCACTTACTGGGCAGCACAGTGGGGATCCAGTATGTGAGAAAATTTCTAAGGGCCTTATAACTCCCAGGGTCTATTTTATCAATAGATGACAGTTGCTAGGTGAGGTTTAGTAGGGTTTGTGAATTAGGTAAGCTCTAATTGGCTAAAAATCTGCTTGCTCAGACGATTTTTAAAGTAATTATATGTGTAAAACTTTGGGTTTGGTCCTGGTAGGTGCTTGAGCTAATGGGCCTTGTCCTGACGGTGGAAACATTAAACAACCTGGGGCCAGCACACAGAGACCACCTTTGACTCATCTGGATGACACAGTCGTATCCCCTTGGGAGATGACATCGCCAGGGTGTATCATAAAGCGCATGTTGAGAAAACAAAGCATGCTTCCTCCTCCCGGTGCCCCGCTGTCTTTACTCACCCACAGCCAACGTGAGCAGTGGATAAACAGGTCCATCGACGGTTTCCTAGGAGAAGGTGGCCACCCGGGAAAACAATCGCAAGGCAATCAGCGCAGGAGGTTAGCGTCAGTGTGCACACCTGCTGGATGGGCCTCAGGTTGGGATTACAAACTCGTTCTTCTTGTGGTAACGAGGACACATTTTGTTTTCTTTGCAATTTTCTTGACCAAAGCCTAAGGGCAGCAATACCCACTCAAGATCCCATTCTTAGACCTAACCCATTTGAGAGCGGGAAGGACCACCTGTGCCACATGTGGGCCGAGCCACAACTACAAGGCCAGTGCTGGCAGGAACCTTGCCTGGTATCTAACGTGAGCTTTTCATGGAAGGGCTCATTAACTGAGTTTGACTGCAGGACGTATGTGAGAATATCTATAAGTAAGCCGATGTACTTAGTGTATTCAGGTTGGTACACCGAGAAATCCACGAGGAGCTACTAACTCCGACCGGTTCTTCCACCATCGCTGTCAGACAGGGACTTCAAATTTTGCCTTTCCCACAGGGCAGACTCACAAACCCAGGTTTCTGGGGTTAAGGTGATATTTAAGCTAGTTGTTACCGAACAGATTTTTTTTTTTTTGAGAGTTGTAGGGATAAAAGAAAGGAACACCTTGATTGGGGGTGGGGGGATGGGGCTTGATGGGAACACTCCTCATCCCCTTCCACAGGGAGGACAGAAGAAGCCATCCAGACCTGCTAGCAATTTGCTCCCAGTTTTCTTTGCCCATCTCATTCTTTCTGACTTGGTCAAAAGTAATCTAATGTCAAAGTAATTCAATATTATATTACCGAAAAATGGTTTAGCTAGTGGTATCAAAACTGGTGCAGCCTCCAACACCAGATTCTGGTTTGTTGAGGATAGGCAGTGGGACCATGGTTACCTGGCAACAACTACTACACTGTTGCCTTTACCCCAAGCATCAATGCTCACCATCTGCTGCCTGTACGGAGGCACCATGAAGAGCTGGGTGGGACACATTGTCTTGTGAGTAATGAAGATGAAATATTCTAGTGTCAGCTTTCAGATAAGAAACTGATGTTTATCAAGGTTGACTTGATCAAAAGCTGAAGAGGCCATGCGTAGAATTAAGAGTCACACTTGAGCTTCCTACTCTTTTGTTGGCCAATGACAGTCTCAAATGTCTTAATTTGTAGACTCTGCTTCCCTTCGTAGTCAGAAGTGCAGGACCCTGGTCCAAACCTACGACTCTATTTGAAAGTGGCATACCTACATTTTATCTGTCAGTGTGAATGACACGTGTCTCACTGGGATACTTTCTTACCAGAGATAATGAATATAGACTGGTCTTTCTCAGCATTACCACTCATGAGGCTCCTATGATGCATCTACATTACTCAGGCTGCTTGCCCTCTCAAAGGGTTTGTAAAGCTTTGAAAACCATACACCCATCCCATTTTACTACTCCTTGACTCCGGCACCAACATGACTTTTTATTATCTCTTTACCCTGCCAATTCCAGAGAGGATTTTTTCCTTCTTTGAATGCAGAGTCACTAAGATGCCAACTCCATTACCCTAATGAGCTTTTCTTTGGCCAGCATCATTTCTCATAAACAAAGTGTCCACGTATGTCAGGATGCCAGCCTTTGGAGGTCTCATCTGGTCTGGAGAAGCAACCGTGGGAAACCCCACTCACTTTCACTGCCCTGTTCCCTGCCCCTCCCCATGCCAGGACCTATTTCCGTTGGCTCTTAGCCTACCAATCAACACTCTATCCATGCATCCCAACTCAAAACGGGATAACCTAGCCTGTCTCACAAACCATCTGACTCTTTAGTTTTTGCTAATGTTTTATTTTTTTTTCCATCTAAGCATTTAAAGTACATACGAACAGATGGAACTGTTTTTAAACACAGTTGCAAATATTTTCCTCATAGACACATGTCCACACATTCTGGTAAGTGAGTTGAGTAACCTGACTAAGCTGTGAAAGGTTGTCTGACAGCCACTTTCCAATGCATTCGGAGCTCTGATGATCTTAGTATGGTTGCTCTCCTGTGCCCATCATTTCCTTTCACAGAGGAAATATTAGAGCTGCTGCTATGCCACCAACTAACTACACCAATGCCAGCTCACAAGATGCTTCCTTCCGACGACCATCTATAAATCCTGAGAAACACCCACCTCCTGTCTCCCAGAACAGCAGGCTAAATCTCTCCTTAACTTTTATCTTCTAACATTGTCCTTCATACTTCTGGTGCCTTACACATTCCCCGGAGTGGCTGTGGCATCCAATGACTTTAGAATACAGTTTTCATAAGCACCAAGTGCTTTGGCTGAAGCTAAGGGTATTTATGTGAGGTAGGTAGCAAGGAAGGAAATTTTCATCCACTTATATGCTGGGGGGGGGGGAGGTTTCTTGTTTTGTTCTGTTTTGTTTTGTTATGTTTTGTTTTGTTTTGTTTTTGGTCTATTTTTTATTCTGGAATAAAAGAAAAGCTATAAAATAAAAGATTAAGAATGATTATAGACAAAACAAACAAACAAACAAACAAAACAATTTAAAGGGATCCCAGAAACATAGATTCTTCTGGAAACAATGACCCTAGAACGAGAAAACCCCACTCTATAGATGCCTGAATCAACATCTGTTTTGTGACTGGAAACCCTTTCCTGCATGGGGCTGACTAGAGCTGCATGTGTCCCAGGCTCTGCTCTCCCAAGTGTTCCGGGTTCTACTCTCCCAAGTGCTCCGGGCTCTGCTCTGCCAAGTGCTCCAGGCTCTGCGTTCCTAAATGCTTCAGGACCTGCTCTCGTAAGTGCCCAAGGCTCTGATCTTCCAAGCTCTGCTCTCCTAAATGCTCCAGCTTCTGTCTTAAAGTGCTCCAGGCTCTGCCTTGAGTGATCCAGGCTCAGCTCTTCAAAGTGCTCCAGACTCTACTTTTCCAAGTGTTCCAGGCTCTGATTTCCTAAGTGCTCCCTGCAAGCTCTGCTCTCCTAAGTGCTCCAGGTTCTGCTTTCATAAGTGCAGCAAACTTCTCAGAATGAGTGTGAAGAAAAGAGGAAGAAATGGACCTTCCAGCCCACAGTTTCAAGTTTTCCAAAGCCTATTTGCTTTGGCCCGCCTCTGCCATTCCTTTCTCTCTCTTTTTTCAGAAGTGTGAAATGGGTTGGTTGCTGGTATTTGTTCTGTGGTCTCTGCTAACTCTTCCATCTGCATAAACTTAACTCTGCCAATCCAGTGCTTTAGCAGCACTTTCTCTGCAGCTGGCTCTGAGGCACATGGAAGGTCCTATTAAGTGGTACTTTCAAGGCTTGCAAATGTGTGTGATCCAGGCT
Source organism: Mus musculus (assembly GCF_000001635.26). Classification (NCBI taxonomy): domain Eukaryota; kingdom Metazoa; phylum Chordata; class Mammalia; order Rodentia; family Muridae; genus Mus; species Mus musculus. The sequence goes on from NC_000068.7 coordinate 159,950,679, forward strand.
GTCAAATGAGAGCAAGAGGCTTAACTGTGCTGCCCTCCCAGATGGCTGGCCTTTACTTTATGAAGAGGAACTAAACAGATGAGGACACATTGGATCCAGATCTGGATCTGTCTGCCTTCCCAGGAGCAGAGACACGGCAACAGTGACTACCATGTGCCTTCCTGAGCCACAGGGAGATGGAGGTTTCTACTTTCTGGAATCTTCCATTCTATTATGGGGCACGAAGAGATCACAAGAAGGATCTAACTTACCATGTTCTCTCATTTCCTTCCTTGTTTATCTGTGTCTAGGTTGATCCTCTTCAGCAAGATATAACCCTTTAAGCAGCAGTGTCAATGTGTCAGCTTGGATACATTGATTCTCCACCAGATTCTGTCACACAGAAAACTATTGTCAACAGTGCTCATGTGCCTTGGGTCTGAGACTAAAAGTGAGTAAAGCTGATGGCATTGGGTGAACTCGACAAACGTGTCTGTGGGATGTAAATATCTTTTAGTGAAAAAATTGACACAGTTGAATAAACCATGAGTTGGATGACACATGGGCCATGGGAAGAACTATCAGTCGGTGTGTATAATGTCCAAGGAAGAACCCAAGTCAATGTCATCCTCAGTAGGGAAATAACAAAACCTAAGGAAGGCAATTACTAATAAAAAATGATTGAGCTATAATGCCTTGTTGCCCATAATAACATTAGAAATACCCCCAATTATATCAAGAATTAATCTCAAAAGCTCTTTTTCGGTTTTCTCAGGTTAGATATAATGGAGTGTTTAACCCATGGCTTCTTGGAGAAAATTTTGCTTTCAGTTACCAGGTGTTAGTAAACCTGGGCTTACTAAATTTATGTAAATACTTAACCTTCAAAACCTGTCTCCCCTTTATATCCATGATCTAGATCACTTGCTAATTTTCTATAATGGGAAAGTGTAATACTCCACAAAATTTATTCTCATACTTTTAAGTATCATGTTGTGGTCAATAATTCCAAGACATGAACCTCAAATGCAAAGACGAACATTCTTTTCATGGAAAATTGTCCCACACTCCAAACACCTTTTATTCACACCACACAGGGGCCATTTGCACTTTGGGATTTATATAGCAGAAATTTCTTATGATGGAAGCAATGGAAATCATTGGGAAATATTCCTGTAGAGCCAAAACACACATGAGTCAAAGCATGCACTGTTAGTGCTGTCAAGACAGGATAATAGGCAACCATAGGATATATCAAAATTCAATTAGCCCATGTGCTTCTGACTTTCTTCATCTAAGTTAGCACGGAACTTCCTGAAGGAGGAGCTTACATCTCTCACATATCTAAAATAACAAAGCACAGTGAACATTGGGTAAGCTAAGAGACTGGCTGAGGTTCAAATTTTGCCTCTGACATTTCGTACCTATGGTACCTCTGCTCCTCTGAGCCTTCAATTCTTTCATTAAATGAGGTGGTTTTTTTTTTTTTTTTTTTTTTTTTTTTTTTGCTGTGTGGTGTGAATAAAATCACTCTACATATTGAGATCCCAGAGCAGTGCCTGACAGAGATTCATTATGGGTAAACAATACCCCGTGCCATGGTCACCCCAGCATAGCCTGTTGCTTGCTTACCATCACTTGCCACTAGGTTTCCTTTCTTACTAACAGAAGACTCATTTGTGGAAACTACATGAAGAGATTCTATTCCCATTTTTTTCTAAAAGTGATTTATCTGGTGTTTGACTCATTTCTGGCCAGGGAGATGTAATGGATTTTGTTTTGTGGAACCATTTTCAGGGGACTAGTCTCCCTCAAAGAAGAATACATATGAGTGTGTATCCCCATACAAACTAAATGGTCAAAGCCACCATAACCATATGAAAACCACCGCCAGCAGACTGGCAGAATAAAGTCTATAAGGAGAGACCTGAATAACATGGGATGGGATGTGCTATGGCTAAGACACCAAGTCTTAAACTGCCTGTCTGCAGCTCTCACAGTGATATGACTTATGACATATGACATATGACATATGACTGATATGGTCATTGAGTGTCTTCTAACACATATTCACATAAATCTGTGAGAACAAGGTACATCTATGTACCTTGTACTTATAGTTTTCCACTCTTATATTTAATTTAATTATATTTAATTTTTAAATATCTCAAGTGCATGAAAGTTTCACCACATTACACAACATCTCTGCTTTGTACCTATGAACAAGACTAGGCAGACATTAATATTTTGTTTTATTTGCTTTATAGCCTTTTTATCTATCATTTATGAGATGAAATGAAACATTAAATTTTAGGCTAATATATCTCAACATCTTTCCCGTTAATGAAAACTAATTAAAAATATCTGGTGTTTATAGTTTTATTAATATCTCTCTCTATATATAGAAAACATGATTTTGTGTATTTTTCAATTTTCAACAATAGGCTCTATGCTCTACATATTAAGGACTAAGTCTGACCTTTTAATCCATGTTAATATAAGTAATGCTTGCTCCTTGAAAGTGCTGTATAATATTCCCTTTGTGTTTATCAAGCACATTTCCGAAGCACATTCATCCCCTGTGATATTTTCTACTCTGTTATCTTCCTTTTGGTTGACCTACTGAAACACATTCTAGATTCTAATTTCTGCTCTATAGCCAGTGGTGTGACTTGAAAGCAGCTCGCCTTTGGTCTTTGGCATGACTCCTGTTTATGGTGGTGTTACTATTACTGCCTTTTGCTTGTACTTTAATTATATGTATTAGACCTTCCCTTGTTGGTTTGGAAATTTTTGGCTTAAGAATTTCTTCCCTAGCCTAGTTTGGAAAGAATGTTTTCAATGTTTTCTTCTGGAACTGTGAAACTTTCCTTCCCATTTTTTGTTCAACTTATACTCTGTAGAATGTATTTCTGTATAATGTAAACACTAGGGATCTAACACCTGCATTTTTTCCATAGGAATAATCTAAGGCCTCAGAACCGCGAGTGGAATGTCTAGTTTCCACCACTCACTTGTATGCCTTTCACTCTGCATACCAAGTTCCTCCATACACAGGGGTCTATGTGGTAGTCATTAGTGTTGTTTACCACATGTTCTTATTCCACAGTCTCTAAGTACCCTGTAAATTTCCATTCCCTGACCTCTTTGTGCTCAGCTGGGGCTGTGGACCGGTTCTGCACAATGTGCTACCAACAAATCTGACAAGCACACCAAATGGCCAGTGTAAATCGCCACCAGAGAGGTCTATTAGTCAATAGTAAAAAGTGTGTCTCAAGTATAAACCTGGATACCCTAGTGAATTGTGAGAAAGTTACTGAACAACTTCAGGTGGACTTGTGGCTGTAGACAAAAGTATCCTTACTTTGCACGTCAAAATCGGGGGTCTGTTTGTTTCTGCTGCAAGACCTGGCTTACTCTAACTACACTATGAATAAATAGCAAAGACAACAGCTGCCACTAAACACAGTATAGATTGAAGGCCTGGGCCCCAGATGGTAAGAAGTAAGAAATAAAGAAGTTGGTCCATAAGTTGGTGGGATCTGGATCTGTGTTGTTCAAATGTAAAACATTTGGTGAAAGCTATCCCTCAAATAATTTGGAATTCAGACTCCACTTGCTGGACTTCTAGCTCTAATGGGAAAAAATGGAAATCAGAACGTAAGTAGAGAGTGCTGGATGGCTTTGGCTTTATTTGACAAAGTGCTGCAAGGAAGAGTTGGGTTCAGAAAAGAACTGACTAGATCACAAACAGAAGTAAGAGACAGCGAAACCCACAAACATGGGGATTCGCAGTACTAGTGGAGCCAACAGATCCCCCTGAGTAGCTAATAGAGCATAGTTCCGAGAAGACTCAGGAGTGGGGAGAGCTAGCTTTAACTTGAGAAGGTGCAGAGTCAAATCAAGAATATGACATGCTTCCAGAAAAGGTTTTCAATTACCTATGATATTCAAAATGGATTAAACTAAGAGAGTGAGTTTCCAGCTAGAGTGAGAGACTTGCCCTTGGCTAAACTGAAAGAAGGCATGGCCAAGAAGAGGCAGAGAAAAAAGAGGGAAAACATAGGAAGAAGTGGAGGTTAGACCATGAAGACAGAGAAAACAAAAGTTATTTCCTATGTCCAAGTCTGGAGAGTCTGCTTTTATTTTAGTTTCTTTCTATGTTGGTTGGTTTGGCTTTTTACAATATTATCTCACGTTTTAAATTTAGAATTGTACACTGTATATGAAAATCATAGAAAAGATATCTTGTGCAAAGAAAAAATTGTTTGCTCATATTAGGGAGATAAGCAATCACAAAGAAATCACAGTCTAACCCAAGGAATTCAGACTAATCTATACAATGTTGAGATATTTCATGAGTTTTCTTATTGCTAGGGGTTAGTCCCTTTAGAGTTCAAGCTACATCCTACTTGGGTGTTCTTAGAGCTCCCCATGTTCCACAGCAGCTGGACGTCAAGTGGCTTCCTTTGGTTACCTTAAGCTGTAAAATCTCTGGTCAGCTTTTACCTCCCAGTCACTTATTTTGGGGCTCAGAGAGTACCATCTCTCTCTCTCTCTCTCCCTCTCTCCCTCTCTCCCTCTCTCCCTCTCTCCCTCTCTCCCTCTCTCTCTCCCTCTCTGCAACACCAGCCTTTAGAAGCTTCAGTTTTAAATACGGTTCTATTCATTTGTTCTAGCTGTTCATACTAAGAGGCAAACCTGAATTTTGTTGTCCACCAAAAGCAGCAAGCTTTTAATGCTCCTGAGAACTAGGGGAGAAGCCCTTAATGAGCCTATACCAGACTTCCTAGACCTGTTTTCTTGCCACTGGAGCAAGAGTTAAGAAGTTTGGCCATTAGCCCATAACTCTTTATCACTTTCAATACACAAGGTCACCATGGGCTGAAGTGACCTACTTTCTGAAATTCCATTCTACTCTAAGCTTCCAGTTCTCCATCCTTCTTGACCGGAACCCAAGCTACACACACATGACAGCTGAGAGACCTGCCAGTGTGAAAAAGCTATACTTCAGCATGCCTCATTTTGGAGGGGCCAACATATTTGACCCCAGAAAAGAGCATTCAAGAACGTAAAAGTGTGGGCATTGTTTTTTTAAACATCTGGGAGGAAACTTAGAGGCAGGCAGATTGGATGATACCTGGACAGATCCAAATGAAACAGTGTCTACCTGGCTGTTCTCTCACTAGCCTCTATGGCAGGACCCAGGCCTCATTGAGAGCATCTTGAAAGGCAATATGATTGGTCATATGTGGTTGGTTAGCAGCTGCAATCTTTAGACCGGTTTAGTTAGTGACAAGATGCTACTATTTATTCTTAAGAAAAATCACCATATTGCCAAATATAACCTAGCAATTTTCGTGTCAAAGTGATTTCCCTATATTCAATGCTATCTTTGATGCATTCTTTAAAATGAAAGATGAAGAGTGGAAAGATGGTTCAGAAGCTAAGAGCATTTGCCGGTATTTCAAAGGAACTTAGTTCACAGTACCCGCATCAGGCAGCTCACAGCCACCTATAACTCCAGCTTCAAAGCATCTGATGGCACTACTGCACTCTGCAAGCACCTGCAGACAGATGCACACAGACACACACACAGAGACACAGAGAATATATAATAAATAAATGTCTATAGTGAAGCATGAGTCCACTCCTAGATGCAGACAAGATTATCTGTCTGAGAACAGTGTCAGAAAGGGAATGTGAGTCTTTGGAAGAGTTTATTACTGAAAGTAAGAACAGGACTCTGGGTGGAAAAGATCTGAGTAGACACCAAAGTGGGCCAAGCAAGACTTCAGAACTGGAGAGTGGCTTCCTCCATGTCAGAGCCAAGAATCACATCTTTATAACGTCCGTCTGTTAGTGGCAGTTTTTCCCTGTGGGATAATGTCAAACAAGTTTCTTTTTTCCATAACAACCTCATAGGTAATTGGATATAGAGCCCTTGTGCCTCACATCCATCCCTTCCTTGTGTTTTCTGTTCCTCAGGTGGAACAGGCTCCATCCTTTCAACTCTTTCTGATACTACACTTTGGTGGCATGAAACACAGATGGAGGAAAAAGTGTGAATAAGTACTTGGGGTACACTCCGGTACATGGCAGATCTCTCTCTGCTCTGTAAGCCAAACATCCTGACACCACATCAGAGCACACATTCAGAGAGGCGTGTCAGCAGGCAGCGCTCTGAGAGTCCTGCCCATCAAGAGAAACGTGGAAAACTGGCCAAAGTGTTTCTGCCATGTTAATAATGAAGTTCTTTCTCTTCGATGAATCTAATAGGGAACGGCTTGCAGGGTTTTTTTGTCCTTTCTTGGAAGTATTAATTTTTCATATTTTAACATCTTAATGTATCTTTCCTTAATATACATTTGGGATTGTTTCAGCATTGATTGCATCCATCTATGCATGTTCACATCTGCCACGGGTCTTTTACCTTACCATAGGAAATAAAAATAAACAAACACCATAATGAATGTCTCTGTTTTCAGAAACTGTGGAGCCAAGATAGAATTAAATAAGGCACAAATTAGTATTTCTTTTGGAATTACTGGAATCAGTTCCTACTAGCTGGAATTCTAGAGCCCACATTCTCCTGATCTTGTCTACCTTGTTTATGGAAGCAAACCACAGAAGTCAAGAAATAGACTTACTGGCTGTGCCAGTAGTAGGCAGATTCTGAGATCATTTTTGTAATCTTAGATCTGAAGACCTTGAGTCTTGAAAAGTAAGATTCACATATCTACTAATATCACTACTAATTATGACAAGAGCAGAGCTAGCCATAATGTTCTCTATTACACCAGAATGATTTTAGTGGGTCTTCATTATTGAGGGTGTCTTTTACTCAAAGACAGATTTTTAAAATCATGATTAAAAAAAATAACCAAGATGTTGGGACTAAATTGGGTTCAATGGTTAAGAGAATTCCTTATTCTTCCAGAGGAGCCAGGTTCACTTCCTAGAAGCCATTGGCAAATCACAACCACCTATAAGTCCACTTCTATGGGATCTAATGCCCCTTTCTG